>NC_137801.1:66200237-66652737 GCF_963383645.1 Muscardinus avellanarius
AAGGTTGTATACAGTAGTTGAATATGAAAGACTAAAGCTGGCAGTAATTGAGCCCTACTTTTCTCTTAGAGGTAATGATTTAGTATTCACTAATTCAGTGTTGGTAGTGATTTCATAGGTAATTGATATAAGTAATGAGAATCAATTGTATGCATGCAGTTTGGTAAGTTGTTTTTATCGTTTGATATTTCCTCAGGATATTAAATAGTTTTGAAATTTGTGATGAATGAATATTATTCTATTAGGTACATACCATAAAAATGTAACCTATTTCACATATATGTATATATATATATATGTGTGTGTATGTGTGTGTGTGTGTGTGTGTGTGTGTGTATACTTTTTAATCTTTTTCATTTATAAGCGACTCTGTGACAAATATCACTAGACAGGAATCTTGTCCACACTTGACTTTTCTCCACAGGGAAGTTTTTAGAACTGGCATCATTAGGTTAAAGGGCATGCTTGCCTGCCTGCCTGCCTTCTTTCCTTCCTTCCTTCCTTCCTTCCTTCCTTCCTTCCTTCCTTCCTTCCTTCTTTCTTTATTTTTTTCTCACTCTCTTTCCCTCCCTTTCTTTCTCCCTCCCTCTCTTCTTTCTTTCTTCCTTTCTTCCTTTCTCTTTCTTTCTTTCTTTCTTTCTTTCTTTCTTTCTTTCTTTCTTTCTTTCTTTCTTTCTTTCTTTCTTTCGTGGTTCTGGGGATTGAACCCAGGGCCTTGCAGATGCTAAGCAAGTGCTCTACTACTGAGCCACCGCCCCCCCCCCCAGTCCATGTTATTTTTAAGTATTTGATTCAGATGGCCAAGTAGCTCTCCAGAAAGGCTGTACTAATGACACTCTATCGAGAGAGAGAGAGAGATAGAGATAGAGATAGAGAGAGAGAGAAAGGGAGCGATCAGGAGGAGGATGCTGTCCAGGCTGAGTGCATGCGGATGTGGGGCGGGCCCTCAGGGGCAGGGGTGTGCCGGCCAGGGCTGTGGCAGACGGGCCAGCCACTGTTCAGGCTCCAAGGGCCACATCCCAGCGGTTCTTCTCGGAGATCTCTAAGGGCAGCCAGGCCGGTGGCTTGCTGTGGAGGGGGCCCCAGACCCCCCATGCAAGAAGCACAGCGAGGGGTGCCTCTCAACTGTGCTTAGAGTCCATTCTTTTATTTCACTTAAAAATTATCCAATTTTTGAGTTAAGTAATACACTGGTCTATTATATACACATACCTTATCTCTCATCTATCTATCTATCTATCTATCTATCTATCTATCTATCGGTTCCCTCTCAGTTTGTACACATCCGACAATTTTCCACTCATTTCATCTTCTGCAAAGGAAAACACTGCAGTTAGTTTCTTTTACGTCATTCTAGTTTCCTGGTTTTTTTTTTTTTTTTGTGGTACTTGGGATTGAACCCAGAGGCATTCTATTTCCAAGCTACATCCTATTCCTATTTTTTATTTTTATTTTTTACCTTGAAACAGGGTCTCATTAAGTTGCAGAGGGCCTCAGTTGCTGAGGCTGGTCTTGAACCTGTGATCCTCCTGTATCAGCTTCCCAAGTACTGGGATTACAAGCATGCACCACCATGCCTGGCTATTCTAGTTTCCTTTATGCATGACCATGGATTTTTATGTTTTACTCCTTTATTTATTTATTTATTTTTAATTTGTTTTTTATTGGTGCACTGTATTTATACATCATAATGGGATTAAAAAAAAAACTTTTGTAGACATACATGCACACATCACCCAGTTAGCCCCTACCCGATCCCCACCCTGTTCCCTCCCCATCCCTCCTTCCCATGCTTGGCTTAGTGGTTGACATCTAGTATTATAGCAATTTATCCAAAATTAACAATGATAATCTCACATAACAGTTTTATCTGTCTGATACCAATCATTTGATGACTTAAAGATAACATTTTAATATTTCTTTTTGCTTTCTTTCTTACCAGAGAATATTTTTTTTCTTTTTTTTTAGGTGAAACTATCATACATTTATTTATTTATTTTTCAGAAAAAAATCTATCCTAATATGGAATATGGACTCTAGATACCCAAAACGATCTCAAAAAAGAACAAAGCTAGAAGATGTATATTTTCTGATTTCAAACCATATAAAGCTACAATACTTGAAACAGTGTAGTACTGTTATAAAGGCAGATATATAAACCATTGGAGTTAAATAAAAGCCTAGAGATAAATTCTTCCATATATTGTCAAGTTATTTTTTTTTCTTTTTTTTAAATTTTTTATTGGTGCACTGTATTCTTACATCATAGTGGGATACAAACTTTTGTAGACATACATGCACACATCACCCAGTCAGCCCCCACCTGATCCCCACCCCATTCTCTCCCCATCCCTCCTTCCCATGCTTGGCTTAGTGGTTAACATCTAGTATTATAGCAATTTATCCAAAATTAACAATGATAATCTCACAGAACAGTTTCATTTGTCTGATACCAAGCTTTTGATGACTTAAAGATAACATTTCAATATTTCTTTTTGCTTTCTTTCTTACCAGAGAATATTTTTTTTCTATTTTTTTAGGTGAAACTATCATATATTTATATATTTAGTTTTCAGAAAAAAATCTATCCTAATATGGAATATGGGTTCTAGATACCCAAAACGATCTTGAAAAAGAAAAAAGCTAGAAGACATATATTTTCTGATTTCAAACCATATAAAGCTACAATAATTGAAACAGTGTAGTACTGTTCTAAAGGCAGATATATAAACCATTGGAGTTAAATAAAAGCCTAGAGCTAAATTATTCCCTATATTGTCAAGTTATTTTTGACAAGGTTTCCACGAACATTTGGTGGTGGAAATAATAATCTTTTAACTAAATATTGTTGAAAAATAATAATTACATGGAAAAGAATAAAATTGGACCCTTACCTAATCCCATATACAAGTATTAACTCAAAATAGATAAAAGACCTAAATATAAATCTTAAGACTATAAACTTTTAGAAGAAAATCAGGGTCATAAAACCTCAGAACATTGAAATTGGCAGTGATTTCTTGGATATGATTTCAATGGCACAGGCAACAGAAGAGTATACAAACTCCCTAAAAAATAAAAAAAATATTGTATATCCAAAGACAATGTAAACAGAGTTAACAGTTACTAATAGAATGGGATAAAATATTTCCAAATGCTATACCTGAAGGTATATTAATATTTCAAATAGAAATCCTAAAAATTAACAACAATAAAGGCAAACAATACAATTTAGAGATAGGTAAAAGACTAACATAAATAATGAATCTCCACAGATAAACAATCTTAGTTGTCTGTTGGATGGAAAATCTTGTTTCTCTGGTTCTGGTGTGTGTTACCTATTTCTTCTTTGTAGTTAATCTCTTTGAGTATTTTCTCTAGTGCTGGTTTTGAAGACATAAATTCCTTCAGTTTCTGTTTGTCATGGAAGCTTCTTATTTCTCCATCTAATTTGATAGAAAGTTTTGCTGGGTAGGACATTTTTGGCTGGAAGTTGTTTTCTTTCAGAGTTTAGAATATGTTACTCCAAGCCCTTCTGGCTCTCATGACTTGGTTTGGGAAGTCTGGAGTGATTCTAATTGGTTTGCCTCTGAATGTCACTTGGCCCTTTGTTTTTGTTGCCTTTAAGATTCTCTGCTTGGCTTCCACATTGGTCATTTCAACAATTATGTGGCATGGGGATCCTCTTCTCTGATCCTGTCTAAAGGGAGTTCTATAAGTTTCCTGGACCTGTGTATCAACCTCTTGCTCTATGTTTGGAAAATTTTCTGCTATTACTTCTTTGAAGAGATTGTTGATCCCTTTGGTTTCACTTTCTTTTCCCTCCTCTATTCCAATTATTCTTAGGTTAGCTCTCTTAAAATGGGCCCATATTTCTTCTATGTCAGATTCCTGCTGTCAGGTTTTTTTTCTAAATTAGAAACTATGCATTCATTTTTGGAGTGATCATCTTCTAGAAGTGAGATTCTATTCTCCATGTGGTCTAATCGGTTGTTTGTGCTTTGAATTGAGGCCTTTACTTCATTAATTGCATCCTTTATCTCTTTTTGGCTCTCTCTGAATTCTTTTCGAAACACCTCTATTATTTCTACAGTTATTTTCCTGATTTGATCTTCTAGAAATCTCTGAATTTCTGTTTTATTGGGTTCTGATGTTGTGGGGTTGTGGGCATTCATTGCTCCATTGTTATTCCTCTTTCCCATGATTTCGGAAGTTTGTGCCTTCTCTGGGTTCTTCCCTTGGGTCACTACGACTTCACTTAAGGTGCTGTGGATCTCGAGTCTGTGGTATCTCAGACCCCACTACTCCTTTACTGGGTTGTATCACAGAGTCTCAGACCCAGGGAGTCAATCGAGGCTGCTTTAGACTATGGGGGGTGCCAGGTTGGGTGTTCTCCTATGGTGTGATATCTCTGCCACCACCACTCCCCCACTGGGTCAAGTCCCTGGGAATACAGTACTGGGATTTCTCCTCTAGGGGCCACAATTTGGCTCACTGTTGAATGCGCAGATGGAGCTGTCGTGGACTCGGTGAATTTGCTGCTGCTGCCACTGGTGGCAATATGGCGCCGCTGCCACGCCCTCGGTCGTGAGGCTGGCGTATTTCTTCTCTGGTTTTGAGCTCCACTCTGAGTCCCTGCAGGGTGTCCTGAGCCCAGCCCCTGGGAGCTGTAGATGCTCCCTGTGCCAAAAAATCTGCCGAATTCTGCCCGGCTGTTCCGCAGTTGCTCACCTCGGCTTGCCGTCCGCTGCTCCTCTCTGGAGCCTGGTGGGCTGTTGAGTGCGTTGGTCTGGTGCCGTCCAGTGAGTTCGCCGCTGCCACTGGCAGTATGGCACAGCTGCCGCGTCCTTGGGCTTGAGGCTGGCATATCTCCTCTGTGGCTCAGAGCTCTGTTCTGAGTCCTCCTCCTCTCTGGGGCCTGGTGCTGCAAGGGAAGATGGCGCCCGTGCCACTCCGCGCCACGGCTCCAGCCGCAGCACTACAGTCTGGTTTCTTTCTGGTGTCTTGTTTTTCCAGCCCTCTTTTTCTCTGTCCCTTGTAATTACATTTTTTGTTTCTCTGCTGATGGTGTTTTCTGGCTATGAAAGGCACTGATTTTGTGGTAATAGAGATTGGTTGTTAGCGGGGCTCGTAAGCCCCGCTTTTCTCCGTCGCCATCTTCCCGGAACTGTTTTACTCCTTTAATATAGTTACACATTATACTCACTTCTTTGTACATTGCTTTTTCTACTTAATAATATGGCTTGGAGATTGTTTTGTATCTTGCATAGAGTGCTCTTCATTCTTTTAAAGAGCTGCATAGTACTCCATTGTCTGCCTGGCCCATAATTTATTTAACCTGTTTTCTACTGGTGAACACCTGGGTTGTTCCAAATTCCTGCTAGTCCAAGCCAAGCTGTGGTGAATTACCTCGCCTGTGGGTCACCTCGCCCATGTGCAAGCACTTCAGTAGGACTGACAGGTGAAAGAGAATATAATAATTTTGGTAGGTAGTAACTACCCAAGAGGGGTCAAGTTATTTCATTTTTCTGCCAATAAAATCTGAGAGTGAGTTTTTCTGTAGCCTTGCCACCAGTGGCTTGTCCGACTACAGAGCTCTTTATGAGTCTGGTGGGTGGAAATGGTATCTCATTAGTTTTATTTGTGGTTCTTTTATTAAGAGTGAGTTCGAGCATCTTTTATGTGCTTCATTACCCATGATGTCTCTGTCTTTCTTGTTAACCCTCTGTCCTGTTTGCCCACCGTTCCATGGCTGACCTTTCTCTGCTCCTTACTCTTTCTAGCAGAAGGCTCCAGTTCTGGCACCCATCCTTGTCCCCAGCCCCATGGGGAAGGCGGGGCAGGGGTTGGCTTTGGGGATGGAGACGAAGCCCTCATGCCTAGAACCTGAAGTCCCTGATGTAACTCAGATGCTCATTAAATGAGATAGTGCGCACGAATGCTGTGCCTGGCACAGTGTTGGGCTGTAGGACTCGCTCTGAAAAGAGATGCTCATTCTTTTTGTGTGCAGAGCATGCAAGTCCCGGAGGATCTATGTCTCTGAAACTGTGTCTTTACCTGCTGTCCCCGGGTGTGGCTACAGGATGCTCTGGGACTGGCTATGGGGCCTGGTGCTCCCCACGGACTCTGGCTTGGATCTATTTCCATTCCTGCTAGGTTTCTTTTTTGTGACAAATCTGGTCTTTGGAAGACTATGAGCCCCAAAAGATCAGAGTCGGGGGGACAGGGCCATGCACCTGCCTCTGTTCTCAAAGTGGCAGGTGATCAGGGCTGATGGGCAAGGGGGGGTGCCACGGGCAAGGGGTCCTCTGGGAAGGCCAGTCTGGATTCAAGGACCCCACATTTAGGGGTATGGCTATCATAGGAGGCAGAGGAGGAGAATTTCCAGCCAAAGGAATGAGTTCAGGGCGCTCAGACATCTCACCCCACCCAACACCTTCCCTCTAGCTCCGGGTCTCATCTTCTACTGAACTTTATCTCTGCAAAGATTCCCTGTGTCTGAGCCAACTGCCTCAGGCTCCAGGGCCTCAGAGTCTTAGGCTCAGTGCTAATGGCAGCCAGAGAACAGCTGCTGGCTGGTGTGGCGGTCTCAGAGGGAGCCCGGAGTCCCTGTGGAGCTTGACCCTTGCCCTCTGTGTCTCCCAGCTCTGCAGCAAGATCCTGGAGAAGACCGCCAACCCTCAGTGGAACCAGAACGTCACACTGCCGGCCATGGTGAGCCCCACCCCGGGAGGCTCCGGGGCTCCCGGCATCCTGCCTGCACCCCAGTCTTTGTCTTGGAGGAAGGGGATGGCGATTTTCTCCAAAGGAATACTCTCGACATGCCTCTTTTTCCTCCCTCAGTTTCCTTCCATGTGTGAAAAGATGAGGGTCCGCATCATGGACTGGTGAGTTCCGGTCTCGGCGTGTGTTTAGAGGGTTCGCCTTGAATGTTTAGGTTTAGTCGGGCTGGGATTGTGTGTAGTGAGAGGATGTTTCAGGTGAGGTGGTTGCTCTGAGGGCGGCCAGGGTGGAGGGAGGTTCTACCTGCTTACTGGTAAGGAGGGCACAGCTGGCAGGGCTGGGAGGCTTCCTGGAGGAGGTGGCGCAGGCCAGAGCCCCCCAGGAGGGTGGGTTCAATAGGCCCATGGGGACAGCGAGGAGAGGTCATGAACCCCATGATCCCTGGAAGAGCAGCCTCTGGGAGCTGGGCTGCGACACCCCAGTGGGATGGAATGGACCCTTCCCCGGACTGGGGAGGTAGGCCAAGTGCCTGAACAGGGGCCGCCACTGTGGGTGTGGAGCAGGCAAGGACAAGAGGCCCTGGGCATCTTCAAAAAATCATAGTAATTAGTACCTACTGAGCACCTACTGTGTGCCAGGCCTGGTACCCAGCAAGTACTATACTGGCACAGTTTCATGTGACCCTCCACTCAGTGACACGGCCCCGCCTACCTCCCGGAGGAGGAAGTCAGTTGGGAAGGACTGAGCGACCCATTCGAGGTGAGGGCTGGGGAGTAGCCGGGCCAGGCGCAAACCCAAGCCCTCATCCTTAAGACTTGCAGGTCCTGCACATGGAGGTGATCTCTCTCACACTTGAGGGGGACAGCAGGGGTCCACACACACAATCTCTAGGACGCCAGACTTTCCCAAACAAGAGCGCTGTCCTTTCTCTGCCCCCAAAAGTCTTGGCTGTGCCGCTCCCTGGCATGTTCTCCGGTCCCTGGCCCACGGGCACCCCCAGCCAGGAGGATAATGAGAGACCAGGGAAAAACCCCCCGGCCACAGAGCCATTAAAGTGTGTGCCAGTTCCCCAGGCCTAAAGAACACAGCCTGGGAGATTAGAGGGACGGAGCAGTGGGGAGGTGGCGGGGCCAGGGAGAGGCCGTGGGTTTGCGCCTGGGGGCAGACACGCTGCATATCCCCACGGAGCTCCCTGCGTGTCGGTGG
Organism: Muscardinus avellanarius; assembly: GCF_963383645.1. Classification (NCBI taxonomy): domain Eukaryota; kingdom Metazoa; phylum Chordata; class Mammalia; order Rodentia; family Gliridae; genus Muscardinus; species Muscardinus avellanarius. The sequence continues at coordinate 66,208,167 of NC_137801.1, forward strand.
CGTGTGCATGAGCTGCTGCCTGGTGCCGGCGGCGTGTGCCCGTGCATGCACGTGCCCGTGTGCTCGGCGTGCCCGAAGCCGCGGCCGTGCCTGGCCTGGCGCCATCTGAGCTGTGTCAATGGCATCGGCATACTGTACAATCCAAACACATTACGGAATCTGGTGGTTGCGTCTCTGGTTTGGGTTGAAGTGGCATTTTTATTGTGAGTCTATTTTCAGACTGGCTGTATTTTCCAAAAGCAACCCCAAGCCCCAAAACCCAGTTCTTGGCCAGAAAGCATTCTTCTGCTACATGTTCCTCTCCCGAAAAGCGCTTTCTTCCCAGAACACACAGATAAACTTTTGTTATTACCTGAATCCTGGAAATATGATATACTCCATATGGCCTTTTCTCTGTAACTTAATCTTCCTTTCGATTCTTTAAAAAATTCCTTTCTCATTAAAAAAGAAAAAAAAAAAAACAACTCTTCAAAGCCACTCCTACTTCCATAAAAAACAATCTCTTTCCTCTCATTCTTTTCTCTTCTCCCGACTCAGACAGGGCTGAAGATGTGAAACTTAATTCCTCTTCAAGGGCTAGTCTTCTCTAGGGCTGAGGAGGCAGGCAGCTTAAAAATGCCATCAGCCAGCCAGACATGGTGGTGCATCCCGTAATCCCCAAACTTGGGAGGCTGAGACAGGAGGATCGGAGATTTCAGGCCAGCCTTTGCAACTTAGCAAGACTGAAAAAACAAAAACAAAAAAAGGGCTGGGGGTATAACTGGGAGGTAGAGTGCCCCTGGGTTCATACTCTCAAATATCGAGGGAAATTCTCTAATGCACATGATGTACTTCAACAAACATATCCATGTCAATCACTAAGCCGAACATGAGAAGGAGGGAGGGGGAGGGAATGGGGCGGGAACCGGGTAAGGGCTAATTGGGTGATGTGTGCATGTACGTCTCCACCATCTTGCATCCCAGTAAGATGTATGACTACAATGCACCAATAAAAAAAATTACAAAAAGAAAGCATCAAAATCGGAGCTTGGTCACCTTGCAGGAGAAAACAGAGAGGAAAGAAGGGGTCAACAGAGATTGGGGTATCTCATCCTCTACCCACGCTCAGGTCTTTTCTGCCCGCTGTTCTAGGGACCGCCTCACTCACAATGATACTGTGGCCACCACCTACCTGAGTATGTCAAAAATCTCTGCTCCTGGAGGGGAAATAGAAGGTACGTTCCGCCGGCGTTCGGTTCTCTGGCCCTGCATGCCCTCCCCTGGCACACACCTCTAGATTTGAGATTCACAGAAGGGAAGATGATCAGGACTCTGTCCCCTGGTTTCCATGGAGAAGGGCTCTGGCCAGGGAGAGATGGCTTGCTTGCATAGGAGGCTCACCCGTGGATGGTGGCGTACATCACTGAATGGCACAAAGAGGTGAATTCACTTCCACGGATAACACTGGTGGCCGTGTCACCCGTTGGGTTGTGTGTTTGGCTTTAGTAGTTTCTACTTTTCAATAGCTTTTATTGGCCTACTAAAAAGCTATCCTTTGGCCGGGCGTGGTGGCGCACGCTTGTAATCCCTGCGCTTGGGAGGCAGAGACAGGAGGATCACGCAGGTTCGAAGCCAGCTGTGCTGGCTTACAAGACCCTGTTTCAAAATATATATAAAAAAATAGGTCTGGGAGTGTAGTCTGGAGGTAGAAGGGCTTCCAGCAACCCCAGTACCACCAAAAAAAAAAAAAAAAAAAAGCTATCCTTTGTTGTTTTGTGAAATCTAAAATAAAGAGACAATCTGAAAGAAGCATACAAAATTCACCCATGAAATTACCCATAAATCCATCACTCCAGATAAGAAATATTAAAACTCCAAGACCTGTTGGTGTGTGTGTGTGTGTGTGTGTGTGTGTGTGTGTGTGCATGTATGCATGTATATATGTATGGGCATACGTGGATATATACATGCATATTGAATTCTTTTATAAATGACTTATTGTCACTTGGTAATAGGACATAGATGTCTTTTCATGTGACTGAATGCTTTTCTATAATGCCATTCTAAGTGGATAAACATTTCCTTGTGTGAATGTACCGTAATCCGCATGAACTATTTAATATTTAGGTGTTTTCTAATTTTTTTTCTACACTATACACAACTAACTTCAAAATAAATATTTTTGTAGTTGAATATAATTCATGAGTTTCTTTTTAGGTTACTATGTAGACATGGAATTACTATGTCAAAGGAAAGATTTTTTTTAAGGCTTTTGTCTCTATCAAAGTTTGCTCTTAAAAAAGTGTATAGTTCGCCGGGCGTGGTGGCGCACGCTTGTAATCCCCGCGCTTGGGAGGCAGAGACAGGAGGATCGCGCAGGTTCGAAGCCAGCCACGGCGCTGGCTTAGGAGACCCTGTTTCCAAATAAAAATGTAAAAATAGGTCTGGGAGTGTAGCCCGGAGGTAGAAGGGCTTCCAGGAGCCCCAGTACCACCAAAAAAAAAAAAAAAAGTGTATAGTTCAGTCACTCCCATAAACTTTTTTTTTGCTGTACTTACATTAACACAGGTAAAATAATAACGTTAAAAAGAACTGCCAGGCATGGTGGAGCATACTTATAATTCCAGCATTTGGGAGGCAGAGTCGGGAGGATTGTGGTTCGTGGACAGCCTCAGCTACTTAGTGAGGCCCTTTGAAACTCAGGGAGACCCTGTTTCAAATTAAAGAATAAAATATAGGGCTGGGGGTTTGGCTTGGAGTTAGATCCCCAGTACTGCAAAAAAAAAAAAATAAAAATAAAAATAAAAAAGAACTTTGGTAATTTGTTGGGTAAAAATAGTAACTTATTGTTGCCTTAATTTTCATTTTGTTGATAGCTGATAAAATCGAACGAAGCAAATGAAATATATTTAAATTTGTATGTAATGTATTTACAGTTGTTCTGTTATAAATTTATGTTCTTGGTGATCCTTGCTTCCAATGGTATAGCTATCTTTTTCTCATTGTTTTTCTTATTTATATGCATATGGATATTGACTTTCTCCCTATCACAAATGTGGTAACTCCTGTTAGCTTCATTTTACCAACTACTAGTTTTTGACCTATAGAAATTTAAATTTTTTTTGGTGGTGGTACTGGGGATGGAACCCTTCTACCTCCGGGCTACACTCTCAGACCTATTTTTTAAAAAAATATATTTTATTTGGAAACAGGGTCTCTTAAGCCAGTGAGGCTGGCTACAAACCTACGTGATCCTCCTGTCTCCACCTCCCAAGCGCGGGAATTACAAGCGTGTACCACCACGCCCGGCAGAAATTAAATTTATGTATCCAAATCTGTTAATCTTTTCATTAGTGAATAAGGGAGGAATCTAACATTCTTTCCAAAATTGATCTTTGAGGATACCAACACTGTATTTTGTACTCTTTTTTTTTTTTTTTTTTTTGGTGGTACTAGGGATCAAATCCAGAATTTTGTGCATGCTAAGTAGTGACTCTACCACTGAGCTGCACTCTTAGACCCCTCTTCTGACACTGTATTTTGAACAAAATTTTCTCTCTATTTTGAAATGCCATCTTTGTCATCTACTAAATTCCTAAATGTGCTCTTGGGCCTGTTTTTTGATTTTTCTATTATCTTCATTTGGTATGTCTGCTTATTATTTCTTTGGTTTTGGTATCTAGGTTATTCTGGCTCTGTAAAATTAATTGGAAAGATTTAAAGTCTTCTCCGACATCTGGAATAGTTTATATAACATAAGAATATAGTCTTTTGAGGGTTTGAAATAATTCACCCATAAAACCATATGGGCTGGGTGCCCTTTTTGAGTGGGTGTAGTAATAGCTCTTTAAAAACTTTTCAATTTCTCCTGCAATCATTGTTATTTTTAGTCTGTTGCTTTTATTCTAGTCAATTTTGATAATTTGTATTTTCCTAGAAAAACAACGATTACACTGAGGTCTTTAAATTTATTTACAGTGCTGTACAGAGCAACCTTTTATAATTTAAATCATTCTCTCTACCTGTGGTATTTCCCTTTTTAAATTTTTATTGTGTTTGAGTTTTTTTTTTAATTAGCCTTGTTAGTTTTTTTTTTGTTGTTGTTTGTTTTTTGTTTTTGTCTTTTGCAGTAATGGGGATTGAAACTAGGGGCATTCTACCTCCGAGCTAAACCCCTAGCCCTGTTTTTTTTTTTTTTTTTTTTTTTATTCTGAAACAGGGTCTCACTAAGTTGCAGAGGGCCTCACTAAGTAGCTGAGGCTGGCTGCGAACCTGTGATCCTCCTGTCTTAGCCTCCCAAGTATTAAGATTACAAGTGTGTACCACCAAGCCTGGCTTTGTTAGTTTTTAAAAAACTTTATCAGACTTCTCACTTTTGTACTGTTTAATTCTCTTTAGACTTATTTTGTTTCCTTTTTAAAATTTCTAATTTCTTGTATTTATTTAAAAATTCCTACTTAAATAATAAAGTTTTGTTTCTGCCTTATAGGTCATTCTTAAAAGGTTTTCAGTAAACACCAAGGTTATATTTAACTGTTTTTAAGTTTAATTTTTTTTTTTTTTTTTTGGTACTGAGGATTGAGCCCAGGGTCATTCTTCCTCCGAGCTACACACCCCCAGCCTTATTTTTTATTCTTTATTTTGAAACAGGGTCTCACTCAGTTGCTGAGGCTGGTGGCGAATCTGTGATCCTCCTGCCTCAACCTCCCAAGTACTGGGATTACAAGCATGTGCCACCATGCTGAGCTTAATTTTAATATTTTACAGTTAAATATTTTACATATTTTGAATTTGTTTCCATGTTTTTTCTGAGAGCAGTATAATTTGATTTCTGTCTTTAGGTCAATTTTTTTTCCAGATTAGATGCTGCTTGAAGGAATATATCTTTTTTTTGTAGCTTAGAAAGCCACAGTTATGTGATGCTTAATGACTAGCATAGTGCAGCTAAGCATCTTTTTTAGGTGATTTAGTTGTTGTCCCGGCCTTGTAGAGTTACTTACACAAACGAAGGTGACTCTGCTGTTACTAGGTGATGCCTAGCCCGGGGACCACGGCTGTATACTGAGTTTGTCCGTCCGTCCGTCCGGGTAGTGAGCTTTCCACCAGCCAGCTTGGGTTCACATCCTGTTGGCTCTGCTTCTTTGTAACTAGGGAGATGTCCAATCTCCTCTCGATGGCAACTCTCACCCTCTTAAGGTTGTTGGAAGGGTCCAATGAAATTATAAAGTTCCTCTCGTGTCTGGTACACAATAAACCCTAAAGTAACACGGGCTGTTTATTATTATGCTTGGCTTTCAACATCACCAATCTGATTTTCTTTTCTGAACCAAACCTGCCTTTTCGGCCTCCCATGTGGTTTAAAATTGGCCATCTCACTTTTAGTTTCTTGCTAAGCCTTTGTTTCCCCTCCGCCACTCCTTTTATAGTTGTTTTTTCCTCTTCTTTTTAATGGTATTGGGGACTGAAATCAGAGATTTTTTTTTAAATCTCTGAGCTATATCTCCAGCCTATTTTATTTTTTATTTTGAAGCAGGGCCCCACTAAGTTGCAGAGAGCTTCATTAAACTGCTGAGGCCAGTAAGCATCACATAACTGTGGTTTTCTAAGCTACAAGAAAAAAAAAGATATATTCCTACAAGCAGCATCTAGTCTGAAAAAATTGACCTAGACAGAAATCAAATTAAATTCATTTAATTACTGATTAAACCTGGAATCTTCCCGTCTCAGCCTCCTAATTACTGGGATTACAAGCATGCACCACCCATGATGCCCGGCTTGCCATTTTTTTCTTTGTTTCGGTCTGTCCACTCCCAAAAGTTTTGCTTTGTCCACAAAGGCTACATCTTCTTGTACATTATTGAGGACCCTATACCATTTGCTGAAAAACCCAGATGAAGATTCTCCTGAATCTTAGGATGCTGTTTCCTCGTCCTGGGGGCACTCTGTCACCGGCCCCTCCAACCACTCACTCTAGCAAGATCCATTCAGTGTGGGTGTCTTTCCACAGACAGGGCGCGGGGTCTCTGTCCACCTCCACCGAGCTTTAGATGAAGCACAGGTTCTAACTGAATGTGTTTCATTCCTGGAAGACCCTAGTCAGTACTCTCTCTCTTTTTTTGTGGTACTGGGGATGGAATCCAGGGTCATTCTACCTCCAAGCTACACTCTTGGCCCTATTCTTTATATTGAAACAGGGTCTCACTGAGTTTCAAAGGGCCTCGCTAAGTAGCTGAGGCTGGTCGCGAAACCAGATCCTCCTGTCTCAGCCTCCCAAATGCTGGGATTACAAGCGTGCGCCACCATGCCCGGCTTCTAGTCAGTACTCTTAAAGTCAGTACCCTCTCCAATCCCTTCTTCCAGGTTCTCTGAAATATATTAAAAACGTTCAATCACAGAACATTTCAAATATACACTAAAGTAGAAGATTATACAGCAAACTCCCAGGGACTCACGCTCCCCTTCGACACCGAGCTGCTCTCTGATATTCTGATTTCACCGTCAATACTTTGTACTGGTGGGATTCACAAAACAGCCTTCCAGAAGGGGCCACTGTTGGGGCTCCGGGGGTCCCAGCCCTTTGCCTCCTGACTGTGGGAACCAAAGGTCCCAGGATGCAGTGCTCTTGACAGTGCTGTTCAGATAGCTTCTGCAGAGGGCTGTCTTGCAGGTACAGGCAGAAGGATTAGAGGTGGGGCACTTTGTCATGGGTTGGAGCAGAGTGTGTTCCAGCCACCTCATGGTCACATTTCTTGGGATAGAAGGAAGATCTCCAGTTCTCTGACTGGTACTGTCGCCATCTCTGACTCTGGGGTAGAGACCCAAAGTGCCATTTTCTTTTCCTGTAGCCACAGTACCGTGAGGCTACAGCTGTGATGGCCCCCAGTCTTCCCCCAGCCCTTTATTTCTGGGGCAGTGTTGGCTTTCACCTTTTTTTTCTGTGTCATCCCCGCTATTTTAATGGGCCAGTGAGGAAGGTGTTTGTGTGGCCACTAGATGGCAATCGGGCCACAGGCAACCTGGTGTTCTTCAGGGAGCTTTCACAGGCAGGACCACCTTCTCTCACAGACTGTTCTGGAAGTAAACGAGACTTTTCTTGCAACCAGCTAGCCGTGTTTGGAATATGCAGTTAAATAGCTTGATCTGTGTGACAGTGACAGAGTTAAATCTGCTGGTCAAGCTGGGGCGGTCCTTTAGGACTGCTCGGGCTCTCTGATGCCCCTTCCCAGAGGGGGCCCTTTCTGCGCCCGAGCTTCGCCCTAGACTTGAAGCTTGCTTGCTCCCTGCCAGGCTTCTTTTCGTCTCCCAAAGCGCCCTCAGAACATTCCTTTGAGATCTCTTGCATTTTCCTCTTTGTTGAGAAGCTTCTATCACCTCTGGGTGATGCTCGGTACTTAGTACTGCTCTCAGAACCCAAACCAGGCTGACCTGCAAAAACAAAAAACAAAAAACAAAAAAAAAATCCATACAACAACAACAACCCTCCCCCCCGCAACAACCACCACCAAAATCTGCTTCTTTCTCTATGTCCGCCCCACCGCTTGGTTCCCCAGATGGTTTGGCTCTGCCAGCAGTTTTTGCTTTTGTGTTCTTGTTTTTGCTTCCAGAGAGGACGAGACCTAACACTAACCTCTTAAGCACTTCTACCCACAAGTTTTCCTGGGCACAGTGAAGTATTCCTTGGACCCTGTGCACCGATGTATTAAAGGAAGATTTTGTTTTTAAAGAAGGAGTGCTTTCCTTAGGCACAGCAGTTCTTTCAGAAGCTAACATGCCCATGAGACCCATGGCATCTACACGGGGAGGCTTTGATAATCTCACACATATGAGGATCACGCTATACTTATATTCTGCCGTTTTTTTTCTCCCCATGGCTAAGAAATCTAGACTTAGTTTCTTTTTGTCTTGGAACGTAGATGATGATGGTTTCCCAGCAGTTTTCAGTTTCTCCTGCTGCCTGGCACAGGCTGGTGTCAGGCAGCCAAATGCCATGGGCTTGGGGGTGAGCCGAGAGGCGGAGGGAGCTGGCGGGGCCGGCGGCAGGTAATGGCTTTGGCTTCTCCAGGGAACACTCGTGGCCCTGGGGACTGTCTGCAGGGCTGTGACTTGTGGTTCGCGGGGTGAGGAAGGGCCTGATCTCAGTGTCTTTCAGCTTCTCCCAGGTAGGGAGTTGGGCTTTGCTGCTCAGCCACAAAACTGGGACCATTCATCTGTGCTTTGGGACTTCCATAGTCCCAGTCAGTTCTTTGGGCTCAGGGAAAACATACCAAAACACTTGTGTTTTGGCAGAAGGATGATGAGGACTAAATGCAGGCTTTGTCTTGGGTGGCTTCTCTGGCCACCCTGCTCTTGACTTTACGAGCTCTCTGCAGACACAGGGGAAGAGAACCTGGGTGGAGCCTCAGCACCCAGAGACCGGTGGCCTGCCCTCCAGTTAGGAATCACTGTGCTCAGATGTCGGCAGGGCTATGTCTTATTAATTGCACACTACCAGTGCCTGGTTAGGCTCAACAAATGAGCAAGTGAATTAATGAAGGAGTGAATGAATGAATGAGAAGGAGCGCTTAGTCCTCGTAGGCATCAGAGGCTCAGGTTGGTCAGATGGCCGGTGGGGTTAGGGGACATCTGTGTCTGGCTGGGCATCAGTTTGCATCCAGGATTCAAAGTCAGGCCGTGGGTGGGAAGCCAAGTTTCTCTTTGCAAGAAGCACGTGGGGGTTGGGCCTATGACCTTGGCCTCATTAGCCCGAGATAACTGGCTGGGCCTGTTAACAATCATTTGGAAGGGGCTTAAAGTGGAATCTGTTTCCTTCCGGTGGTCTCTGGCCATGGGCCCCCTTGGGACTGCGATTGTGCAGGTCATCTTGCTACCTTACAGAAAGCTCTGCTAAGGCCAGAGGTCTGTCACTGGTGAAAGCCAGTTCCCATGAATATGAAAATGTCCACAAACTATGGTTTCTGCAGCCCTGACTTCTGCCAGCTGGATTCGCAGCTGCAGAGGGTGGAGGGGCCAGCTCAGGGCCTCGCCCTCCCTGAGCCCACAGCCTCAAGAGCCCAGCCGGGCCTCACCGCCAGATTTCCTATTTCTTTCTTCTTCTTCATTTTCTCTGTCTCATCTCATTCTTCTTTTGCAGTGTTTTGCTTAATCCTTTACTTTTAACTATAATCATGGAACCATGGGAAAAGAGCAACAGGGTTTCTTTTTTTTAAAAAAAAATATGGTGAGTAATTGGTAAAGCTGAATAATGAATAAAAACAACCATGTCTGGCATGGTGGCACATGCCTGTAATCCCAGTATTTGGGAGGCTGCAAGGCCCTTAGCAACTCAGTGATACTCTTTTTCAAAATACAAAATAAAATAGAGCTGGGGTGTAGCTTGGAGGTAGAATGCCCCTAGGTTCAATCCTCAGTATCACAAAACAAACACCCCAGCAAGTTCACTAACCATGACCTTGGGCTTGACTATGCTCTGTTGGTTAGAGGAGGAAAAGAAGATCAGGATTCAGAAAGAGGCAGAAAGCAGAGACAGAGGAAGAAGATTGAGGGTACCCACTGTCCTGGGACATTTTGTCCCTGCCCAGAAGTGAGCGATGGCTACCAAGAACCAGAACATTTCCCTCCTTTCTTTACGTATTTTTAACCACCCTTTACAAACATTTAGGGGCACACCAAAGTGCACAGAGGCTTCAGCTAATGGACAGCATCTGTCACTATGCTTCACCGGAAGCAATAGGTGCTAGAAGCCAGACCCAGGTGTCCCCTGTTGTGAAAACGCAACACATTGCCCTCAGTGGCGATACTGCAAATGGCCACTAGGTGGAGATGTTGCACCTTGAGAGGCGGCGCTCAGCCAGCCGGTCCCCAGCGTCCACCTGCCTGGTGGGCTTGGAGCGCTGGTTGCACCTGGCCGCCTTGTTCTGGCCCTTTCATGTTTACTTCACTCTCTCTTTGGGTCTATATTTTGTTTTCCTCACTTATGTGGCTATTCTATAGAAAAGCATATTTCCTTTCCTGTGTTATTTCTTGAATATATTGAACCAGATGGTTCCCTGTGGTGCTGGGGGCTGTGTCTGGCTGGGGTGAGGCTGGTGATGTCTTGGTTTGTGATAAAGTCAGGCCTGGGTGGAGGGGGGCACACCTGTTTCCCACGCAGGAGCTGTGTTTCCATCTGTCTGTCTGCCAGCTCTCCGCCCACCTGCCTGTTCATGTAACCGTCCTTCCTCCCAGCCATGCCCACCTTAACCCCACTTCCATTTCTTTATGCTTCAGAGGAACCTCCAGGTGTGGTCAAGCCGCCGCAAGCCACAGACCGTACGTTGCCATCACCTAGGGAGCCACAGGGGATGGAACCTTGGGGTGTTTGCTGGAGGGGAGAGGGTGCTGGAGGCAGGGAGTTTTCCGATTTGCATGAGGCGGGATTGAGATGCGCCCACAGCCTGGAGCTTACCTTTGGTGGTAACCTCTCAACCACTGGTTGGACGTGTGAATGGCTTGGAATATCATAAGGGCAATTTCCTTCTGGCTCCAGCTCCCTTCCTATACCTGCTGGGCTTGGGCTGATGCTGGCAGCCCTGGGCTGGGCCAGCCATGGGGCTCCTAGTGGGCCAGGGAGAGTGGAGAACTCTTGAAGTAGAATTTCCAAGGTGAATCATAATCAACAGGGTTAACACAAATGATTAGGAATGTTTGCATGAGTTCCCGATGTTCCAAGGCCTCCCCCTTTTCTTATGAAAGCCAGAGCCCAGTCTGTGCTGGGTTCTGGGTCAAGGCACGTGTGCAAGGGGCAGGGTGCTCCCGGCTGGTGGGCTTGCAGGGCTCCAGCCTTTCCCTCCCTCCCTCACCCCCAGGGGCTGAGCAGTGGTAGCACTTGCAGTGGGGACCTTAGGTCTGGCTCAAGATGCTTCTTTGCTGAGGCCATTAGTTTTGTGCTGACCTTGGCCCATCCTCATGGATAGGGTCATCCCAGATGGTCCTGGCCCTGCTTCTCACCGTGGACCTTCTGCAGTGATCCTCTCCCCCCTCCCTGTGAAGGGATAGAGGCTTTGTAAGGCTTTCAAACTATGGCCAGTAAAGTAGCTGGAAAATGACATTAACAAAAGAGAGTCTTCAAAAAGGATGGGAATGATATGGAGAAGAGCCCTCCCCTCATGGAAATTCTCTCTGAGCTGTTCTCTGACTTGCTCCAGTTAAAAATTCTTTTTTTTTTTTTTGCAGTGTGTGTGTGTGTGTGTGTGTGTGTGTGTGTGTGTACCTAGATTGAGTCAAGGGCGTTCAGACATAGGAGTATAACTCCAGGGTTGCACTGGGGGGAGGGACCTCGAGCTGGGCCCCTCCCTGGGCCCTGATGGATGGCTTCTCTGATCACCAGACTCTAGAGACCTCCTTCGTGGCTCACCCCGATAGTGTCACGATTGTTATACATTTACGGGGGCTGCATCTGGTGCGTGTGGGGGAAATTGAGAGCTAGGGGTGGGCTCAGGTCTGAAGGTGCTGGGTCGAGTCCTAGAAAGCCCTCTGATCTCTGCTTGTGTCTCCCAGTGGATGACAACCTGGGCTTCCTCCCCACCTTTGGGCCCTGCTATGTGAACCTCTATGGCAGTCCCAGGGAGTTCACGGGCTTCCCGGACCCGTATGCAGAGCTCAACACAGGCAAGGTGAGCCGCTGAAGCGTGCAGAGGGCCAGAGACCCTGCCCCTCTTCCTCCCTGTTCCCCGTGCTCCTCCCTCAGAAGATGTCCTTGTCACTCACTGTCCTGGTCCCCCGACAGCCAGGCCCTGCCCCTCTCAGGATGGTTCCCTAGGGCTGGGATGGAGGCTGGCACCGGCTGTCCAGGTGGCCTGGAATGTCCTCTGAGCTCTCTGGACCTTGATGTCCTCATCTATAGGGTGTCGGGTTGGTTCAGGGACCTTCAGGTGCCGGGGAGATGAGCTACCTCAGGGCCAGTGCTAGCCCTTTCCTTTCCCGCCTCCCTCTGCCTCTCCTGCTCTGGTGACCCGGCTCGCCTCTCAGGGGGAAGGTGTGGCCTACCGAGGCCGGTTGCTGCTGGCCCTGGAGACCAAGCTGGTGGAATTCACCGAGCAGAAGGTGGAGGACCTCCCTGCAGACGATATCCTCCGGGTTGAGGTGAGGGTGCCGCACTGGGAGGGTGGGTGCCCATCGGGGGCAGGGTGGGGTGGCCAGGTAGGTGTCTGTGGGGAGGAAGGGCTCGGCCTGCCCACGTCATTGTGCCTTCACCTCTCTGGGTCTTGGCATCTCAGCTGGGAATGATGTAACACCTAGCCCCCCCCCCCCAACGACCCTAGGAACATTCAGAGGCTTCAAGAAGATAAATGAAAAGTATTTGGAAAGTCTAGAGCTCTGTGCTATTTTATAAGCATCCAGGAAGAGCTAACGATTGCGTCAAACCCTTACCATGAGTCAGCCACTGCCCCCTTGATGCCCCACATCTTCCCAGTGCCCACGAGCTGGATGTTGTTATGACCCCTTTTTTACAGATGAGAAAGCCGAGGCTCGGCCATATCAAAGTGAGAAAGGCTGGAGCATTTAAACTGTCGTGAGGTGGCTCTGTTTGAACCCTGGCTCTCCTGCTTCCCAGCTGCACCAGCTCCCCTGTCTGCAGAGTGGGCATAATACTCACACTTCCTTCACAAGATTGTGGTGAGAAGTGGACTCACACAATCTTTGAGTGCATGCAGTAAGCGCCCAAACAGGCGTTAGCTGTCCTAACTGTTGGTGTTCTCCTAAGACCCTATCATTTAATCCTTTCTCTGCGGTCCACCGGGAGAATTAGAAAGTCATGTTGGTTCAGACACCCATGTTCCAAGGAGATGCTGAGATCCGCTCCCCCAAACCCTCGGCAGCCACAGTCCGTGCGTGCGTCCTGCAAAGCTGGCTGGGGCGGTGGCGCCCTGCGTGGTGGGGGATGGGAGCTCCGGCGAGGTCCGGGGTGCCCCGAGGGGTGCCGTGAGAGACCTTGCCGGCTGACGTGGTGGTGCCCTTGCCGCTGGTTTGGATCAAGGAGCGGCATGACCTTGGAGGAGCAGATCTTATTAGGGAAATGTGGCCAAACACACACAGAGCTGGAATGAGTTTGTTCAGTCAGTAACCAAATCTGGATGCGATTTCTTCGTTGGACTCTTGGCCGTGCATCGGCCCGGCCGGGAGTTCCAGGACGCTGGTCATGGCCAGGCCCTGCCAGACACGTGACCCTGCCCACCTCGGATGTCTTCCCTTGCTCTTCCTGGTGACCCTCTGCTGCCCTCTCTGCCCTCAGAAGTACCTCCGGAGGCGCAAGTACTCCCTCTTTGCTGGCTTCTACTCGGCCTCCATGCTGCAGGACGTGGACGATGCCATCCAGTTCGAGGTCAGCATCGGGAACTACGGCAACAAGTTCGACACCTCCTGCCTGCCGCTGGCCTCCACCACCCAGTACAGCCGGGCCGTCTTCGACGGTGAGGCCAGGCTTTGCTCCTGGATGGGACCCGATCGTAGAGTAGGGACTGAACCCCAAACCCTGCCTCCTGCACGAGGGTGCTGGAGACCTACTCAGAGCAACAGGCCCCAGAAAACCCACCCAGTCAGTTCCCTTCCTGTGTGTGTGGGCTGCTTCTCACCCCTCCAGGTGGGGTTCTGCTGCCGGTACCCACAGACTGGGCTCCCGAGCTCAGCCGTGGTCCGTGATTCGGACCCATCTCCATTGTCCTATGGAGTCTGCTGACCTTGACTTAGAGACTGGGGGGTATTGGCTTGGATTTCAGGGTCTTTTTTTTTGTGGTGCTAAGGACAGAACCTAGGGGCATTCCACCTCCAAGCTACACATTTAGCCCTATTTTTTATTTTTTTATTTAATTTTTTTGGTGGTACTGGGGTTCCTGGAAGCCCTTCTACCTCCAGGCTACACTCCCAGACCTATTTTATTTTTGGAAACAGGGTCTCTTAAGCAGCCTGTGCCATCCTCCTGTCTCCGCCTCCCAAGCGCGGGGATTACAAGCGTGTGCCACCACGCCTGGCTTATTTTTTATTTTTAAACAAGGCCTCACTAAGTTGTGGAGGACCTCTCACCAAGTAGCTGAGGCTGGCCATGAACCTACGGTCCTCCTGTCTCAGCCTCCCAAGTACTGGGATTGCAAGCTTGTGCCACCACGCGTTTTGATGGAGCTTGTTCAGACACCAGGGAGGATAGGTGCCACCTCTTGTGTCCAGGGGCTCCTAGGCAGGAAAGGGGAACAGGCCCTTGTCTCCCTCCCACCCTCAGTCCTCTTTGTATGGGTGCCAATCCCAGCCCCAGGTGTTGGGGTTCGGCTCTGCAGTTGCCTGTGCCCGGCCCTGGGCTCTTGCCCATACTCAGGCCCCTCCTGCAGGGTGCCACTACTACTACCTGGCCTGGGGCAATGTGAAACCGGTGGTGGTGCTGTCGTCCTACTGGGAGGACATCAGCCACAGGACCGAGGCCCAGAACCAGCTGCTCAGGATGGCCGACCGGCTGGTGAGTACAAATCAGCCCAAACCTGGTGTGTGACCCTACCCGACCCGGTACCCACCCACACACAGAACATGCTCCGCCACCTTCACGGCCTGGTGTCCTCTGCAGTGAGAGCAGTCCTGGGGAGGCCTCAGTGTGACGAGGGAGACAAGGGCGAAGGAGAGAGAAGGCAATAAACAGAGGGCTGGAAACCTGGCTGGGAGCAGCAGGACAGCAGGAGGGCTGAAGCTAGAGACTTCTAGGTAGAATCCAGAAGCTTGAAGTGAGCAGGGAGCCGCTCCTGCCCCAGGAAGTCAGTTTAGTAAAGGAGGGCAGGGCTCTCTGTGCCTCTGGTGAAGGGTGTTCCAAAAGTGAGACCCAGATGACCCTTGGGAGGGCCGCAGGGGGCCAGTGCGTGTGTGCAGGTGGCTAGGCTGCCGTGGCAAGGGCCCAGGGCAGGGCGACGAGGCCTTGCGAAGATCTCGGGGTGGGGGGATTGTGGGACCCGAGCTGTCCGGCCTCGGTGGCCTATTGGATGTGGGGAGAGGAAGGGTTGGGATGTGGTTCCGGTGGCTGGGGAGCTGGGAAGCTGGAGATGGGCGTGCAGGGGCAGGTGGTGGGCTCTGATCTGGAGGTGGACTTGCCTGGCTGTGCCCGCTGGGGCAGAGGTGCCGGGGAAGGGGAGGCTGATGATCCAGGTGGTGGCTGGAGTGGGCGGGGTGGAGGACTCTGTCATGGGGAGTCACCATGGGAGCCTGGAGCCACGGCCATGCTGGAGGAGCAGGCGAGGAGCCCCAGGATGAGGGAAGGGGCTGGAGAGGCCTGGGCACGTCTCTGGATGAGCATCGGTGGGTGCAAAGATGGGCTGGAGTCTTGGAGTGGCTGGGAGGAGTCCAGGTTCTGGTCGGGGGCCATCATGGCCACTGCTTTCTGGAGACTGGCAGCTCAAGGGAGGGAAGAGAGCTTGGAGTTGATGCTGTGCTGGTGTGGACTGTCTGCTGGGTCAGTGATGGTCTAACAGCAAGACTGCAGACCCCAGGAGAGCAAGGACTGTGTTCTCTTTCTAGTGTCTCTCTGTAGGTGCTGGAGTAGAGCATGCGTCACGTGCCCAAGAAGGTTGGTGGGTGGGGAGGGCTGCGTGGTGGGCCGAGGTACAGTCCTGGCTTGACAGGTGTTCCATGCTCAGCTGAGGCCCTGGGACAGGGCTGGGAAGGAGCTCATTGGAGAGGCTGGAGGCAGCCCAGTCAGAGAGCAGGCGCAGGAGCTTGGAGAAGGAACTCCGTGTGATTGGAGGTCTGCCTGGTGAATGGCAGACTTGATCCAAGCCTGGTAGTGTGGCAGAATCTGGAGAGCAGGTTCAGGCAGGCAGCAGGAGAGGGCCGTTTTGCCTATGCAAAATCAGGCCTGGCTCGAAGGTGGCCAGTGAGCAGCAGGATGCGTATGAGTTCTGTTGAATCCCATCGACAGCACGTGAACTCATGTCTGTGTGCGAGACTGGAGCTCCAGACTTGGGGCTTTGGGTGTGTCTGGTGTTTGGAGCCCTGGAAGGTTCTTGAGCCAAGACAGCACCGGTCGGCTGGGTCTGGGCTCTGCCTTTTCTGCTGTTTACTCCCTGCTGTTTGGTGCAGGGACTGAGCCATGGTGACAGGGTCTGGCATTTTGATGGTGGGGGGATGGGTTGGGTCCAGTATGGACCTTCAGTGCCTTGGTGGTACTGTCTGTGTTACAGGAAGCTGGCCTGGAGCAGGTCCACCTGGCCCTGAAGGCACAGTGCTCCACGGAGGACATATACTCCCTGGTGGCTCAGCTGATGGATGAACTCATCGCAGACTGCAGGTAGGCTACCTGGCGCCCACGCGCCTGCCTCTCCTGGCTCAGCCGGGCTGTTTCCTCGGGAGTGTTCGTGTGTGGCGGTGAGCGACGGCACGTCTCCCAGCCACGCTTGGCCAGCAGTCCAGCCCGTGCTGAGTCCAAAGTTGGTGGAGCCAGCGCTGGGAGTTGAAAAGGTGACATTTAGAGCAGGTCATAAATCTCCCTGCGGCAGCGGCAGCTGTGGGCCTGGGGGGCCAGCTCACCTGAATGGGGAGCATTGTGTCTCTGATCCCCGACCTTTTATTTCCCTGATGGAATCTCCAGGAGAAGCAGGCAGGGGGTGGGGGACCGTGCCCCTCCTTCCCCCAAGGCCATGGAGGAACCATAGTTTCTGTTTAGCCTTCTAGACTGGGCTGGTTGTCAACCTCAGAAAAAGGGGGCCCTGGGGACAGTGGGGAATGGGGTACTAAGGCTTGGCAGAGGGGGTACATGTTTGTGCCTCTTCCACTGCTGGGTGGTTTGGGGGGGCTGTTCTGGAGGGAACTTTGAACTTTAACTTGGCATGAGGAATAACTACTTTATAATATCTAATAAACAAAGTGCTGGGAACTTAGGAAGAGTTTAATAACGGTAGCTATACGGATTCCTCAGAAGAAGGACTGGCAGGAGACTTGAGTCCTGGCCCCTGCAACAGCTCTGTAGCCTCAGTAGCTCCACTAGTCTGAACCTCAGTTTCTCAGCTGTTAAAGGACTCAACAAACGTGGAGTTCGGTGTGAATATATGCGAATGTGTTCTCTGCCCCTTCCGCAGCTCTGTTTAACATGCCAGAGAGAAATTTCTGTGCTTTGAGAAATTGTGACCTTGGCTGCCTGACACAGTGCCCCTTCTAGATATTAATCTTTGACCCCTGCCACCCCAAGGCCCCTCATGCAAACACACATTGGTGAAATTCCAATCCAGTTGTTCATCTACTCCCTGGACCTTCTCGAAGCCCATTGACAAGGACATCATGTTAGCTCTCCAGGGAGGGGCTGTCGGGTGCAAACAGAAGTGAAGTGTCCTGAGGACTTCAGTAGCAGCTCAGAGCAGGTGCATTGAATTACAGCCAATCAAATTCAGGGAAGCGCTGAGAGGAGGGCTGGCCATGCACACCAACCGTGAGGGGGAGGAGAGTCAGCTGTGGAGGGGCAAGGTGACCCCTGTGGTTTGGAAGCTGGCTGCAGCGTCAGGATGGACTGGTAGTGGTCATGAGGGGAGCAGGTGCAGTGGGACCAGGCACAGGGAGGGGTGGACATACAGCTGGGCAGGTGAGCTGACCAAGGCAACTAAGACAGCGATGGCGGGGAGGGCGAGAGTGCGGGGTAGCAGAGGGAGGCACAGACACTGCTGGAGGTCTATAGTTGGACAGAACTTGACAGTGGGTTGGATGTGGGGGCCAAGGGGAGGTCCAGAGCAAACCCCTAATGAACTGGGGCGGCTAGGTAGGCACTGGGACCTTTCTGAGGGGTCTGCAGGAAGAGGAGCAGGTTGGGAGAGATGAGGCGTTGGGGCCGGCTGCACTGATGGGGGGAACTTGAGAAGACGCTGGCTCTGTGGGCTGGGGATGGGGGAGGCAGGTGGGGCATGCAGGGGCGTGGTCAGCAAGGGGTGGGCTGCAGCTCTGGGGTGAGCTCACAGGGCAGCCCCCACCATGCCTCCAGAGTGGCCGTGGGTGGGCAGGGAGAGAGTCCCCCAACCCGTAGCACTTCTCACGACTCAGGAGTGGGGTGGACCCTGGCAGTTGTGGTACCTGGAGAATCTCCTTAATGGTCTTTCTTGGAGAATCTGGCTAAAAAATGCTTCTGCCAAACTTGGCCCCCGAGCCAATCTCCTGACGGAAGGGCTCCTGATGGAAGTCACTCTCCTGGTAGAGGGGTGGCTGCGGCTTCCCAGGGGTACTGGTTCCAGGTTGGGAGCTGGGTCCCCATCTTGGAAATGCTCAAATGGCTCTCCAGGGGAGAAAGTGCAGGCATTGGAACCCTGGAGGCCACCGAGCACCCTAGGGCCTGGGCAGGAGGCCCTCTTCTACCTCCCGTGGTACAGCTGGCAAGCAGGGCAGCCAGGTACCAGGCCCCTGAGCCAGCATGCCGTGGCTGGCCATGGCCACAAACACGTTCCTCCAGCCGCCAAGCCCCACCCTCAGCACTTGGGCCCCGGTTCCCCCTCAGGACCTCGCTGGGCCAGTGGTATCTTGCATTCCAGCTCTCTCTTCCCATCTCTAGCACCATGAACCCAACAGCCGTGCCACACAGGACCCACAGGGGCTTTGCCACCCCCCCACCCACTGTGTCTTCTGAATTCGTCATCCCTAGAGCCCACACTGGAAACTGAGCCAGCTTCCACTGCCCTCCCTTCTCCCCTCCCTTCCTTCCTTCCTTCTTTCCTTCCCTCCTCCTCCTCCTTCTCTTCCTCCTCCTCCTTCTCTCCCTCACCTGCATCCCCAAATCTGCCCCAAATGGTGCCTGCCTCCACCTCCGCCTTGCAGTGGCTCCCACTGCATTCAGGAAACGACTCAGCTCACAACCCTTCAGCAGGCCTCTGTCCCCACCGCTGGCCTCTCTGACGTCCCCCATGCTCCGCTGGCCTCTGTGACGTCAGGCAGGAGGTTCTCCCCCGTATTCTGAGCCTGACTACCTCCCGCTCGCTCGCTGTAGCTCAGGGTCACCTCTTCCAGGAAGGACTCCTGAAGAGTGTGGCCTGATCTGGCCTCTCAGTCTCGCCTCTAGAGAGAAGAGGGCTGGTGATCCTCTCTGGACCCAGCCCTCAGCTCAGCTCAGCTCAGGCAGGGCAGAGCCCTTGTTCCCAGGGAGTGAAATGAATGACCCAAAGCCAGTTCATCTGTCAGGCTGGACACTGTCCCGTCTGGTGGCTGTCCCCATACAGTCACCCACTTGGGCCCACAGGGGTGGCAGCGATCTTGTGAATAGCCAGCCCGGGCCTGGGCGGTTGTGATTGACTTGCAAGCCAGCCAGGGTTTGCGAGGTCTGCTGGTGTTTAAGGACAGGGTGCAGTGCACCCTGCCTCTTCTTGCTGTCTTTCTTTCTTTGTGTTTCCACTGCCTGGAGCTTGCTTGGAGTGGGGAAAGGCTGAGATACCATGCTAGGGCACTCAGGGGTCCTGGCTGTTTCTTGGGGAGCCTTGGCTCTGCTCATGGCTTCCAGGAAAATCTCCCTTTGGTGGTCTGTATTGCGGTCCCTCCCAGCTTCCGTTCAGACCCAGGCTGGGAGCATAAATCAACTGTTGGCTGGGGCTCCCCTCCACCCCCAGCCTGGAGACCTCAGCTCTCAGCCCTCAGCCCCACGCAGGCTGGCTCCCGGGCCCCAGCCCTGCTCAGCTCAGATGCAGCCCCCCTGGCCCAGTGAGCCTGCCCTCGCCTCCCATCCCGCCTGGGGCAGCCCCATCCGCGGCACCCTCGGGGCAGTAAATATTATGTTACTACAGGGTGTGCAGTACGTGACCTGAGACAGGCCCCGGGGCTTAAGTTTCCCTGAGAAGGAGTTCGGGTACTGCTCCCCCCACCCTAAAAATTCAATTAAAAAAAATAACAGGAAAAATGGAGTGCGCCCAGGGCCTGCCAGAGTGGTGTATCTGGCGGCGGCGGTGCCGCTGCGCTCCGGCGGTAATTGGTTCTGCATAGCTCGGGGAAATTGGCAGAAAAATAAATCAGCCGGGAGCCGGAGTCGAGACGCTTCTGTGGGGAGGGGAGAGGGAGGGGGCGCTGCACGCGGCGGGAGGGAGCGACCTGGTGGAGCGGGTTTGACTGATGTCCTGTTTGGAGTCCAGGGCTCAGCTGGGGGTGGGGCAGCCCCCACATACTGGATCAGGGACAGTCAGGAGGGGTCCTCTTCAGTGAGGGAGAGCGGAGCCGCCTCTGCCCCATCCTGTGTGACCCTTGCGTGTGTACCCACCGAGGGCTTGGAATGGTGTGCACAGCAGCCATAGGAAAGACTTTTAGGGAGCCCCTGTGGGAAGGGGGTGGGGTGGTCAGGGTTCTTTGCTTCTAAACAAGGTTGAGTTTGAACTTAACTCCTCACCTGGGGTTCAAGGCTGTGTTTGTGGGCTGTGTGGACCCCCCACCTCCTCTCCCAAGGCTTACCAAAGCAGAGGGCTCTGGGAGGGTTGCGGGCGCCTGGGGTGGACACGGCTGTGTTGCTAGCCTCCCCGCCATGTCTGCAGTGGCTCGTCAGGGGTCCATAAATTTTTTTTCTTGGAGAAAGTGTGCACACAACACAGAATGGATTTGTTTTAGTGTAGAGTAACAGTGCTCAGAGCTGGGCTCTGGGAGGATGTAGGGGCCAGGAGAGGGCCCTCCGAGAGCTTGCAGTCAGCTGGGGGAGGGAGACCCCTGTGAAAAAGCACTGGTCAGACTGGAGGCTGAGGGTGACCCCCAAACAGGTGGCCCCAGAATAAAGGGCTGAGAGCTTTGGAGCCACAGGGGAGGGTTTCCTGGAAGAGGCGAAGACGGGGCTGGTCACAGAGGTGACTGTATGTGGCCAGGCTGGGGAAGGCACCCAGCAGGCAGGCTGAGGGCGTGGGGCCTGTTGTGGGAGCCTGTGTACACATGCATGTGTGTGGCATGTGTGGACTTGTGGGTGTGCACATGTGTGTGTCTGGACCTGGGGAGCGCTGGCCTGCTGCTCAGGCACACTCTGTTTCTCCAACAGCCAGCGGCTCAGTGATGTCCTTCAGATACCATCTGCCACTCACCTGGACCAATACCTGTTCCGGCTACGTACCCGTCACCTGAACCAAATCGCAGAGGCTGCCCTAGCCCTGAAGCTGGGCCACCGTGAGCTCCCCGCTGCCCTGGAACAGGTGGAGGACTGGCTCCTGCGCCTCCGTGCCCTGGCGGAGGAGGTAGTGTACCCTGCACGATGCCTGCCTTCCTCTGTTTTCCTGCTGCCGCTGCCTAGAGCATTGGAACTGGGAGGGACATAAGCACTGTCTGAACCATGATCCACTACTGGCTCATTGCTGGGTGACCTTGGGCAGGTGACAACCTCTCTGAGCCTCAATATCCCCATTTACAGAAGAAGGAGAGAGAATGCAACAGAATACTGGGTATGATAGGGCCCAACACAGAGCCTGGTGTACAGTAGATGTTTAATAAATGCCCTCCGCCCACTAAAGAATGTCAAGAGACAGAGCTGGGCCCACAAGGCAGAGGCCTGGCTCTCGTCTGGTGCTGGGACCTGCTTCCCCAGGGACCTGACTGCGCTTTTCTGCCAACCAGCCCCTGTGTGCACCTGGCTTCCGGCCTGCCTTCCACAGGCCCGTATTTCGTCCCCTCTTGGAGGCCTCTGAGGCTCAGGCCGGGCGAGGCTGCCTTTGCTGTAATTTGCAGCTTTGTTGTAGCTTAGTGAGAATTAGCTCCAGTTTTTCTTTCGGTGCCCTTTCCCCACCTGTACCCTCCCACCCCAGTGTGGGAGGTGAGGCGCACTCGCCCAGTTCTCAGGCAGGCGGGCCAGGGACTTGCTGAGAACGAGGGGGGTCTGCTCACAGGTCATGGGCACACATAGCTGCCGCCCGCTATGACCGGGGCCATGTGGGACCCCCAGGGAAGATGCCCCCAAAGGAGCGTGCTGGGGTGGCTTTCTTGAGCAGCAGGCTTTGGGGCAGTGAGGAAAGCTGCTCAGGACGGGGTGATGGGCCCTGTTGCCTCCCTGGGGCAGGGCTGTGGGCCTGTGGCCAGCTCTCTGGGGCATACTGTGTGACTCAGCCACAGACCAACCCATCACAGCGGCAGGGACCATTTCTCAGGCTTGGTCACTGTATCGTAATCTTGCCCCAGACTGACCCTGAGCTCTTAGTACTGATTATAATGTGGCTGGGAGGGGTTAAGGCCAAGACCCCGTCTCAAACTTGTATGTGTATCAGAACCCTCTGGGTTCCTGACCCTCAGATCTGGTGTGGAACCTGAGAATTTATATTTCTATTAAGAGGCCGGGCATGGTGGCGCATGCTTGTAATCCCTGCGCTTAGGAGGCGGAGACAGGAGGATCGCGCAGGTTCGAAGCCAGCCTCTCTGTTTCCAAATAAAAAATATAAAATAGGTCTGGGAGTGTAGCCCGGAGGTGGAAGGGTTCCATCCCCAGTACCACCCCCCAAAAAAATTCTTGAAATATATTTCTGTTATGATTCCTGGAACTGCTGCTTTTCCTAGGGCCACACTTTTGAGAACCTTGGCACAATGCTTAAGAGCACATACATATCTGGAGTCAGAGGAACCTGGGTTGGCTCCTCTCAAAGCTTGAAATTTCTCACCTGTCAACTGGGGAAGCCTGTGGCGCTGCCTCCTGCAGGGATTATGTGGAACAGTGCATGAGACCCTTAGTGAACACTAAGGACGCCACCCTTTGTTTGCTGTCCTTGGGGGAAGATGGGCCTTCCCCAACCAGCCTCCTCTCCAGAGTGTTTAGCTGTCAGTAGTTGCTAGAGGCCCTGAGGGCCCAGGGCCTTGCGGTCCTGGTCTGGGCTGGTTCCTGTGTTCAGAGCCTCCAGGGACCTGTACTAGATGGAGGAGAGAGTGAGCTCTGCCCAGGGATGTACTTTCTGTAGATTTGCTGCTGCTCTTCTGGCTAAGAAAGGGGCTGGTGTCTTAAATGCAACCTTTATCCCCTGGGGATATTTACCTAGCAGCGGAGGGCTAAGAACTGGAGCTCGGTGCTCCAGACCTGAGCATTTCTTCCTAGAAGCCCATGCTCAGCTCAGGAGGGCTACTCGGTGAGCTGGGGGCAGCCTCACGCCCTGTCCTCAGGGGATCAGAGCAGCTGTAAGACCCTGGGGGTCAAGGGGCAGCCCCGGGGTGGGTGGCCTGTCACTGGAAGCTGGGAGAGACAGGCTTTGGTGGCTTCTGAGTCATGAGGTGTGGGTCCTGGCATGTCACTGTCGCCGCCCTGACTGCCACCCTCTTTCCAGCCCCAGAACAGCCTGCCGGACATCGTCATCTGGATGCTGCAGGGAGACAAGCGTGTGGCCTACCAGCGGGTGCCCGCCCATGAAGTCCTCTTCTCCCGGCGGGGTGCCAACTACTGTGGCAAGAATTGTGGGAAGCTGCAGACGATCTTTCTGAAAGTGAGCTCTTTTTTCCCCCAGGCCATGACTGTCTTTTCTCCACTCCAGGTCTTTTCCTAACTTCCTTTCCCCCTCCTGCCCTGGACCCACCTCAGAGTCCCAAGGCTCTGTTTTTAGAAGCAAAGGAGTCTTTGGGTAAAGATAACTTTCTTTTTCCTCTGTGCCTTATAGAGTCCCAGATGCCATATGTATAATCTGGAAGGTTAGCAGGTTGGAGCTGGAATCATGGGGTCACTGGAAATTAATAAAGAGGAGTCTGTGGTCCTCAGCAGATCCTGAGGCTGTGCTTGTGCTCCAGGGCAGGTCCTTTGTAGGGAGACATTGGCCTCCAGCCTCTAATAGTCCTGGCACAGCCCTGGCCTCCACACCCTGCCCGAGTGCCCTCCCTTGACTCCAACTGGAGCCACCCTAAGGCTCAAGTTCCTCCCTGCTGGGAAGGCTGGTGTCTGGGCTTGGGACTGGTTATGCCTGTGACTCAGACCCCTCAGAAGGCTGGGAATTAGTAATCTTGCCCTTAGTCTCACCCAGCTCCTGCTTTTCCTTCTCTTCCTCCTCTTTCAGCACCCAATCCCTCTCCATCTTCCCTTGGGGGATTAGCTATCTTTCGTGATGGGGAGGTGAGTGGGTACTTGGGGAGGAGCCACCTGTCCTTCTCGCTGGGCTAGTGTGGTGGCATACAGCCAAGGCTGCTTTGGTCAGGGGGCCATGGCTTGGTGATCAGAATCTAGGGTGGGGATCCTTTCCTGG
The DNA here is from genome assembly GCF_963383645.1 of Muscardinus avellanarius. Taxonomy (NCBI): domain Eukaryota; kingdom Metazoa; phylum Chordata; class Mammalia; order Rodentia; family Gliridae; genus Muscardinus; species Muscardinus avellanarius. Next base: position 66,232,277 of record NC_137801.1, read on the forward strand.
GTGTTGTGGCTATGTAGGTCCAAGAGGAGGGTGCCCCTCTGAAGGCTGCCATTTATACTGCCCTGCTAGAGGCCAAGTGGCTGTGCTTGCCCCTTACCATTTTCTGTTTATTCTGAATGATTCTGCATTCAAGGCTAACACAGCCTAAACTGCCTGCCTTCATCCCAGCCTGCCTCAACTCCCCAGAGCTTTTCTGCTCTCACCTTCCCCTTTCCCATGTTTCTCCTCCCACCTCACCTCTTCCAGGAAGTCACTGTTGACCAACCTTAGCCTCAGGCCTTTTGAGTAGAGCCCTCTGTTGACTGTGGGCTGGTCCACTCACACATCAGCCAGTCATTCTTGCTGCTCTTGGGGGTGGATAGAGAGGACAGGCTTTCATTGCACAGTGTGTGGCTGGAGCTGGCGTTGCCTTGGGAAGGCTGCCTAGCTCCTCTGAACTGCCTGCTTTTTCTCACCTATAACGGGAGGATGGGGCTGCCGGCTTCACAGGTTTTGAGAATTCAGTTAGATGACACAGGTCATGGTTCTTGCTGGAACTAAGTGATTGGTGGGTATTGGTTTCTCTCCCGCTTTCTCCTCTTCCTTTTGGGAGATCCCACACTTCACAAACTCCATGACTGGAGGCCCACCCAAGACTAGGGATGAGCAGATATCTGCATGTAGGCTCCCTGGTACTTCAGACGATAAGCTAGCTTTTTGCCAAGAGGGAAGAATTGTGCGTGCATGTTGGTCAGGGGGCTGCCCCCTCCTGCCTGCTTGTGTGCCATCTGGGGCACATTCTCTATGTGATCCTGACCTCACAGCCCAACCAAGAATCTCCCTCCTTAGCCAGATGTCTTATGATGGGCAGAAATGAGAGGAAGTCGAGGAACGGCTCCATCTGAGCGGGGCTGAGGGTGGAGGTGGGGACGTGGAGACAAGCCTGCTGGACTCACTGGAACGGGGTGAGTCCAGCTCTGACCTCTTGGCCTTGAAGCCTCAGGGAAATGCAAACTGAAAATTTTTCCTGATTCCGAGCAAGAGGAGAGAAAAAAAAATGCTATAGAATTGTTTCTCGAAGTCTTCCCCACTGAGTTTATGAGCCCCGCCAGTAGCTCCTGAGCAAGCGCTACAAAAATGTTGGCAGCTAGCAGAGACCAAGAAAACATTGGTGTTTCTTAACTTAAACCAAAGTTGGAAAAAATGAGCACCAGCAGAGAGGGAGAGGAGCCCCAAACTAGACATTTCTTTATTTGCTGTTGCTATTTTGAGTCGGGCAGGCTGGCCCTGTCTGGGGGAGGGCAGGGCAGAGAGCTGGGGGTGGATGGGGAAGGGGGGTCAGGCATTCCTGCCATCTCCCTGGGGCTGGTGGTTTGGAGGGGGAAAGACAGATAACCACCCTGGCGGAGAGAACAGCTGAAGTGAACAGCCGTAGGGAGGTTTCCAAGGGTGACACGTGGGATCAAGGGCTCCTCCAGGCTTCACCAAGGATGAGCTGAAAGAAGAGGGCCTGGGGAATATGAGGTGCTCACCGCCCTTTCCGACCCCTCTTCCTGCCCTGGACTCTCTCTCCAGTGGTCCAGGCTTTCCCTATAGCTTGGAACCCCTTACCTTGTCCTCCTGTTTTTTTTTTTTTTTTTTTTTTTCCCCTCTGAATCCATCAAAGCTCCCTTCTCCTGTCACTCAGCTCCCTGGCCCAGAGGACACGCCCCTCTGAGCTCATGCACCGGAGGCCCGGGTTCTTCATGTGTTACTGCCTCTAGGGGAGAGTGTGTCATCCTAAGAGGGAGAAGTGTCTCCTCTGGCCACCTCTGACCTTTGGTTTTAGTCAAATGGTAAAGTGATTGTAGGGAATAATTTTTTTTTTAAATGTTAGGTTCTTGAGGTTAGTCCACTTTGGCAGAGGTTCTGAAAGTTTCAGGATAAAAAGCAGTTGAGGGCCAATGAATAGTGGTTAACATGCTGATAAGCACTTGAAAGTGTGGGAATATTAGATGATACACTAATGTCCAGCCAAAGTACGAGGCGCTGAAGATGGAATGAGATGGCTTTAAGCTCTTCCCCTTCCAGACTTGTGTCATATTGTCTTCTAGAATGGTACCGTTTAACATAGTGGCCGCATATGGCTATTTATTTATTTATTTATTTGTGGGTCTGGGGATGGAACTCAGCGGCATTCAACCTCCAAGCTACACCTCCTGCCCTATTTTTTATTCTTTCTTTTTTTTTTTTTTTGGTGGTACTGGGGATGGAACCCAGGGGCCTTCTACCTCTGCGCTACACTCCCAGACCTACTTTATATTTTTATTTGGAAACAGGATCTTCTCTTAAGAGAACTCGTGAGATCCTCCTGTCTCAGCCTCCCAAGCGTGGGGATTACAAGCATGCACCACTAGGCCCGGCTATTCTTTATTCTTGAAACAGAGTCTCACTAAGTAGCTAAGGCTATCTGCAAACTGTGATCCTCCAGTCTCAGCCTCCCGAATGCTGGGATTATAAGAGTGCGCCACCATGCCCGGCTACATATGGCTATTTAAATTTATTTATTTTAATTTTTTAAATTTTTGTGGATTGAATCCAGGGGTATTCTATCTCAGAGCAAACACTACCAGCCCTATGTTTTGTTCTTTATTTTTGAAACAGAGTCTCACTAAGTTGCAGAGGGCTTCACTAAGTAGCTGAGGCTGGTTCCAAAATTGCAATGCTCCTATCTCAGCCATCCAAGTACTGGGATTATAAGTGTATGCCACCATGCCTGGCTTGAAATTTAAATTAAGATAAAATCAAACTAAAGATGCCTCGGTCACATTAGCTACTTTTTATTCTCTCTTCTCTTTTTCCTTCCTCTCCTCTCTCCTTTTCTCCCTCCTTCTCTCCCTTCTTTTCTTTCTTGTACTAGGGATTAAGCCCAAGGGTGTTCTACCTCCAAGATATATCCCCAGCCCTTTTTATTTTTCATTTTTACTAATCTATAGCATCCTGGCCTTGAACCTGTGATCCTACTGTCTAAGCCTTGTAAGTTCTGGGGTTACAGGTGTGCACCACCACACCCAGCTCACTCTAGCTGCCTTTCAAGTAATCAGTAGCCACATATTGGCAATACAAATATAAACTATTTCCATTATGGCAGACATTTCCATAGGATGGTGCTATTCTAGAAGACAATAGAAATGAGGATGTGGTAGGAGAAGGGGAAGATGAGGACCCTGTCTAGACATATCCCTCTCTGCAGAGAGATCCTGAGTAGGGCTGGCACAGTTTTCTTTGAGATGGAGTCTTCATGGAGGGGAGAAGATTTCTTAGTTATACATTTCACCCCTGTGAAATTTCAGGTCCTCTAACTGTGCGCACCTAATGGGCGTGTTGGCTGCTATGTCCAGGCCTAGCGGGGCATCCCATGGATGGGACATCCTGATCCTAAAGGGGCTGTGGGAAGCCGGGTGTGGTGGCGCACGCTTGTAATCCCCGCGTTTGGGAGGTTGAGACAGGAGGATCGCACAGGTTCGAAGCCAGCCTCAGCTACTTAGTGAGGCTCTTGGTAACTTAGTGAGACCCTGTTTCCAAATAAAAATATAAAATAGGTCTGGGAGTATAGCCCAGAGGGAGAAAGCCCCTGGATTCCACCCCCCCAGTACCACCAAAAAAAAAAAAAAATCTAAAGGGGCTGTGGGTTTCTGTCCTCTGATTTCCAGTATCCAATGGAGGGGGTGCCTGGCGTTCGAATGCCTGTGCAGATACGGGTCAAGCTCTGGTTCGGGCTCTCTGTAGACGAGAAGGAGTTCAACCAGTTTGCTGAGGGGAAGCTCTCTGTCTTTGCTGAAACCGTGAGTGCCCACCGTTCCTCCCTGCCTCCCACCGTGATGCCCTGGTTGGTCCCACTTTCTTCTTTTCCTCTCTTGCTCTCCAGTATGAGAATCAGACCAAGCTGGCCCTGGTCGGGAACTGGGGCACAACTGGCCTCACTTACCCCAAGTTTTCTGATGTCACCGGCAAGATCAAGCTACCCAAAGACAGCTTCCGCCCCTCCACGGGTTGGGCCTGGGCTGGAGATTGGTTCGTGTGTCCAGAAAAGACGTGAGTCGGGGGTGGGTTGTGCTTGGGAGGCCTGACCGGGCTGCTCTCCAGCAACAGCCCCTCTGCCTGGCCCATTCTTTTGAAGTCCTCAGCTCTATACCATTTAACATTTCTACAACTGCCTGTCTGTCTTCAGCTACCCACCCAGTTGTTGGTGCCTTCAGCTGGTCTCCCTATCTCCTTATTTCGGGTGTACTTTTGCCCGTGATGATCTCTGGGTGTCCCTGAGCGTCCTTCTCTCTCTCTCTGCACTCTTCCTTTCATCTCCCTTGGAGCGGGGCTGAACCGTGCGGGGTGGCCCAGGCCAGGTGCTCTGGGGGTGGCGGATGATGGGGCCTCTTCAGAAGAGGCTCTGACAGGTCCTCCCCGCAGCCTGCTGCATGATGCTGATGCGGGCCACCTGAGCTTCGTGGAGGAGGTGTTTGAGAACCAGACCCGGCTCCCCGGAGGCCAGTGGATCTACATGAGTGACAATTACACTGATGTGGTAAGGCGGTGCTCGAGGGGCAGGTGGCATTGGCTTTCCCCGGATTTCTGGACATTCGATCCACAGGAGGGGCCTGTGGCTCAGAGAAGGCTGGGCGTTTTCTCCTGTGTCCACCTGCGGAGCCTCGTGCCCTGGTTTCTAGAGGGACAGTGACCCCGAATCACACAGGTCCCTAGGGGCTCTACCTTTTGTCTGGGGCCCCGCTGACATCTGTCTGTATCTTCTCATCCTTGCCTGTCACTAGAACGGGGAGAAGGTGCTGCCCAAGGATGACATTGAGTGCCCACTGGGCTGGAAGTGGGAAGATGAAGAATGGTCCACAGACCTGAATCGGGCTGTCGATGAGCAAGGTGGGCAGCGCGTGGAGCCTGGGGAGCCCCACCCGGTGGGCTCTCAAGGTGTGCAGGTGGGGGCCGCGGAGTGCCACGGCCCCGTGCCTGGGGCACTGGCCTTCCCTGGGCTACTCCATCTGAGGGACTTGTTGAAGGCACCCCCACTTCCAGCTGCAGATTAGGACCAAGAGGCCCTGGCTGCTCACGAGGCTGTGAGCATGCCCTGAATGAAGACATGGCCTCAGCAGAGCTGGGGGATTGTTGGGTGGTGAGTGACAGGTGCCCCTCACTCAGGCTGGGAGTACAGCATCACCATCCCCCCGGACCGGAAGCCGAGGCACTGGGTCCCCGCCGAGAAGATGTACTACACACACCGCCGGCGGCGCTGGGTCCGCCTGCGCAGGAGGGACCTCAGCCAGATGGAGGCTCTGAAGAGGGTGAGCGGGCAGGTGTGGGGGAAGGCTCCGGTGGGTGGGTGGGGGACACCAGAGGGCGAAGGTGCGATCTGTGTATAGATGGACACGCACAGGCACCTGGGACTCACTGGAGATGCTCACACATCACACCTAGTACCAAAGCGGATGTCCATGGACAGATGCAGGACACATCCAGATGGGGAGACTCCAGCAGGGTTCACACACAGAGTTCACACACCACCCCTAGAAGGGGTAGCACCATCCCCAGGAGTGTCCCAGGCCAGCTTCCTAGAACCCATGGCGTGGCTTTGGTCAACTTTTGTTACTATGAACAAAAACCAGATACGAGCAATAGAGGAGAAAACGTATATATCTGGGCTCATGGTTTCAGCCTAAATCATCACCCAGTAAGTTCATTCAAAGCATCACTTCATTATCACCAGCAAGATAAGAGCCCTGGGTCAGTGATCTCACCTCTAAATATTTCTGACAGCGAATACAGGAGCTTTTCCATAGAGATTCTATATTAAACCCGTAACAGGCTCTGTGCTGTGGAGGCAGTATTCTTGGAAGGGTGAGGGGCAGGGACGTGGCCTGGGGAAGGCACACCCCTACGCACCACAGTATCTTCCTCACCTGGGGGCCAGGGGCCAGGCTTGCATCCTCCTTGCTGTCATTGGCTGGGGGCCCTGGGGGTGCTGGGCACAGACCTCCCCAGCATGGTGTTTTCCTTCACTGTGCTAAGTGGCCTGCTGCAGGTTGCTGTCAGAAGCTGGGGACCTGCACTCTTGGAAACCAGGGATCAGTACATAGCACATGTGTTGGCTGGTAAAGGGACCAGGTGGACTCCATCAGCGTGTATCCAAGGACATGCACAGACACCGTAGCTCACAGGCGTGAGCACGCGTGAGCACAGGCACTTACTCCAGAGTCACACAGGTGCCCCTGTGGTGCACAGCCTCGGCGCCTGCTTCCCTTGGACCCACTTGGTCTACACCCTTCCTTTTCAAGTGTATGTTTGAATTTTGGCCTGAGAATCAGGCCGCTCTCCATCTAAGTGAAGGTGTTGGCATGACCTAGACTTCGTCCCCCTCTCTTTGAGCAGAAAAAGGAGAGAGGAATGTCTCAAGGGTGTTGGACAACTAGCTGTTCCTGGTGCTGTGAGCCAGGCAGAAAATCCTCTCTGAAGGGGTAGCCAGTTGTCAGAGGTGGAGCCTGGCCAGACACATCTGCCTTGCTTATCATCAGCATCCTTCCTGGGGATGGGGAGGGGTGCAGCTGGCCTCCAGGACTAGACCTTGTCACTGTGCCCATGGTCCAAAATGAGGTGTTTTCTTTCTTTCTTTTTTTTTTTTTTTGTGGTACTGGGGATGGAACCCAGGGGCATTCTACCTCTGCGCTACACCCCCAGCCCTAGTTTTTATACTTTATTTTGAAACAGGGTCTCAATGAGTTGCAAAGGGCCTCACTAAGTAGCTGAGGCCGTTCATGAACCGCAATCCTCCTGTCTCAGATTCCCAGATGCTGGGATTACAAGTGTGCCACCATGCCTGGCTCTGAGGTGGTTTCTAAGGACAGCTCCAGGGCACTGTCTCCCAGGATCTGAGCCAAGGGACTTCTTTCTTGCAGGAAGTGCAGGGTCCCTCCACTGCTGACCTGGGTCCTTGCCTTGGTGGCGGGGACCAGTAGCCTGGGCTTGGGAAATGGAATCATTTTTGCCTCTGAACTGCAGAGCCATCTTCATTTTTACAAGCTGGGATATGAAGAAGAAAAAGGAAATGACAAGAAAACTTTGGATTCATGCAGCCCACCCCAAATTCAAATAAACAGACAGCCCAAAAGCCAGTGTTTCCATCACCCCTGCAGTCTACCTTCCCTTCCTGGCTCCTAGGCTCTCCCAGCAGCCAGGAAGCCTCCTCTCCCCTCCTAGAGGGGAGACCTAGAGTTCTTGTTGCTGCCGAAGCTGTTCAAAGCCCCTTCTTCCAGGTGGCCCACTCAGATTTCCCCACCTGGAGGGCACCATTACCCTGGAGGGAAGGAAGACACCCCGGGCCCTCTGGCCGGCCTCTGAGTCTGCCCTGTTCTCTGTTGCAGCACAGGCAGGCAGAGGCGGAGGGTGAGGGCTGGGAGTATGCCTCCCTCTTTGGCTGGAAGTTCCACCTCGAGTACCGCAAGACGGATGCCTTTCGCCGCCGCCGCTGGCGCCGTCGCATGGAGCCACTGGAGAAGACGGGGCCCGCAGCCGTGTTTGCCCTCGAGGGGGCTCTGGTAGGTGGGGCTGTGCCTGTCTGGGGTTGGGTGGGGTGCAGTTCGTGTTCCCAGGGCTGGGCTGGGCTGATGTGGAGAGGCGCGGGAGCCCCCAGGTTAGGGCTTTGGGATGGAACGTTGGCCAGTCGTTCTGGCTTTGGCCCCTGTGGGGTGGCGTGTGGGGAAAGTGAGCGCCAGTCTGAGTGTCCTCCTAAAATAAAACAGTGTCTTTCTTGGCACAGAAAGATCTGCTGCTTCTTTGGGTAGTCAAGATGGGAGCAGAGAGCTGGGCGTGGTGACACACTCCTATAGTCTCAGTACTTGGGAGGCTGAGGCAGGAGGACTGCAGGTTGGTGGCCAGCTGGACAGTTTAGTGAGACCCTGTCTCAAAATAAAGAGGGCTGGGGTGTAACTTAGTGGTAGAGCACCCCTGGGTTAAAATCTCTAGTACCGTGAACACACACACACACACACACACACACATACACACACACACACACACACACACACACACACACACACACACGATGGCTCAGAGCAGAGGTGTCTTGACATCTGATCACTTGGCCTGGGACTATAGCCAAGGAGCCCAGCTCTTCTTCAAAAACCTGGCTGGTATGGAGGTGGAGGGGAGGCAGGCATCGGCCTAACCATGGTAGTGGCTAGAGAGAGAGGGCTGGTGGTCCTGAAATATCCTTAGTTAGACTTGCACCCCCCCTGACACAGAGGCCATCTCTTTGGGTTCTCCAGAGATCTGGGGGTTGATATACTTTAGAAATTGAGCCAAGCCGGGCGTGATGGCGCATGCTTGTAATCCCAGCATTCGGGAGGCTGAGACCGGAGGATCACGGTTCGCGGACAGCCTCAGCTAAAAATAGGGCAGGGAATGTAGCTTGGAGGTCGAATGCCCCTGAGTTCCATCCCCAGACCTGAAAAAGAAAGAAAGAAAGAAAGAAAGAAAGAAAGAAAGAAAGAAAGAAAGAATGAAATTGAGCCAACAGGTAGCCATCCTGCCCCTGTGTGCACTTCTGTCATTGGCTGTTTAGGGTCTGGGTGACTTGTCTTCCCCAAAGAGATGAGCATGTGATTCCTGGGCAGTCGGTGTGACTCTCAGGGCCAGCATACAGCCTCCCTGCTCTGTTGGTCTGGTTTGCTGGGGGTGGGAATGAGAAGCCCAGCTCTGAGAGGCCCCCTCTGAGGTCCAGCCAGGATGGTGCACTCCCTGTGGCGGCTTCAGCTGTGACCGTGGAGAGCAGGTGCCATCAGCCGCACTGGCTGATGGGACACGAGGCTGTCCACGTGCAGCCAGCGTGTGTGTATGCTTGAGTATTTGGTCGAGACAAGGGACACATCCATGGTGCAGCCCAGCTGCAAGGGCTGTGGGAATGGAGGCCAACAGGCCCCAGGAGGCAGCAGGCAGGGCAGGAGGCCTGTCATTCTTCAGCCTTGATGATGAGCCAGGCAAAAAGGAGAGGAAACCCTCTGGCAGCCAGATGACGCCAGAGAAGACTGTGACAGCTCCCTCCACCCTAGTCCTGTGGCCAAGTCGGGAGGAGGCCAAGGGGAGACAGTGGAGCCCTGGCTCTCTGGGCAGCCGACCTGGTCCTCTGGATGGAGCAGGGCTGGTTTTTAGTGACTTCCTTTGTCTTAAGTTAGAAAGGGGCTGGCTTGGCACAGGGCAGGGCCTGCGGTGGTACGTGGCTCCAGCTATGGGGGTGGGGGAGACCTTGAGACAGTTCAGGTCTCAGTCAGTTGGGTATGATCCGGCCAGGCATGCTTCCTGAATAACCAGGGCTTGTTTCCATCAAATGGAGACTCAGCTCAAATGGTCTAAAGAGAAAAGGGGGCTCATGGGTTTACTTAGCTGGGACGTGCTCAGGGGGCGGGCCAGCATTAGGGTGGGGGAGATGGAGGTTTACACACTGTCTCCAGGACTCCCACCTCTGTCTTAAACTCATACTGGCCCTCTCCATGGCAGCACAGATGACTGGTGACAAAAGACTGACATCCCCTTGACCACTCACAGAGCCAGGCTGCATCAACTGGCACAGCCCACCGCCAGCCCTGATGGAGACCCCAGAGTGCTGTGTTCTCAAAAGCACCAGTAAAATCCCGTGCAAGTGACCGTCTCTGCCTGCTCATGTACCTGAGCCAGGCCCTGCACCTGGGGCTGAGGGACTGAGGGTTCTGATGGGCCAGCTTGGGCCGTGCCCCTGCTCTGTGATTCACAGCACTACCAGGTTGGAGAGAGGAGTTTCTAAAAAAGGAAGAAAGAAAGAAACAAAAAAAGCCCCCTCAAGCCCCAAAAGTGCTGAGCTAAGAGCTCCAGATGACAGCCGTAGTGCTTTCTTCAATGAGCAGGAGGGAGCCAGTGTGGCTTGTTCTGTTTTTTGTGTATGTGTATGTGTATGTGTATGTGTGTGGTATTGGGGATCGAACCCTGGGGTGTTCTGCCCCTGAGCTATACCCTCATTCCAATAATAATAATAAAAAAAATAATTATTATTATTGGTGGTGGTGCTGGGGATTGAACCTCTACCTCCAAGCTATACCCTCAGCCCTTTTTCAGTTGGAAACATAATCTTGCTAGGTTTCTAAGAGCTTTACTAAGTTGCTGAGGCTGGCTTTGAACCTGTGGCCTCTCTGTCTCAGCCTCCCAAGTACTGAGATTAGAAGTGTGCCCCACCATGCCCAGCTCGGTGTGGGTTGTTGAGCAGAGGCATGCTTTGGTAGGAGCTGAGCTTTACGACTGCTAATCAAATAGCTACTGAAAGTGTTTGAGAGGGAGACCCTCCCATCAGGGGACCATCAGGAGTTTTGAGTAGCAATCCAGGGATGAGGTGACTCTCTGGGGTGGAGGAGGATGAAGTAGCAGGGTGTGGGGAGGGAAGGGCCAACGGGGCCTCAGAGGCGCCACAGGGATGATGAAAGGGCACAGCCAGGCCTGGGGCTGCAATGAGTTCACGCTTGGCCCTGGCATATCTGACACACCGTGTCGCGCTGTGTGAGAAAGACGGATCTGGCGGCTGCCTGCCAGGCGGCACAGGCAGGGAGGTGGCAGATGTGGGCGCCCGCCGTCGAGCATCAGCTGGGAGGAGGGGATTAGCAGGGGAAGGGGTGCGGGGTCAGAGGTGCCTGGAGACACATGGATGGGATGGGGCCGCTGGGACCTGGAGAGAAGGGGAGAGTGGGACTGGGGAGCCCACTGCCAAGCTTGCATGGCTTGGAGACCAGAAGAATGGGGAACATTTCCCAGAGATCGAGAAACCAACGCATTTATTCTTTATGTGGGAGAAAATGTCATGAGGGATCACTGCACCCGAGCCACAGGCTGGGGAAGGTGATGGATTGCAATGCAGATGTGGCTTGCCTGTGACGTGCAGAAGCCACAGGCAACTGGCAGCCCGGAACCTGGCTGACAGAGAGAGCCAGCGCTAGACGGTGGTTGGGGTGGGTGTGGGTGGGTCCCGTGTACCTGGAGTCCGAAGACCAGGGAGTTTGGAAAGTCCTTGGTGTGTCCAGCATTTGGACAGAGCCGCAGGCCCATTCCATTTGACAATAAACGTGTGGGCCATTCAGTACCTGAATGAACTGAGCCCTCATGCCCAACACCTCCTCCCCACATACCACGTACTCACCTTTACATGCTTTCTGCCAGGACAGAGGACAGTCTGGGCTCCCAGCCCTGAGCCCCATTGTCCTTGCCCTGGGCCTCGCAAGGGACCAGGCTGAGGTAAACCCTAGGGCGTGGGATGTATGGTTGGGCTTTCTGGTGCCGAGACCCAGCTGCTTTCCTGAGTGTTGGTCTCTGGCGAAAGGCTGGTGGGATGAGAGGCTTCTGGGTGTTCAGGTGTGCTTTGAACTTGGCTTCCTCTCCTTATTGGCTGTGGAAAGCTCACTCGTGGCTTTAGGTACTCTCTTACCTCACTCATGAAAGTAACTGCATCTGGGGTTACCGTAAGGATTAATAGTGATACACGCACAGAAGTGCTTCTCAGACTTAGCGAACAAGCAGCCGGGGCTCTGGTTGAAATGCAGTCTCTGATTCAGTGTCTGGGTGGGGCAGGAGAGTCTAGCAAACCTCTAGGGAATGCTGCTGCCACTGCCAAGGACCATCTTCAGGTAGTGTGAAGCGCAGAGCGCATCATGGAGATGAAGGAGAAGGTCGTTGGCCTCCCTCTTGGATGCCTCTCCAAGAGATAGGGTGTGCCTGTACGTGGCCAAAGGTGTGTGGCCGTGGTCCTGGATAGGGAGGTAGGGCAAGATGACCTGTCCTCCCTGATCTTTGGTGGGACAAAAGTGATCTCTCAATCCCTCCTATCCCTGGACCTAATGGTGGAGGAATGGTGCATGGGGAGCTCCTGCTTGTTTAGATGAGAGATGTGCATGGTGAGTGCAAATTAATCCACCAGACTCTGCATCTTTGAAGCGCTAGATGGGGGATAAATCCTTCCAGAGCGACAGTTCCTACTGAAGGGAGAGCAGGGCACTCCTAGAAACCTGCAGGTTTTGAATGTCTGGGTCCAAGGACTAGGCCCTCGGTGCCCCTTGCGCCTGCCACCCTTTCCCTGGCCCGTGCGTTGCTCCCTTCTGGAAGACGTCTTGTTGGAAGGCAGGCCCTGTCTGCTCATTAGCACCGGCCGCCTTTCCCTGAAACCTCCGGCAGGGGCCAAGCCTGGCTCCCTCCACAGGCGGGAGGCCCTGGCTCCGTCTGCTAATCGTCTGCTGTCTCCATCTCGAGCATTATTTTATTTTTGTATTATTCTTTTTCCAGCTAATATCCTGGCATTCCCAAAGACACCGGGTTTCATAATCTTCCTGGCGTTCCCAGGGAGCTGGGAAGCGGAGCACAAAGCCGCTATTATAGCGAGTTCCATCCAGCCTCCCTCTCCTCGCCCCACGCCCCTTGCCGCCGCCGCAGCCACCACCGCCTGCTCTCACCCAGCCACCCCCTCCTGACGCCACAGGCCTCTCTGGGAACTCTGGTGACGGCTGGCTGCTGGGATGAGCTCACAGAATCCATCCTGTCGTTCTTGCCCTGGTTCTGCCCTCCATGCGCAAGGATTTTTCCAAGCCTGGCCTCTGCCCGGCCCTGCGGGTCGGGAAGGGCTTCCGCAGATGCCAAGCTTGGCAGGGAGGGGAGGAGACACAGACGTTGGCAGCACATGTCACAGCTTGGGAGCTTTCTAGAGCTGGGATTGTGCATGTTCTAAAGGTGCACTCAGACTGCCTGGGGAGCCTGGGGAGCCGTTTGAAATTGGATGCAAAATTGTGCATATGTGTGTGTATGCTTGTGTGTGTGTGTGTGTGTGTGTGTGTGTGTGTGTGTGTGTGTCTGTGATGGGTGAATTGTGGTGCCAGGTGCTTGGTTTTATCCACCTCCTTAGCAGATCAAGGACCCCGAGGAGGGTAAGAATTACCAAAAATCTGTTTAACCATGTATATAAAAAACTAGGCTGAAAGGTCAATTGTATTATATATAATTATATTATATATCTCAATTATAAATTGAGAGACAACTTATATACATAGTCTCATTTTATCCTCACAGTGACCTCAGAAGTCTTAATTCTACTATTAGCCCCATTTTATTGTTGGGGAGACTGAGGCTCTAGGAGGCATTGCCTAATACAGTAGCCAGGAGGCAGATGTGGCTATTTAAATTTACATCTGAACGGCCGGGGATAGTGGCACACACTTGTAATCCCAGCACTTGGGAGGCAGAAACAGGAGGATCATGCAGGTTCGAAGCCATCTTCAGGTACTTAGTGAGGCTCTCAGTAACTTAGTGAGACCGTGTTTCCAAAAAAATATAAAATAGGTCTGGGAATGTAGCCCGGGGGTAGAAGGCCCCTGGATTCCATCCCCAGTACCAAAAAAAAAAAAAAAAAAAAAAAAAAAATTACATCTGAAGTAACCAAAATTCAGCTCCTGGTCAGACCAGCCACATCTCAAGGACTCAGTAGCTACATCAGTAGCTACATGTGGCTAGTGCTGGCTGTCATGTTAGACACAGAACTGTTCCATCTTTGCGGAAAGTTCTGCCCGGTAGCACTGCTCTAGAACAGCTCTGCGCTCTAGATGTTATCAGAGAAGAAACTGAGGCCTGAGAAGAGGTGTGCTTAGCAGCACAGCACGGGACAGTCCTGGGGCCAAGATTGAGACAACTGGTTCTTCTGTCCCTTCTCCCCGGGAGTCTCCTGACCATTGGTCAAACCACCGCACCGGTGCATTTTTTACCTCACCACTTTTAGGACAAAATGTCCCTCCTGTCCCATAGGCTGGGGTCCTAGGGCGGGAGGAATTGATGTGGCAGCTGAAGGAGCTGGCTAGAGCCCTTGGCCCTGCTCCCTGCCCCACCTTACAGCCAGACAGCTTGGTCGGCTTGGGGCAGCTGGCAGCCAGAGAAGACTCTACCCTCAGGGAAACCTACAGTCACCTGGCAGAGGCCTGAGCTCTGACCTGAAGTAGAGAGGACCTTCAGAGGCAGGTGTCCCAAGCCTGGGCCAGGGGAGGACAATAGAAAGTTGGAAGTGCTGGGAGGGATCAGGGAGAGGCAGCATCCAGAGAAGAGTAATCCAGATCCAAAGTGGCTGAGAGGGAGATGGATGTGGGTGGGCAGGGGAGGGTCCATCTCCAGCCTGGCTGTGGCCATACTGTGTGCGGGCACCCAGGCACTGTTCCCAGAGCTGGCCCTCAGCAAGTGCCTGGGGGGAGGGCTTTGCCTTGTTAGTAACCCAGCCTAGGGCTGGGCTGGGGCTGGGCAGCTTTGTGCAGCCTAGATGTCTTGGGTATATGCCTTGGGTATCTGCTCCGTGCCCAGCATCGTGCTAGCCAGGGCGGCTGCCACTCCGGCACAGGCTTCCCTGTCTTTCCTGCTCCCCCATGTAGAAGGGCAGTTTGGGCAAGTCCTCTTAATGTGCAGGCTCTGGGTCTGTCTCACTTATACTCCGAGATCTTCAGGGTCTGATTGTGCACCTGTGCTCCTCAGCACCTTGTACCGAATGTGATTTGCTGGAAGCCCCCCGTGTGTGTCATACACGAGGCTCTGCACCCCTCACACTAAGGTGACTGTGCAACTCGTTGCCTGGTCTGGTGCGCTCTTACTAATTGTGCTGTGGAAACAGACATGGGGAGGACCACTCCAGGCAAACTGGGACATCCAGTCGTCCTAATTGCCGGAGTGCCCTGGCATGGGATAAAACCTGCTGGCGTGTTCTTTGCAACCTCCACATGTGGAGATGTGGAAGCCCTAGAGGGACGCACACACATGCTCGCGCCGGCCCACACGTGGCACTGTGGATTCTCCAGGTTTCTCATTCCACTCCCAGATCCCCAGGGCCCAGCCGGTAGTTTTGCAAGGAGTTTAGCAGCTGCTTCCAAGCCCTGGCTCCAGCTGTAAGTTAAATGGGGTTGCACCCTTGCCTGCTATTCCACTTACGGTTGCAATCAGCCATGATTGGGAAGGGAGCTCTGTTCCATTCCCTCTTTTAAAGGGTTCTCCTTTGGCCTGGGACTGCTGGCCCCTCGTGGGGTTTTCCTTTAAGCCGAGACCAGGGTGGCTAGGTGTGTGAAGTGGGTGCTGGCAGCCTGCGTCCTTGATTCGGCATTCAGGCCTCTGCAGCTCCGGATGCTTGCTTTGGATGCTCCAAGCTCTGATGGGGAAGCAGGGATCTGAGAAGGGCCCCGAGGGTGGGCACGGGGCTCCGTGCTTCTGTGTAATCCCAGGGAAGACATAACTTCTCTGGTCCTCAGTCTTCTAACTTATCAGATGGGGCTAATAATGACAAATCAAAAATAATCACCACCCCTTAGAGCTCATGGGCTGGCAAACTCTGACCCACAGGCCAAATCCGGCCTGATTTCGTAAACCAGCCCCTGCTGGCACGCAGCCAGGGTTGAGCTGGTTCACTGGCATTTTGTTTGTGGCTGCTTTTTGCTATAAGGGCAGCTGAATAGTTGCAACGGTGACTACAGCCCTGCGCACAACAGCAAGAGAGTTACTACCTGACCCTTTGTGGGTGGCGCACATCGACTCCATCCCAGGGCACATACCATGTGTCTGCTATTGCCTCCTGCTTTGTTTATGTATTATTTCACTTAACCGGTACTAGGAGATAGGTCCTACTAGGAACCTCATTTTATAGATAAGCAAATGGATGCACAGAGAAGACAAGTAATTATCATCCCAGCTACCTTTCCTTACCCTTATGTAGATATTGCAAAAAAATCTTACGGCCAGTGGTCCAGGGCTGCAGGGTGTATAGTCCTTTATTCTCCCTTGTCATATTGGGATGTCTCATCAAAGTCAATAGAGAAGAGACAGTTAAGAAAGTAAAGTCCCAGAAGATCACCCTGGGGCTGTGCTGGTCAGTGCCTAACAACCAGCTCTCCAGAAAAAACAAAGCAACAATCCCCATCCCTGGGTCAGTGGCATTTGCAGATTTCCATGGTGTAAACACGCTGCCCTGGCTGATTTCAGGTTAGCAACGTGGTGCCACTGAACGTGGCATTAGATAAGCAAGGGCCGGAGCACAGCTAGGTACTGGGCGGGAGCACGGTTAGGTACAGTAGCTCATCGCACCAGAGCCTCACGCATAGCTAACCCCGAGAGAGAGAAGAGCAAAAGGTAGCAAAGTCCTCAGGATGAGCTGGAGCATTTCCCACCTTTGTGTTTTAGTATAATTTCTGAGTTGCAAATTTATAGGATTTAGCGTTTACTAATGGCTGTGTTTAACAGCTGACTGGCAAACTTCCTGAACATTTAATTTGCTCTTGTGAGCCATGTGAGCTGGCTTTAGCACCTGTGGCTCTCGGGATCCCCAGCCCCATTTGCACAAGTGAAGAGGTGGGTGAGGCCCATGTGGTGCCCTTCCCAACTGCCCTGTCCCGTGGCTCTTTGTGTCCATCCTGTGTAGGAAGCCGCCTCCCCAGATAGTGAAGGAAAGCATCTGCCTCACACTGGTCAGCACCCGTCTGCTTGACCTCGCTGGGGCATGGGAGGTTTCTGGGGTGGCACCCCAAAGAGCCTCTGAGACGCTGTTGACTCCTCCCCGGGCACTGTGTACGGCTCTGAGGCGTGGTGACCTGCCTGCATGGTCTCTTGTCTTTTTGCTGCTCTAGCCCCTTCTGTCTCTCTCCACTCCATAGCTGGGGAGCCAGACCTCCAGACTCTGTTCAGGCACCGCACCTTTGCCGTGGGAGCAGCCATTGTGGCCAAGGACCATGCCTCTCGGGCATGCCGCTGGGCTCCACCTTGGGCTCCACCCCACTGAGGTGGGTGAGGAGCCCACGGGCTGTGTGCTTCTCCAGAACCCGCTACCCCTTCCTGCGGAGGTCCTCAGAGGTCAGCCTTGGGGAGACTCAGGTGGGCTTGGTTGGCTTTGGAGCCCTTGGGGATCCTGGAGTTCCCCACCCTCCTTGCTCAGGCTCCTCCAGGGAGCCATGGCCTCCTGCCGGGCAGCAGTGGGTTGGAGGCCGCCCAGTCCCTGGGGCAAGCAGCAGGATCCCTTACATAGCTAGCCCAGGGACAGAGCGCGTGGCCACAGACCGCGTGGCTGCCAGCCCCAGCCTGGGAGCCGTCGGCATGAGCTATGGAGGCAGGAATGTGGCTGTGGGAAACCGATGCCCTGTGCCTGGCCCTGGGGCAGAGAGAGAGAGAGAGAGAGAGAGAGAGAGAGAGAGAGAGAGAGAAAGAAAGAGAGAGGGGATGTGTGTGTATGTGTGTGTGTGTGTGTGTGTGTGTGTGTGTGTGTGTGTCGGCTGGGCAGAAAGCAGAGCATGGCCTCCTGCAGCCTGGCGGTGTGCAGGGCCCTCTTGTCCCCCAAGCTGCCACGATGCCTCCCTGTGCTGTACCTGTCCGGCTCTTCCTCCAAGACTCCCAAAAGGGGACCCACCAAAGGCCCCATAGATGGTGAAAAGGAGGCCACAGAGTCCCAGGCTGCTCAGACCCTGACCTCCTGGGCTGGGGCGGGGGGAGCACTGTCTAGTGTGAGCTCTGGGGCCTGAGGTCCCAGCCTTCACAGGAGGCTGAGGGCGAGGGGATGTGGGCGCTTCCTCTCCTGTCTCAGTCTTCTCTGGCTCCCTATCAAGTGCCAGTTGCTGGGCTGGGTTTGGGGGTGTTGTTTAACATGAGATAACAGAGTTAAACTGACACCACGGGTACCTTTTATTGAGCTCCACGTACCTGCCAAGGGCTATGGGTATAAATTTGTTTTGATTTTTGCTAGCAGTTTTAACAGGGGGCAATCCCCTTTTCTCCAGGGGACATTTGACAGCAATTAGAGATGTTTGGGTGGACATAACTCAGTGGAGGTGCTGCCGGCATCTAATAGGCGGAGGCCAGGGACTCTGGGAATCACCCTGCAAGTGTGCAGGACAGTTCCCATGGTAAAGACTATCCCAGCCCCAGGGTCAGCGTGCTGAGGCGGAACCCTTGCATCTTCCACAAGAGCCCCGTAGTGCGCTGTCACTTCAGTGAGGAAACTGGGTCTCGGGAAGGGCACTTGCCTGCAGCTCCTACTCCAACCCGGGCCAGCTGCCTTTGCTCCACCACACTGGGGCCCCAGGCAAGTCCCTCTCCTCCCGGCCTTCCTGGAACTGTGTGCAGCCTGGACATTCTCCCCGGCTGAGCTCCAGGGTCTGTAAAATGAGTCGGTCACCTACGTTTCCTACCCGGTGCACATAAACTGCTGCTCCCGATTGCAAATTTTATGTGCTGATCATGCTTGTGTTACGCTTTGGTTGGGTGACTTGTCTTCTGTGTGCCATGGGCTCGGTCTCTAGGACAAAGTCAGGCTTCATCCCCATCTAGAAGGCTGTGGAGATTCAGCAGTTGGAAAAGCCCCTAAACTCAAGCACCGTGTAGCTGTTCCCTTCATGGTCACCCCTCCACTGACGATCTCTTCTCACCTCTAAGCATCTCTCTCTGGGGATCCTTCATTCAAGTCAGGCTCAAACCCTAAGAAAGCTGCTTTAGTCCCCAAGTCTTACCTCCAGAAAAAAGGTGACTGTAGCCGGCGTGGTGGCACACACCTGTAATCCCACTACTTGGGAAGCTGAGACAGGAGGATCACAGGCTTGAGGCTAGCCTCAGCAACTTATTGAGACCCTGTTTCAAAGGATAAAGGGACTGGGAGTATAGTTTTGAGGAAGATTTCCCCTGAGTTCAACCCCAACACCCCCCCTCCCATACACTCAAAGAAAAAGAAGAGAAAGGGTGATTGTGTGCTGGGGAAGGCACTTGGGTGCGTGGGGCTCACCTTGGATTTCATACACTGATTCATTTGAAATTTCCCCAGGACTCCTCTGTGCCAGGCACTGTGGTAGGTGCTTGGACTTGTCTGTGCCTTGGTGGAGCCCACATTTTGTGGACGAGGTGGGCAGTGAGCAGAAAGGTTAATATATCACACATCTGCGCTACAAGGAAAAATAAAGCCACATGAAGGCTGAGAGTGTATCTCGGGCTGTGGGAAGCTGTGTGTGTGTGTGTGTGTGTGTGTGTGTGTGTGTGTGTGTGTGTGTGTGTGTTAGAGTGTGATTTCCCACAGGTTGGTCAGGTCACCTCTCTGGGGAGGTGACATCGTGGACGTGAGCAGAAACACCCATTTCCAACTTGAATGGAAAATGCCTGGCACCAGCTGACCCTCTGGATTCCAGGCTCACGATTGAAACCTCACAGGGCTCTCAGTGGGAGGAGACGAACAAGCGGGCAGGTATTTCTGATGGAAGAGGGTGGGTGCAGTAAGGGGGGAGTTTGGGGCACTGTGGGTACACACAGGAGGGGGTGCAGGGTGATGGATCCCTGTAGGGTGACCTTAGAGATGAGAATGGACATCAGCCCAGGGGAGAGAGGACTACATGCAAGAGACCTGGGGCAAGAAGGGTGATTCATTTGAGTGTTGGTGAGTGTTCCAGAGACTCAATTTAGAGGCCTCCATAGGCAGGAGGGAGGGCTGGTCTTCCCTCTGCTCCTAAGCTGTAACGAGGATGTGAGGATGCGTTGGAGAGCCCAGGTCCCTAAAGGGAGGCTCAGTGGCTGGAGGATGTGGAGATGCAGCCAGCTGTGTGGCTGGAATTCTGAGCAGGACTGGGGCTGTGCTGGGAGGGCTGAGCTAATGGCCGACCCTCTGCCTGGCCCTAGTGCTCTGCTGCCTGCAGCACCTCATCCCAGCCATCCCCAGCTGTGTCCTTGAGCTGGGAGAGGGGAGCAGCGGTCAGGGCGGCACCTGGGTGGCAGCTGGGAGGGGGTGAGCAGGGGCCTGTGGACAGAGCATCTTATGTGTCTCCAGCACCTCCAGTGGCTGGGGACTGACTGGGTTTGGCAGGGGCCTGGATAGGGATTCAGCTTGGGGCAGAGTAGACCAGGCACTCCTGTAACCACCTTCTCAGCCTGGCCACACAGGTGCCCAACAGGCAGGTAGGGTGCTAGAGTAAGCATGGGTCTGGGGTGCCCCATAACCTACCTCTCCCTTGGGGGCACCTGCAGGGACCTCCCTGCAGTGATGGCTGTCAGTACACCTCCCCACTCGGCTTACACCTCTTTCAACGGCCTCCCCTCTCACTCCTGTGAACACTGCTCTCCACATTGCCTCTGTTTGGAGCTCTGGCAGCACTTTCTGGATCCCTGTCCAAGGGCAATGCCTCCTGCCTCCGATCAGAAGAGGGTCCTTCTCTCTGGGATTTCTGAGGCCTGGGGCCAGGTATCCTCGGCCCAGCTCAGTGTCTGGCTCTGGGAGCCGCTGTCCTGCAGGGGGAGGGGCTCGAGCCAGCCTGCTCACTGGGAATGCCCACCTGCCCTGCCTCTGTAGCAGGGGCCCAGCCCCCTCAGGGCTTGCAGACTCTGTGGCTGGGAGAGTGCTCTGTGGCCATTTGTTGCCAGACTTGGTGCTCCCCTGGGAGGATGCCAGCTCAGCCAGGCCAGGATAAATGCCTCTCCTGGCGGGAAGAGCCAGGACTGCTGGGGTGGGGGGAGGAATCAGGCACACAGCTTCCAATCTTCCCATCTCTGTTATCCTGCTATCCTGCTGTGTATGTGTGTGTGTGTGTGTGTGTGTGTGTGTGTGTGTGTGAGAGAGAGAGAGAGAGAGAGAGAGAGAAGGGCAGAGATACATAGACACACAGACAGACACAGACAGACATTGTGCGCAATGTCTGTGACATTGTGGCACTTATTTGCTTGATTTTTATTTCTGCGCAAGGCTATGACTCCTTTCTGAAATGTCCACTGGTCTAGCTTCCTGGAATAATTATGAACAACTATGATATGCAAGAACACCACCCCAGTCCAACCACAAACTGCATGGTTTATGACACCCTCCCTCCTAAGCCCTGTGTCTGATTTCTCCAAGATCATTAACCACTAACATGTATGGAGCATTTACTTCGTGCCGGGTGGTGTCCTAAGAACGACACTCTTTCTCCATTTTCTTTAACACTTGCAGCAACTCTCTGAGATAGGACTGTGTAATTATCTCAAATTCCCAAAGAGATTGACTTAGAGAGTTCAGCCACGTGCCCAGGGGCGCAGAGCTAGCCAATGGCAAGGCTGGAATTGGAGCCCAAGTGATCTGGTTTTAGGGCCATGTTGCAATTATGGCCAAAGGCAGCAGGTCTTGGTAGGGGGATCACTGTATCTCCTGGTTAGAAAGGTGGGAGCCAGGGCCCTCCCAGTTGCAGCGGGACCCTGGTGGGTGCCCTGTGAAAGCTGAGGAACACACCTCTCCCACATGTGTACTGTATAAGCCCTTTGCAGAATGGAGCAAAAGACCTCACCAGCCATTTGGAGGCAATTCTTTGTTGTCCCCAAGTAACCAGGGCCTGCTTCACCTGGGTATCCTAAGGTGGCCCGGGGGTCGGGAGGGGGCAGAGGATGGGAGCAGTGGGTGCTACTCTGGCCAGGGAACAGCCTGCACTGGGAGCGGGTGTGAGTCTGGGCAGCTTGGGAGCATGGCTGCCCGAAGCTGAGAGCCAGATTTGGGGAAGCAGGCCTTGGTGTGGATGGGGAGATGGGACGGCTCATTGGAGCCTTCCAGGAGGAGGTGCCACTTGACCTTTCAAAGTCATCACAGGATTCAGGCTGGGAGCCCAGTGGTGACTGTGGGTAGTAAAGTCGCTTTGGTGTGGGTGGGAGGCCAGAGCTGGAGGACAGGTTTCCAGTCCCATGGGGCTTCTGGAATCAGGAGTCAGGGCTAGGCTTGAGGTGGGAATGGTTCTGGGAGACAGAAGTGGCAGTGGTGTCTTTTATTTGGCGGCACAGAGGGTGGGGGCCTTGCAGCTCCAGGGGCTGGGGAGACTTCTGAGGAATGGCTCCAATCGGGGTGAAGGTTGGGGCCGCTCAGTAGAAGACCCTCAGAACTGGCCAGGCCGGGTGGGCCTGGGTGGGTGAGCAGCCCGCACCAGGGAGAGGCTGGGGCTTCCTGAGAAGGTGTGTATGGAATGAAGAGAGTGATGGGCCAGGTTAGGGAGCAGAGGCCCCCTTGGCCTGCTGCCTCTGAAATGGGGCAGGAGGGAAAGGAGAGAGGGCTTGGGGGCCTTTGTGAAGCATGCTTGCTCTCCCAGCCTCTCTGCCTGCAGCCAGCGTGCGGCCTGGGCTCCTGGCCCTGGGGGAGGGTGGGAGTGAGGGTGTGCACAGGGAGGTAACATCTGACTCAGGGGAGGGCTCTGGTCTTGGTGTCCCCCAAAGTAGCTGGTGGTACAGTGGTTAGAGCCTCCTGCTAATGAGACAAGGTGACAGGCTGATCATCTGGCTTTATGCACTGTAAACTGTTTCTGAGCCAGACAGTAGCCCCACTCTGTCCCTGTCCTTGGCCCCAGACTCTCCCTAGTGCTGGCCTGGCCTGCATCTTCCCCTCAGCACAGTAGGAAGTGGTCAGAGACCATGGCTCTGTACATGGTCTGTACAGCCTCCCTTCAGATCTTGGGACCTGGCTGCTGTCCCTGACACCAGCACTAACTACGCAAGGGTAGACAGGTGGGCCCAGAGCTGCTGGCTGGGACCCCGGGCCCTTGATTCCAGCAGACGGCCCCTAGTTGCCAGTTATGCACCTGATTCTCCCCTGGAGAGGCACTGGGAGGTTTCTGTTAAACTCTTAACTGGAAATAGGTTGTCTGAAACTCAGAATTCCATTCTGGCTTGATTGGTCTTCACTAGAGGCTCAGAAGAGTTTCCCACAGTCCTTCGGTGCTTTGACATTGGTGTCTAGCGATCCCATAGGAGAGGATGAGCTCCCTGGAGTGAAATCAGAGGAGGCTGATGGCCCTGCCTTTGACAGTTGAGGGGTGTTCTGACCCTGCGGACCTAACTCGTGGGGCCTATCTCCCCACTACCCTCAGCTCTCAGGTCAGAATCTGCAATGGCTTGTTTTTTGTCTCTAGGGTGGCGTGATGGATGACAGGAGCGATGATTCTGTGTCTGTCTCCACCTTGAGCTTTGGCGTGAACAGACCCACCATCTCCTGCATCTTTGACTGTAAGTGATGCTTGTGGGACCCATGGGGGTGATGGGGTACTACTATCTGTGTGGTCAGGTGTGTGTGCGTGCATTGGGGCTCTGGAGAATGGAGGCTGTGTGCTTTTTGTGATTGTGTGTCCTTCAATGTGTGTGTGTGTGTGTGTGTGTGTGTGTGTGTGCGCGCACATACACATGTCTGTGTATGGTGTGTGAATAAACTCAAGTTTGAGATCAGGCATTCAAGGCCCTCAGCATCTATTCAGCCTCTCCCCTGGTCCCACGACTCAGCACTCAGGCCTTCGCACTGTGATTTGAGCTCCTGTAGGGTGGCCTGCGTCATTTTTATTATTTGGCCCTTCTGTGCTTTCTAGCACCACCCTCCCCTCCCACCCCAGCTCTTAGATACCCCAGACCCTCACTCAAGTATCTTTTTTTTTCCTTTGGTTAAGATGGGAACCGCTACCATCTACGCTGCTACATGTACCAGGCCCGGGACCTGCCTGCAATGGACAAGGACTCTTTTTCTGGTAGGTGGGAGAGGGAGGAGCTTGGGAGACCACGGCATGGGAGCTGAGACTGGAGATGTCAGGCCCAGGTGTCTCTTTGTGGGCAGGTGCTGGCTTCAGGATCCTATGGCCTCCCGATCCCCAGGGGCAGAAACCCTCCTCCATGGCCCACTGTACCCTCTGAAGGGTCTGGCTTTGCTGACCACCCTCCTTCTCAAAAGTTAGGCCGCCACTCTGTCCTGGGCCTCTGGCAGCCTCCTACTCTCTTGATTTGTTGCATAGACCAAGGCTGATCTGTGAGGACATCCTTGAGGCCCCATACCAGATCCAGTCTCCTCTGCACTCCCCACTTGGTCCCGGGGCCCGTAGCCCAGGCTGAAAACCCTCAGTTGCACCGGATGTAGCTTCTGACCCTGAATCTCTCAGATCTGTTTATTCAGAATCCTACTGTTCTTGTTTCTAATTTTTTTTTTTTTCAGAACTGGAGTTTGAAATCAGGGACCTTCTACCTTTGAGATATACTCTCAGCCCTAATTTTTTATTTTTTCATTTGGAAAGAGGATCTCACTAAATTGTGTGGAGCCTCATTCAGGAGCAGAGGCTGGTCATGAACCTGCAACTGTCCCGCCTCAGCCTCCCAAGTACTGGGATTACAAGCATGCGCCACCACGTCTGGGGCCTTGCCCCTTCTTATCCCAGTCACGTGGTGGCCTGTTGGCCTGCCTGCCCCCTTGCACACGGCCCCAGATGTACCTGGGCACACCACTCCGCCACTTTCAAACATAGACCCTGACAGATGAACCCTTCCCCTGTAGCCTGGCAGACAAGTCCTCGAGGTGTGGCTTCTGAGGGCCTCGCCAGTTTCGTCCACGTTTGCTCCTCTCTGCCTGCTGGCCCGAGCCCCTCCGGCTCCTTCCACATTTTCCAGCTCTCCCGTGTGCCTGGCCTTTGTGCTCCAGTTCCTCTGCCTAGAACGCATCCTCTCCCCAGTTTCAACCCAGGGAACTCCTAGTCATCCTTCAGGACCAGCCCAGCTGCCCTCTGAGTCTCTTACAAACTGAACTCTTGCTTCTTCGTCAGTGCTTAGCTGGTACTTCTCTCAGAGCCCTTGGCCTTGTGTCGATGAGTTACATTCTCTCTGCCACAACCATCCTGCTTTGACCGTGAGCTCCCCCAGGTGAGGGCCTTGTCTTCCCGCTGAACCTGCAGCATTGGGCATCTAAGAATGAATATT
This sequence comes from Muscardinus avellanarius, assembly GCF_963383645.1. Classification (NCBI taxonomy): domain Eukaryota; kingdom Metazoa; phylum Chordata; class Mammalia; order Rodentia; family Gliridae; genus Muscardinus; species Muscardinus avellanarius. Next base: position 66,257,003 of record NC_137801.1, read on the forward strand.
TACCCAGTTCTCACTGTGCCCAGGTGTGCTACTGACAGTATCTCACGTGACCCTTAACCTGCCCTATGAGGTAGATGTTCAGACTCCCTGCTTGACAGGTGAAGAAATGGACAAGGCTCATTAAATGGCTTGAGTTGAAAAGTGGACGGGTGACAGAGCTGGGAATTGAAGCCAAGGCGATCACCCACCCACTGTCTGGCTGAGCAGGATTGAGTCTCAGGAGAGGGGCCTCCCAGGCTCAGAATGGCTCCCCGGCTTCCCGCCGGGTGCTTGTGTGCCTTCTCAGCCTGCTCTCCTCCTCCACGTAGGGTCTGTTTCCTCCTCCCCCAGCAGCTATGGTCCTTAGTTCCTTTCCTCTGGGTGGGCGACCTGTCCTCCAGCCCCAGGCAGCCAGGCCCATGGTGGGGTGGGTGCAGTAGCTTCTGCTCTGGGCTTTGGAGCGTGGCTCCTGAGTGTACCCTTCGCAGAGCCAGCAGGCAGGGAGTAGAGAGCCCTGTCTGGAATTCCCATCCAGGATTCCAACCACCGCAGGTTGCCCTGTGAAAAAAAGAAACAGACTCATTTACAGCCTTGCCTCCTCTCCCTCTGGGCACGAAGGGCGAGGGTTTGTGGCCAGGCGGGGCCTGGGTGGAAGGTCCCTTGTCCTCTGTGCCCGTCTGTCTGAGGACCCCGAGCGAGGGAGCTTGTCCAGGGACCGGTGTGGGGAGCCAGAGCTCAGTCTGGGGACAGCGGTGGTAGGATCAGCATGGCACTGGCCAGTAGCGACGTCACACTTTCCATCCTGGCCCCACCCCCTCCCCCAGATAAACATCCCTGGAGCTTTGAGGGCACAGCCCAGGGCTTCCTCAGAGGCCACCGGCTTCTGAATGAAAGGACTGATTGAGCAGCTGCTGGAAAGGAAAACAGCAGCCAACACGGGGGAACCTATAAAACCCAGAGTGTTTATTTTCACTCCCAAACCCTAAACCAAAGCAATTTCTCCCCTGGAACTGACCCTGGGGCGGCTGGCGGCCCGAGGCTGTGCGCGGCCACCGGCTGGCATTTCTCTGAGGAAACTCATGTGTGAATCCGGAATGTCTGGGGCCAGGGGAGGGTCTAGCTCTGTCTGCTGCTGCTAGCACCTTCCAGCTGCCTGCTGGTGTCTGGGGCAGAAAGGGCCTTCCCCAGGACTGACCCCTGGCGCCCCGGGGCTGTCCTGGGCTCCTGCCTCACCCTAGCCCTGGGCTCTGCTTGTTTCTCTGTGGTGAGCTATGGGGCTGCCCGGAGGCCAGGGCTGGAACTGCCCCTTCTTCCTGACTGAGGAATTGAGGGGATAGCGGGAAATACTTAGTGCACAATACCAAACTTGGGAGAAGGAGGCTTTCGTAGAGATGTTGCCCGAGGAATTCCCTTCAAATGGGGCTTGAGCCTTGAGTGTCAGTCTGATCCTCTGCACCCGCAGAAGACATCTGTGAAGTGTACTTGTGTTTAGGAACCTGTGCCACTAGTCCTAGTGGGTTCTCTTTGGTAGTTGAGATGGGCTTTCTAGTGTCTCGTGAGTGCCTCTTGGACAGTCTGGCTTGGCTTTGAACTAAAAGCTGGGACTGCAGGGTACTTAGAAATCACCTGCCCTCCAAGTGGTACCTGGCCCCACCCCGCCACCCCTGGGATTCCGGAGATGGCAGCAATGGCCCCCTGAGCCTTTGAGCTGGTTGCTCTTCATTGTAGATTGGTATTTCTCAAAGGGAATCGGGCCAGAAGCTGTCTGCTTTGCCAAATTGCTCTCCAGGGGGTTCTACTCTGCCTCATCCCCCCAGCTGAGAGCTGCGCTGCGTGGGATGAAGCTGCAGCTCTGTCAGTAGAGCTGTCACCCAGATGGAGGACCCTCAGGTAGCCCTGCCGTGATGTCACCACAGATGCCCTGAGCTTGAGGGGCCCAGAAATATTTCTCTGTGGGTCTCATGTGGCCCAAGGTGGCTACTCAAGCCAAGGAGAGGTGGCTGACACACCGGACACCACGCCCTTTTCTAACCTGTAGGGGGACATCTATCGAGAAATCAGAAGCTCCAATGTCCCGTTGCTGGCCCAGCGGCTCCCTGTGCAGCTGGTGGTCCTGAGAGGCGCTCCTGGCCACTGTGAGGTCTGAAGAGCTGTGGTGCCCCACAGCCCCATTGGTGGTCACCCTCTTGGTAGCTAGTTGCTTTAATTTCCTCCCAGAGCTGGACTCCATCTTGAGTGGTACCAAGGGGGAGGTGTTCTTGCTTTCTTCTTATTTGGGGCGTCCCATGTCTGGACTCTTGTTATTCCCCTCCCCACCCCTGCCCTGTTTTGTAAGCACAGCTTTGTGATCAGGTTGGTTCTGGCAGGGTCAATCCACCCCATGAGCACGAGGAGGTGTTTTCCAAAATGCATCAGAGGCTTGTGAAATGCTCCACTTAGAAAGGGTTCCTGAGTTGAGAGACTGGGAAACAGCTTTCAGGTTTACAATGCACAGCGGCTCAGGAGGCTCTGCGGCTGCAGGAAGGAGCCCATTTAACCTGTTTAAGCACCCCTTAGCTCCTGGAGAAGAGCACTCATCGGCATATAGCTTTTGGTCTCAACGGCTCGGCCTGCATGCAGGACCATTGTGATCTTCCTAACCCGACCCTTCTGCCCTGGTGTCCCTTTCTTCCTCTCCATCAGACCAACCGTCTTTGCCTGTGCTATGCTGGGTGCCTGAAACTTTTTCTTGGTCTGCGTTTCTTGGTCTGTGTTGGCTGCTTCCTCATTTTTGAGACACAGGGTAGGAGAACTCCTTCAGGAGCACTGACTCCATGCCACCAAGCTGCACTGGGCACCCCTGCCCCTCTTACCTGTATGTTCCACTGTTGACCTGCACATCGCTTTGCTTTGTAACTGTTGCTTAGTTACCATTTCCAACCAGGAGTTGTGATGTTAAGAGTTTAGATTGGTCTCATTCATCTTTGTGTTCCTAGTACCATGCTAACCTACCACCTGGAGGCTAATTAATAATCATCTATTGAATGACTGATGGATTACAAACAACACCAGGGTGAACATCTTCGTACATACAGCTTTTGGTCAATTTGGATGATTCCCAGGAGTACAGGGAAAAGGGTACAACAGTTTTATGTTTTTTAGGGCATACTTCCCAATTGCTTTTCTGAAGGATCACTAAATTGCTTCCAGCAATAAAAGCAAATACTTCATCAGCTGTTTGCCACACCGGGCTTTATAATTTTGAACAATTTTTCTTAGGTTTATAGGAAAGTTTATTGCTGTAGGTTCGTTTTAACTTGCACTGCCTCCATTGCTAGCAGTGCCCTCCATCCTCCAGGTCTATGAGTGTGGCACCGGAGCCCTGGGCTAGGAGTGCGGGGCTGGTGCTGGTCCTGCCTGATCAGTCCTTCTGGGGCAAAGCTCCCTCTGCTGACAGAGTGTGACACTGCCTGCCCTGCTCCCCACATGCTGGCCTGGGCCGGTTGGTAGGCAGGCCCCTGGGGACTGAACACAGAAGGTGCTCGCTGGGGCTCCAGGAAGGGCTGGGTGACAGGGCTCAGCCCAGGCAGTCGGTGCGGGGGCTCTGAATGCAGCCAGAGCTGCTTGCCTGGGGCTTGGTGACTGTCCCTGGCTGTCTTGTGGTGGCCTCCTTGTGTCCTTGTGTGCTGAAGCCTCTCCGGGAGGCTTGTGGAGTGCGGTCTCTATGGCCAGGCAGGCATGGCCCCCGGGAGAGACTCAGGCCAGCCCTTCCTCTTCCCCTCCGCGTCTCCTTGGAAAGCTGCCTCTGCCTGTTCTTGGCTTCTGTGCCCAAGGATGTGCCTGTGAGTCCATCTGAGCACCTTGCTATAGTACCCCCCCCTTGTTTCTTTTGGGGGGAGGGGCTGGCCCTCTTGGGGGAGAGGCCAGGCCCAGCACACAGTAGCCCAGTGTCTGAGGCCCCAGGCCTCCAGGCCTGCTCTTTACAATGCCTTTGTTGTGTTTTTTCCTTCCTTGGGCGGGTGGGGCGCGTGTGTGTGTCTGGGTGAGTTTTGTTTGAAAGCCGCCCCCTCCCCGTCCCCTCCAGCGCTGAGCTCATTGCCTGGGCTGCTGGAGCTGCTGGAAGGAGTCCGCCAGCTCGGGGGCCAGCGTGGGGGGTGCTGCCAACACCAATACAGCGTGTACAGCCGCTACAATGTGCAATTGTGATCTTTGTGTAAACGTGGTCGGTCTGGGGCCCGCACGCTTATAAAAATAAAGCATTGGGAAGCATGGGGGGTGGGAACAAAAGGGGCTTTTTCGCTGGCTCTCTAATATGGTTTTATTTATCGGAACGCGCCCTCCTTCCTTACTGGAACTGGGAGAGGTTCTCTGCCGAGCTTGGAGCTGATGGTATCACAGCCAGACGGTTTCATTAAATGCACAGACGCCACCACCAGGTCCTGCCAGGGGCAGGAGGGAAAGGGCTCGGGCCAGCCTTCCAGGGCCGGTGCATGGAAGGGGGAACCCCTTGCCAGGCAGGCTCCACCAGGTAGGGGTGGGCGGGCATGGTGGTGTTTTTCACTGCCAGAATCTTCTAACCCTCTCTACCTCCAGGGTTGAGCTTTAAACCAGTTTTCTGTAGCATGCTCTCTATGACCAACCCTGCTGTACTTTTTGGGCTGGAGCTGACCAGCTGGCCCCAGGCTGGTGGCTACCTCCCTTTAGCTAAGCCCAGTGTTTTCAGCCAGTGGGTGCCCCTCGCCCTTACAACTGGCTGTCACCCACCCCACCTTCTCACCTCTTCTGCAGCCAGAGCGCCTCTCTCAGCCACCTCTCATGTGGTGGCTTTGCTAACCTCTCTGTCTCCTTGTTGCAGAGAGCTTGCCCTGCCCCTCTCTTCTCTGTGGGAAGTACAGACTCCTCATTGCAGTTCCCATCCCAGCCCCAGGGTTGTTGGACGTCCTCTTGTCCTCCTGAGCCCAGCAAGGTAGAGGCCATTACTTCTCTCAAGGTCCCACAGGGAACTGGTGACCAGATGGGCTGGCCAGTGGGCTCAGGCACTGCAGGATGGGGCAGGGTGCCGAGCGTATCGGGCATGGGTTAAGGCACTGGGCGCAGGCCTCCCAGGCATCAGCACCAGCTGCTAGCCTCCTGCATCCCCAGACTGTCCTAACCAGGTACCCTCCACATTTGGAATTTGGAATCTTATAAAAAAATGGCCAACAAACTGGCCCCTTTGGGGATAAGGTGGAAGAGTGCCTTCCTCTAAGTCTTGCTCCTCCCTCAATCACACACACTTGGTCCCTCAGGACCGTGTCCCACATTGGTTCCCAGGTGCATCCCTGAAGGCAGCAGCAGCAACAGCATCACCTGGGAATTTGCTGGAAATATGTGGGACCCTCCAAGATTTGCTGTGCCAGCCAGAGTGTGGGGTGGGCCCAGTGGTCTGTGTTCACCTTCCAGGTGATTCTGTGGCATGGTCTCATTGGAGAACCATGGCCCTGGAATCTGCTTTGGTGATACCAAGGGGACTAGGCAGAAATTTTGATTTGTGGTGGTTGGGTCCCAGGCTGGTGTAGTGGGGCTGGCAGGCTGCAAAGGGGTTTGGAGACAGAAGGAGCTCATACCACCAACTCACTAACAGCTTTTAAATCCATGCCCAGCCAAGACCATCTCTGCCTGGACCATTGCAGTAGTCTCATGAGTGGCCTCCCTGAGCCCCTTCCAGTTTGTTCTCTGATACAGCTGGGGTGATTTGCTCAAATTTTATTCTCAGCCCCCCCCCCTACATCTACTCCCTAGCCGGGTGTGCAAAAGGCACTCAATAAATGCCCACTGGATGAGTACGGAGTAAAAGAACTGTACAGGGATTCATTTCCTCCACACAGACCTTGCTTCTTGTGGCCAGCTCGGGAAGCAGGGAACAAGGAAAGTTTTCTGGGTCAATGCACACAGGTTCAGGCCCCAGGGTGGCCCCGCCACTGGACCTAGGGAGGGGCTGGGAAGGCCCCCTGGGAAAATGGGTTCCAGCCTGAATGTTGTTCCAGAGTGGCAGCCACAGCCCTGCTGCAGTTGTGTGGCCTGTATGGCTCCTGAACAGGCGACTTTCATGGTCCCTGTTGTATCCTATCTCTCTTCCCCATCCACACAGATCCCTACGCGATTGTCTCCTTCCTGCACCAGAGCCAGAAGACGGTGGTGGTGAAGAACACCCTGAACCCCACCTGGGACCAGACCCTCATCTTCTACGAGATCGAGATCTTTGGCGAGCCAGCCAGCATCGCCGAGCAGCCGCCCTGCATCGTGGTGGAGCTCTATGACCACGACACCTATGTGAGTATGCTCACCTGGTTTCCTGCAGGACTCCAGGGAGCCAAGCTGTGAGCTCTGGGTCTCCAGACTCTTGGTTCCCCATACAGCTGGGTGTGCCCTAAGGCTGGGTCTCTCGCCTAACCTCAGGCTGTAGTGTAATTAAAACTATGTTAGAGGAATTAAAAATGGATTGCTAGTACATGGGGTGTGCCTGTGGCAGACATCACTAATCAACTGCAGCAGAGAGAGAGGGGAAAGGTCTGGAAAGAACCCTTGGCTGTGCATCAGGAGCCTGGGATTTCTTTGTCTCTACCCTGCTTATGTGATCTCAGACTGGTCCCTTCTTCCCTGTATTGATTTCACAAACATTTATCAAGGACTTGCTTTACCTGGACTAGATACCTCTTGCTTGGGATTTCCCGTCTAGGTGGGAGCTGAGACTCACCACAAAGTAGAGAATCCTCTTTTGAGAGAGTGTGTCCCAGTTGCCCCCTAGCTCTGTGGCACAGGCAGGGCCTCTTCAGGGAGCTGTCCAACAGAGCTTCCTGTGGTGGTGGACCTGCCCTAGAGTTGCGCTCTCCAAGATGGGAGCTGCCTGCCACTCATGGCTGTGGAGTACTTGAAATGTGGCTGATACAAACTGAGCAACTGGGTTTTAAATTCCATTGAGTTTTAAGGCATTAAAATGTGAATCCAAATAGCTTTGGGTGGCTAGTGCCCCAGTAGTGGTGCAGGTCTAGGAGATACCCGGGAGGGAGAGTAAGAGCCAGCTGCAGTATCAAAGAAGGCAGACCTGTGTGTGTGTGTGTGTGGGGGGCATAGGCCTGAAATAAATGTGGCGCGGGGTGGCGGGGAAGGCAGAGGGAAGTTGCAGCCCAGCACAGGGGCGTGGGAGGTGTGAGGAGGGGATTAGGCGAGCTGGGAAGGAGAAAGCATGGGGCCAGGGAGATGGGATGGGGTGATGGGGTATGAGCAACATCTTTAGAAGAGGAGGTTACATGCTGCTGAAGAGATGAGTGGGCATGGAGCAAAGGAGCCTGCCTGTATGGGGGGAGGTTGTAGGTGGTGGGAGAGGCAGGGTTTGGAAGATGTTTCCAGTACAAGTTGCTACACCTTGGGTTGTAGGGAGGATATGGTGGCCAGGGACCCGGGGAAGGTGATGCTGTTTAGGGGCCTGGGCTGGGGGCCCAACCTGAGAGCTCTTGGGGAGGATATGGAGCTATGGGGGAAATGAGCAACTGCAGGGGACTGTATGGAGAAGAGTGCAGAGCCTGGCACCTTTGGGGACAGGGAGGAGGAAGGGATGTCTGAGGACACCTTTAGGGGCAGAAGGAGCAGGGTAAGTGCTGGTCCAGGCTGGGCCCAGGGGTGCCCAGGCTGCACCGGGGTTCTGTGTGGTCTTGCCCACCCACACCCAGTCACACCCAGTCACACAGTCACAGTTGCTCTTTCTACCTGGCTACCTGCTTGTCTCATCCACTGCTACCACCAACCCAGGCCTCTTGGCCACATGGCTGGTTAGCCCAAAGAGACCCTCCCAAAGCCACCTGACCTCCTTAAAATGTCACTCCAAGCCTGCGTCCATTATTCCCCTGTGGGCCAGTGTTCAGGAGGGAACCGCGGGGGAGAAGAACCCAGAGCCCTGGAGTGAGCTGAGGTTGTGCCTGTACCTGTTGGCAAATGGCCCTGGGCTCCTGCTGTCCTGCCAGCCCAGGCCCACTGCCAGTCCTGCCCACAGCCAGGACACAGGGGCTGCAGGGGCAATCCCTGGCCTCGAGGAGCCTTCAGGATCACTCCCAGTGCTATGGCTGCTGACCACTTGGAGTGATTGGTACCAGCTGTCACCTGCTGGTGTGGGCCTTTATGCAGGAGCTGGCAGCCATTCCAGGGTGGCTTTTAGGGATGCGAGTCCTGCAGTCAGGGCTACCTCCCAACTCTCGCTCTGGGCCTTGCTCTGGGTGGGGCACGAGGACTTGTGAAGGCCACAGTACCATCTGGCCGAACTTGGGCAGGACTGTGAATGATGAGCATGCAGTGGCCGAGAAGGGGAGAGGGCAGCAGCACGGGGTGACCCACCTGAGGGCAGGGAAGTGCAGCACTGAGACCAGTAGGTGGGGGAGCGGATGAGCAGGCAGGGAGCCAGGCAGGGAGGAGAGGTGCCAGGCTGCAGTGAGAGGGCTTTTGGTGCCAGAGGAGAGTTTGGAGTCTTCTTCTGGACAACCGTGAGCCAAGGAAGGTACCTGGACAACGGAGTCATCAGGTGACTCGTCATTTTAGCAAGATTTATGAAATCTAACAAGCATGATCAGGCCCCCCATTTTAAAGCTGGAGAATTTAAGGATGAACTGAAGAGTCAGGAGTTAAATCCCTGGGAATGTCACCAGCTGTCCCTCTAATGGGCTCAGCACTGGATTAAAGCAGGGCCAACAGTAGTTGGACATACAGAGGGACTTCCTGACCATGGTGGGAATTGGAACCTAGAGCAGTGGCCAGAGGCTGCTGGGATCTTCTCTTGTCCTCCCCTTGCTGGTGGTGGGAAGGAAGGGTATCTGCCATTTGCACAGTGGGCTGCCCTGACTTCCAAAGCTCTTTCAAGCCAAGGAGGCAGGATGCAGGCCCGATAATCTCTGAGCCAGGGGGACACTGACTCTTCTTCCTCCACGTCGGGTCTAGGGTGCAGATGAGTTTATGGGCCGCTGCATCTGTCAGCCGAGCCTGGAACGGATGCCCCGGCTGGCTTGGTTCCCGCTGATGAGAGGCAGCCAGCCAGCAGGGGAGCTGCTGGCATCTTTTGAGCTCATCCAGAGAGAAAAGGTGAGGCTGGTTCATTTTCCAGAGCCAGGAGACCCAGAAAGGGTTACCTGGCAAGGGTGGGTAATGCAGGACTTCCAGCACAGCCCTCTTCCCCACCAGGGCCAGTGCGAAGGGGCGCGTGTGCTGTCTCCTCTGAAAGTCGGGCCTCCTACTGAGATCCATTTGTTGTCCATCTTTCCTGAACTGTAAATCGGGACCATATATATCATCGGGGTAGAGTTAGCATCTGGCATATCCGGGCCCTCTAGCCACTGGACTCATTCTCCCTGGGTTGTGCCCTGATGTGGTTTCTAGGAGGGCCTCTCTGGTCTGGTGGACGGGCCTTCACCGCAGTGATAGAGAACTCCAGGGACAGGTATGGGTGGGATTCTACGTCCAGTGCTGGCTTTGCTATGGCCTAGCTGCATGGCCCTGGGCAGCCACATCCCTACTGTAATACAAGAGGTGTGGGCTAGAGCTCTGCCTTCAAATTGCTCTGGATATGTGAACCCAAGATGGAAACCAACAGAAGGAGGAGGGCTATTCTGGGTGAAGTGTAATAGCACCTGCAATCCCTGATCACTGTTATACCCCATGGTGTTGTTTCGTGTTTTTGCCTGGTCAGGGCAGAAGTGAGGGCTAGGGCCTTGGTGACAAGCATGTGACCAAAGCCCTCTTTCTCTTCACCCTAGCCGGCCATCCACCATATTCCTGGTTTTGAGGTAAGTCTTCTTCTTATCTTTCTTTCTTTCAACTGATCGCTAGCTTCCCTGTGTTTGTAAACCCTTCCAGGGTCTGGGAAGGGCAGTCTGCAGCAACTGTGGCCAACCTGCCCCCCATCCCCAGCTTCTTCAAGTAGAGGAGGGTTCTGTGGGTTTCCAGGGGTAGGAGGAGACTGGGCCCCTTTTATGCAAGATCTCCCTGGCCAGCCCGGGCTCCACCTGGCTTTTTTCTTTGAGAGGTGGGAGAAACAGTCTCACACTGCAGACACCTTAAGGTCACCCAGCTCAGTGGCTGTTGAGTGGACTGGACATTGTGAATCACCTGGCAGCTTTAAACTCTTCAGTGCTCAGGCCCCACCCCAGACCAAATGAAACACAACCTCCGGGGCCGCGGAGTCTTCCCGCAGTGCCCAGGGGCTTTTATTGTACATCTGGAGCAGAGGACCACTGACTTAGCCTCCTGATTCAGAGAGTGTGGTCAGGCCCAGCAGCCTCGGCATCCCATGGGATATCGTGAGGAATGCCCATCCTGAGCCTCCCTTCCACTGGCTCTGGGGTGCATCCAGCATCCTGTGCTTACACTAGCGCTCTGGGGACTCCCCATGCACACTGAGTTTCAGAGACTGATTTAAACTAAATTTCCCAACTTGTTTTCCCCACAGGACCCTGTTTTTTTTTTCTTCTTTACCAGTGATGAGGGTTTTGTGCCCTTCTTACTGTGCTCCTTCCTCCTCCTGGGAACATGATAGAAAGTGCAGATGTCTGATGGGCGCCAGGCCTTTCCTATTCCTTACGCTATTCCAGTCCAGGCTCGGCTGTGGCCATTTGGACCCTCATTTGCCTTTATGAGGCGGCCCACACAGGCCTAGACAGGTCTCACACACAAGCCCTCCTAGGCCACCACCTCCCACCCAGCCTCGGCCTCCCCTTTCTTCTGACTGGTTTTCCTCCCTGTCCTCTCTGAGCTCTGGCTCTCAATCCTGCCAGCCCCAGAGACTAGGTTCTTTTTTTCGGTTCCCCAAGTCCACAGGTCCACAGAGGCAACATCTCCAGGCCTGGGGCCTGGCTTCTAGGTGGGAAGTTGCTGCTCCCAGGCTCTGTTCCCACAGGTCTTCTTCTAGTTTACCTATCACTTCTGGAGCTGATTAGCTCTAGGCTCTCTTCCTAGCAGCCCTGGATCCAGGGCTGCTTCGAGGGGCCTCCTGGAGGGCATGGCTTGGTGGGAGGGGGCTTCCATTGGCATCTCTTCATGGTGATGTCTGGTGTGCGGGTCTCTGGCCCAGCCTAGTGTTGCTTGTTACTAATGGAGAATTTCTACCTCTCCTCTTCCTCCTGCATTATTTCTTGGATGTGGAATGTCCCATGGTTGTGGCCCAGGTGCAGGATACATCAAGGGTCCTGGACGAGGTGAGCTGGACTGGAGCTGGGGGGTGGGCGGGCAGACATGGAGGTGAAGACCAGCCTCCCAGCATGCACCCGAGCCTTCCAGGTTCCATGCCCAGCAGGCACGTGCTGCACGGGGACTGGTCTGGATTTTATTCTCCATTCTCTGAGTGGGGGTCCAGTGCTGCCAAGGATATGAGCTAGGGTGGTTCTGACCTCAGAAACTTGTTGGCCCTCCCGGGAGGCCAGACTCACCCAGCCTACTTGGGCAATGATGTTGAGTTCTATTTGTTTGAGTACCAGGTGGCACATTTTCAAGACTCAGATGTTTGGCAGGGGCCCACATAGTCACGGAAGCTTTTTTGGTGGAGGTGGCATTAGCTAGATATCATCCCTGAGCTTAGGAAGGTGGGTAACATGCCTTTAGCCCAGCAGGCTGCAGGCCAGCGTGGGGCCTGGCTAGTTAAGAGGATGGGCGGGCTGGATATTCTTAGGGCCTGAAGAAGTTTGGAGTCGCTGCTACGTGAAGCAGGCCACGTCCTTGGGGAGTGAGAAGCACGTTCCCCTTTCCAGTCCTGTGCATCTGTGAGGGGCTGGTCATGGGCGAGCTGGGAGTAGAGGCCTGGGTAGAGAGACAGGAAGGAGGCCCAGTCAGAGGGGGAGATGGGGAAAGGGCAGCCACTTCCTGCCGCCAGGGAATCCCCAGGCTGGGAGCGGACACCATTTGACATTTTCAGTGCAATTTGGATTTGAAGCCCGGGAGCAGGATGTGGGATCTGCAGGCCCGGCGCCCCTTACCTCACTTCCTTTAGCTCCCAGACCCAGGCGGGGTCGCCAAGTGAGCTGGCCGTGACTGCGCCTGACAGGCGGCCTCCTGCTTCTGGCTGCAGTTGCGAAAGACTGCCGATTTGGACGGGGAGACAGAGCCCTGTCCAGGGAAGCAGCACGGAGCCCTCGCTCTTGATTGAGAGCTCGCAGTGGCCAAAACCCACAGCCTGCTCTCAAGAAGACCCAGCCCAGGGATGAGTTATTAAAAAAAAAAGTTAAAATCCTTAATAACTGGATTTGTCATACATAACAGCGAAGGCTCAGATTCAGAGAGCAAGGATCTGGCTGTGGTCGGATTGTCAGGAAGCAAATCAAAACTGCAGCTCTGGGGCCAGACCCTGAAGAGGGCCAAGTGTCCTGCTGCAGGGCCAGCCCAGCCACAGGCTGAGGTCTCACGGGGGTCAGCAGGGCGGGAAAGCAAGCCCTGGAGGGCTGCTGGGCTCAGGGCTGGCTGAGCTGCCAGGTTCAAAGGGTCTGTGGTCCAATGGAATAAATGTGCCATGGGGTCCCAGGAACAGCCCTACAAGATGACCTTGTGTCTGTCTGCACTCCCAAGGCCCCCTCAGCTCTGCTCCCCACCCTCGGCACACACACAGCTAGGCCCACTTCCCCCTCAATCAAAGCCTAACTAAGCCTCCTGCCAAGGTCCTGGGTCCTGTTTGGTTTTAGTACTCCCCAGGGCCGGGTGGAGGCAGGTTACTGCGGCTGCTGTGCTGGTCCTGCAGGAAGCCTGGCGCCCCGGCAGGGGTTTTCTGACTTCTGTGCTGTGGCCAAGCTCCAGCTTATGTTCCTTCACCTCTTCCCTCCCAGCCTGATCCCTGTGGAGTACGCCAGCCTTCCTAAAGAGCTGTGGCAAGCCACCAGCAGTGGGGGCAGGGAGCGGCTGGGGGGCTGTCTGGCTGCAGGGGGGAGTGGGCTGGGAGAGACCAGCTAGGAGGCTTTGGACACACTTGCAGGCACCAGGAGGAATAGGGGCAGGGGCTTTGGAGCCTGGCCTAGGGGCGGCCTCTGCCGTGGACAGTGCCTCTCCGCTAGCTAGCTAGCTAGCTAGCAGTGCCTGAAAGTGAATTGAGGTGCTGCCTGCCTGTGCTGTGGACTCTGGAGCAAGACGGGGCTGGCTTCCTGGAACAGGTGATGCTGAGCTAGTCTTTAAAGTGGGGATTGGTAGGAGGGTGGGAGAGGTGGCAGCAGACAGCTGTCCAGGACTGAGAATGTCACCTCCTGGGGGCAGTGCTTGGTCAACAAGAGTTCCGGCTCCCCAGGTTCTGGGCCTGGCCTTCAGGACAGGCGAGAAGCACCTTGTGCTGGAGGCTCTGCTGCTGTCCAGGTCCAGCTGGCCCGGGCCCCTCACAGCACAGAGCGAGCAAGGGAAGGCCCAAGTGTTTGTCTTTGTCCTTCCCTCTCTCTCTGAGCCTCTTCCCACCCAACTCCGTGCTTCGCCCGTCTCTGTGTGCTCCCTGGCCCGTCTCCCTCCTGCTCCCGCCTCTTCTGAACCCTCCTGTCTCGTTTCTTTTCCTTTTTTGTCTGGAGAACAAAGGCAGCCCATGCTGCCAAGGGGAATGAGTTCAAAGAAACGGCAATTTTAGATTTCCTGAGAACTGGAGAGCGTGTGCTTGCACGTGTGAGCGTGTGTACACTCGCGAGAACACACACAGGCACGTTCCACGGCAGCGGTGCCAGTGGGGTCCTTCCTGACCAGGGTGCCTGGGCTGCCGACCATGTGTAGAGGAGCCCCCCGGGGCGCAGCGCTGGCCACTGCAGGGGGTGCGGTTCTGCCTCTTCTCTCCCACCCCCTCCGAGGCAGGGGTGCCCTGGTAGAAGGCATCGCATGCTTTGTGGCTGTGTTCACTGCCAGCTTGGGGGCTGAACAGATGTCACCCCATCCGCCCTTCCAAATCCAGGTGGTGGGGTCATGGCTTCTATTCTGAGATGCAGCCGAGGTACTCTCCTGCACCCCTAAATCCACTAGAAGGAAAAACTTTTATGTTTTGCAATCAGGAAAATAAGCCCAGTGGTCCCCCACCCCCTTTCCTCCCCCAAGGCCTTAATTTGAAACACTATTTTTCCTGGGAAGTGTAATTAGAGCAGCATGCTGTTCCTAACGAGCTGGGTGGGGCAGGCAGACAGTGGAGCCCTCCCAGCCGCCTGGCCGCCCCCCGCCTGGAGCTCCCCAAGGAACCAGGAGGTGAATGTCCAGAGGGCTCCCGACTGTCTCCCACTGAGCCACGTGGGGGTCTGCGGGCTCCAGGTGGCTGGAGAGGAGGCCAACACTTCTCTGCCCTGGGAAGGAGCATCTGCCCTGTGTGGTGTCACCTAGAATTTGGAGAGCTCCGACATGGCTCAGGGCCTCTGCTCCCTGTGCTGAACTGGCCACAGGGCAGGTGGATTGAAGCGAGCCCAGGCGTGGCTTCTGTCCTGATGAGAGGAGGGCCTCAGCTGTCCTTGGGGTCCTCTTGGCCTGAGCTGGTGTGGTGGCAACCTGCCCACCTGCAGACCCCATCAGTGTAGCTGTTCCTGGTCCACCTGCTGTGGGAGGACGAGCATTCAGGATGAGCAAGGAAGGGCTGGGCAAGGGGGGCTCATACTGTGTGGCTGTCCCCAAAACCCGTGGTCCTCAGAGTGCCTGTCACCCATAAGACGGTGGATCAGGATGTCTCTGTAGCACCTGGAGTCTCTACTCCTTCCCTGAACAGCCATGCTGATAGGCTCCCCCAGTTCTGAAAAGGATCAGGACACCCTCACTGCAAACCGCCATCCCAGAGGGGGGCATTGTATCCATTAGGTGGGCTGGCCCAGCAACGGGCTGGGAATCAGGCCCCAGGGCTGTCTGTCTGGCCGAGGCCTCAGGACTCCTATAAGTGAGATGATCAGAGACCGGTTAGAATGGTGGGAACTGTGGACAGTGGGAACTGTTTAAAAGATGCTGGAAAGTAAGGTTATAAGAAGTCTCTTAAGTGTTTGGGGGAGATAACCAGGTGGATGGAGAACTTGAACACAGCCTCTAAAAGCTGCATATGATTCAGAAATGTAGCAGAGGAAGCCCACACAGACAGGACAGAGGCAGGATGGCCTGGGAGGGCAGGGGAGGACCGAGGACAGGCTGGAGCAGACAGAAGTGCTGAAAAGACGAGGACATACATGAAGGATGGAGTGAAACGGGGTGAGATGGGGCCACCCTTCACCCACCCATCAATTCTGTCCTCTCTCCCTTCAGTTACCCATTTGTTTATTAGATGGAGATTTAGCTTTGATCTCAGGGTATAGAATTGCTGGCTTAACCAGGGATACAGTCAAATAAATGCAAAGGGATGGCACAGAGTGATCCAGTTTTCTTCAATGGCACCAAGCACATGTGGCTGTGAGAGCTGCAGGCATGCTTCAGCATAAGCTGAAGACACCAAGGAGGATTCAAAGGGGTATCTGGAGTCTGAGCAGGAGGTAGCCAGCTGAAGAGGAATAGGCATGCGTGCATTTCGACACAGGGGCCAGTGGACTCCAAGCCTCACAGCTAGAGTGCGGCTTCCTGCCGCCTGCTTGTGCTCAGAAGGGTGAAGCCAGAGACGATATTTGGGGAGGTGGCTGGTCATTGTTTAGGCTCCCGCAGAGGAGACATACCTGGTGAGAGATGTGGTCAGAGGGGTCAGTGGGAGTGAGAAGTCAAGGAATCTTGGAGGCTTTCTCAAAGAGTCTGTATTTATCCTCAGTGGGTGGGGAGACTTCCAGGGCTTGAAGCAGAGAGTGGCGTTTTTTGAAAGCTCACGAGGCCGTAGATCGCAGCATGAACCAGCTCTTGCAAAATCCAATGTGCAGAGACCACTTAGGGGGATGCTTGTAAATCCAGGAGAGAGTCGGGGTGGCTTGGGCAAGGACAGAAAGCAGGAGGATGGGCACGAGAGATATTTAGAGACAGAATTGCCAATGCTTGGTGGTCAATAGGCTACAGTGACTTTAGTGACGGGGTGGAGGGAGAAGCCAAGGGTGGCCTGGGTTTTATTTTTTTTGGGGGGGGGCTTGGTGGTCTAGGTAGATATTGGGGACCAGTTGAGCAGAGCCAGTTTTGGGAGGAAGATATAGAATCTAAATTTGAACCAGTTCAATGTGACACATGGATGAACTGAACAGAAAGATGCTAGAAATGGGGCTTAGAAGAGATGTTAGGAGCCAGAAGCCTAAGGAGCCCTGGCATTTCAGGGCAGGGAGGCTGCCGAGGAGATCCAGCATTGGAGGGTGGGAGGGGCCAGCAGTGTGGAGCCAGAGAGGGGGCTTTAGGAAGGAGACTGAGGTCCGCTGGCAGATGCTGGGGGAGGTGAGAGAGGCAGGAACCCACAAGTGCACTTTGGGTTGAGCTTCTAGGAGGGGATTGTTGACTTTGGAGAGTGAAGATTCCAGGGGGCAGAGGAGGAGTGTACAGGGCAGTGGGGGAGGAGAGGTAGTGCGTGGAGACAGGGGGAGAGAGAAGAGAGCAAGGGGTTGCTGGAGGGCACAGAAAAGAGAAGCTGTGGATGGATTTGAGAGGTGTGGATTGGGGAAGGACAGGATCCAGGAGACAGTGCAAGGAACCAGGGAAGATGGGGAAAGCTGGGCCTAGGGAGTCAGCACTTGGGAGTGGAGGTGCCGTCATAACTCCATGGGCACTCAGATGTGCAGAGGCAGTCCCGGGGCAGAGGGCTGTGGTGGCAGCTTGCAGGCTGGCCCGGGGGGGGAGGGGAGATAAGGAACAGAGAGACCGGGTTCTGAGGGAGTGGCAGCAATTGGCACGGGGCAAGAATGTGTGGGAGCCCTGGGGACGGAGAGGTGGACAGAGGTGGCTGGGGGTGAATGAGGTGCCCCGTGCCGAGCGCGCTGTGCTGGACACACCTCTAATGTCTGTCTCTGCTTCTTTTCCTCTTGCCTCCACTGGGCCTGGTGCTCCACAGCTGTGTGTTCCTGCCTTCTTCCTCCAGGGCCTGCTCCAAACGGTACTAGCCTAGCACTTACCCGGCTTGAACCCTTTGCTTGTTCTCTTCCCATCAGGCCCCAGGTGATGGGGAGCCTGGTCCTCAGCACAGGGAGAGAACATCACACGTTCTCTAGTGGGAGCCCGAGGGAAAGAAGGAACGCAGGAATGAGGGATAAAAGAGCCGGGCGTGGTGGTACACATCTGTAATCCCAGCATTCGGGTGGCGGAGACCAGAGGATCACAGTTTGCGGACAGCCTCAGCTACTTAGTGAGGCCCTTTGCAACTCAGTGAGACCTTGTTTCAAAATATAAAGACCAAAAAGAAATAGGGTGTAGCTCAGAGGTAGAATGTCCCTGGGTTCCATCCCCAGTACCGTAAAAATAAAAAAAATAATAATAATAAAAAAAAGAAATGAAGGATAAAAAGGACAGAGCCCAGAGTTTGGGGGCTCAGAGGGGAAGAGTTCTGGGGGACATGTACTGATAACTTTCCTTGTGATTTAAAAAAATGTGGTGATTATAGAGAAAGCTTGGTCTTCCTGCCTCACCACTCAGGGGAATTTGGGACCCTAATCTCTTCTCCCCCTGCCGTTTGTCTCAGGCCCTCGGTGGGCTGGGCATCAGTCATGAGAGGCTGTGAATGGGCTACAATTGGTCTTGAGACACAGCTTTTCATTTGAAGAGACCATCCTGGTGCACACCACCTGTAGCTAATGGCCCTGGGGGGCATGGTGAGCATCAAACTAGGGCTCCCCCCCAGCAGCCAGGTCGTTGAGTGTCTGTGCAGCCTCAACTTGCATCTTCTGGGGCGCCTCTCATGGGAACTGTGATGTGCACAGCAGCCCTGCCACCTGGCAGCCCGACAAAACTGTAGGCATTTCCTACATCACAACTCTGGAGGGAGCTGACCAGTTCCTCCTTTGAGCCTTGGTGACCTGGCTTGCTGAAGTCACTCTGGGAGGAGCAGCACCAATGGTAAAAGCAGTGGTTCGGATAATTGAAGTAATAATTGCAGTCACAACCATTCATTAAGCGGCTTCTGTGTGCAAGCTACTCGTTACATTTATTCTCTCATTTAACTCTCAGGGCAACTTTATATGAGCATCGTTGTCCCCCGTCACTGAAGCTGAGTAGTCTGCCCAAGGCCAACCAGTTAGGAAATGGCAGGGACTGGAACTAGAGTCCAGGTCTGTGCAATTCTGGAACTGAGTTTCTTACAGCTACCGGTCAGGGCACTGCGGTATGTCACTGGACAGCAGAAGTGGCTTTGGTTGGCTGTGAGGTTTCATGGAGAAAGAAGGAAGCTGGTGTCTTTCTCTGCTCCAGCTGTCAGAGCATCTGTATAGATGGATGCACCATTTGTTCAGAAGGAACCCAAAGCAAGCCATTTGGGAACCCAATGATTCTATTGTTTATTAAATGATATTTCACGGGGCCAGCTCTGTGAAGTATCCAGCACAGCCCTTTTAATTATAGTTAACATCTCTTGAGTACCAAGGTCTCCACGTATGGGTGTGCAGATTGGGCACTGCACAAGGGCATTGCCCTAAAGGGGAACAATTTCTAACACAGACATCATATATTTGTATAAAAATATTCCAGTAGGTGGCAGTAAAGTGTCTTGCCCTAATAAACTTATCAAATATAATTTTTCAGACATGGAAGTTACGAGCCCTGAGAGAAGGACATCTTACTCTAATTGTCACAAAGGTGTCACTAGTGAGAGTTTACAGGTTCCAGATGTTCTTCTAAATGTCTAAGTATTAACTTCTGCAACCCTTGCAGTAACTGTGAGAGGTTGATAACTCATGCTAACCATTTTATAGATGAAAAATACCCTGAGCTACAGAGAGGTAAGATAACTTTAACTTCATGAACAGTGGAGCCAGGGTTCACTCCTCGAGCCTGTTCTAACCACCACCATGGAGCTAACTGACCCGAGGGAGCGCCCGTCTCCCCGGCCCCGCTCCTCATGTAGGTCTTCGTGATCATCGGGGATTCTTGCCCAAGTCTTCCTGGCAAACCCTTCATGGGCCAGAACAGGCCTGTGCGGGCTCTCTCTGGGCTCTGGGCTCTGGTCTCTGGTGGTAGCAGCCTCCCCAGGGGCGTCCTTTGCCGCTCCGCTCTGGGCTGAGGGCTGCCGTGGCCCTTCCCTGCTTTGTTGATTGCTCTGGTTTCTCTGGTCT
Source organism: Muscardinus avellanarius (assembly GCF_963383645.1). NCBI lineage: Eukaryota > Metazoa > Chordata > Mammalia > Rodentia > Gliridae > Muscardinus > Muscardinus avellanarius. Next base: position 66,276,103 of record NC_137801.1, read on the forward strand.
GAGACGAACACCTTTTGTTCTCATGGGGTCAGGTGTGAGAGATGTGATTTGGGGCTGGGGGTGTCTGGGTGTGGGTGTGGGGAACCCAGTTGGGTCTGAGCCAGGGGCAGCGGGAGCAGAGTGGAGGCAGGGCAACATGGTCTTGTCTGTGATCAAGAGGGGTTGAAGCAGATATGTAGGGATGAAGTGGGCAGCGTGTGTGAGCGTGTATGTGAGCGTGTGCACATGCGAGTATGTGTGTGCATGTGTGTGAATGTGTGCGTGTGTGAGTACATGCTTTTGTGTGCACATGTGTGAGTGCATTGAGTGCATGCGTGTGAGTGTGTACATATGTGAGTTCATGCTTGTATATGTGTGAGTGTGAGTATATGTTGGGGAGGGGAGACCCTGAGCAGCTAATTGGTGACCAGAGCCTGCATTACGGGAGGAGGGGTGGCCCAGGCTTCATTAGAAATGGGGTGACCCAGAGCCTGATCCCCGAGAGGACGGTGCCTGGCGAAGCTGACTTAGTTCTCATTTCTGCCTCCTGTTTGCCCGTTTCTGGTCTTCACCTCTGTTTCCGCCTCTCCCGATGGTGCCCGATGCCTGCCATTTCTTTCTGTCCTGTCTCCCTCTCCTTCTTATCTCTTTGGCTTGGCCTTCCTCCCACCTGCTGTCGCCTGCAGTCAGATGACACAGACCTTCCCTACCCGCCACCCCAGAGGGAGGCCAACATCTACATGGTTCCCCAGAACATCAAACCGACGCTGCAGCGAACGGCCATCGAGGTAAGCTGGGCTCGGGGTGAGTGTTGGGGCTACGATGGCCTGGCCTTAACCTCCCAGCCCCAGGCTTCCCCGGGGCCCAGGCCTTCCCAGCCGCTCTCCTCCTTCTGTGTCCCTAGATCCTGGCGTGGGGCCTGCGGAACATGAAGAGCTATCAGCTGGCCAGCATCTCCTCCCCAAGCCTGGTGGTGGAGTGTGGAGGCCAGACGGTGCAATCCTGTGTCATTAGGAACCTCCGGAAGAACCCCAATTTTGATGTCTGCACCCTCTTTATGGAAGTGGTGAGCCCCATCCCCTTGCTGTCCCCTCCTAGAGTCCTGAGGGTTAGAATATCACCCTGGCCCCACACAGCCATGGGGTTGAGCTTTGGCTCCCTGGGGGATCCTGGGTGGCTCATGCCATCTCTCCACCTGGTCTTGCCCTCCTGGGATAACAGAGAGAAATGCCCATTCTCTCCTCATTGAAGAGTTTTGTCCCTTGGGCCGCACAGGTAGGGCTGGCTTGCTTCTCTTATCTGGTCCTAGATCAGAAGAAGCCCCTTCTGGGCAGGTTTCCATCCTGGAGCTCCCTCCAGGGACCTGCCAGGGCTCTGACCTTCAGTGGTTCCTCCCGACCTCCCCTGCCCTGGTCTGGCCTGGCCTGGGCCCCTCAGGCCTTCACCTTCAGGCCTTGGCCTCCCAGCTTCTCCAGCTCCCTGCACTCCCTGGGCCTAGTGGCCCGTGTGAGGCAAGTCTGAGGAAAGGAAAATGGTTTGCAAGATGAAAGCGCTATAGGAATTCCAGGCCCAGTGGCTGTCAACAGGAGCCTCCTCTTGGCTGAGCTGAAGCCGCCACTGAAGGAGAGCATATAAATTATTTCAAGTTGTGTTCAAAGTGCTTTTGGGGATGGGGGGGAGAAGAATCTGAGTCTGCAAGCCAACTCTTGAGTATCCACTTGGGGGGACTGTCTGCAAGAAACGTCGAGTCCCCGGCCAACTCTCTGCTCCCCTCCCCTGCGGTGTGGCTCAGGGAAAGTGGCCTCGCACTAAGTGCAGGCTGAGCTGGGCGTTCTTGGAAGGTGAGACTGCGACCGCGGGGGAAGCCAGCCTCTGCACACAGTATACAGGGTGCAGACAGAAAGGTGTGTGGCTTCTGCTCCATCAGCCAGCTCCTGGGCTCAGCCAGCCACCATTTTGGGTTTCTGGCTGGTGGGGATGATCTGTGGGTGTGTAGGCATTTTCTTCTCCTTGGGTGCCTGGGAAGGGCCCTCCCTCCCTCCTGAGACCTCTGGAGATAGGCCCAGGCTGGCGTCTCCATCTTTCTCCCTCTTCCACGCAGATGCTGCCCAGGGAGGAGCTCTACTGTCCCCCCATCGTGGTCAAAGTCATTGACAACCGCCAGTTTGGCCGCCGGCCTGTGGTGGGCCAGTGTACCATCCGCTCCCTGGAGGGCTTCCTGTGTGATCCCTACTCAGTGGAGAGTCCGTCCTCCCTAGGCGGCCCAGGTAGGGGAGGGCTGGGCCCGGCCCTGCTGGAGCCTGGACCAGCAGGGGACATCTCCAGGCTGGGCACACCTGGAGCAGGTGACCCTACCTGTGGGAGCTGAAGGACGATGACTCAGATTGGAGGACAGAAGGGGAAGGAGACACAGGGAGACACTGAGGGGAGGGAGAAGTGTGAGCATCTTGAGAGAATTGGGAGATGGGGGATGTAAAAGGAGATAGAAACAGGACAGAGGACTGGGTGGGAGGAGAGAGACACACTGGGGAGATGGTGGAGAGGCGGAGCAGCCTTGTCCCAGCTCCCTGGTGGAGCCCCCCACAGGCCTGGACTCTGCTCTCCCTGCAGATGATGTGAGCTTGCTGAGTCCTGGGGAAGATGTGCTTATTGACATAGACGACAAGCAGCCCCTCATCCCCGTCCAGGTAGGAAGGGCACTGGGCCCTGTGGGAGACGTCGGCTCCTCCACCAGAGCTGGCCCCACACACAACCCTTCCCACTCCATGCCCGTCTCTTCTCAGTCCTCCTCCCCCAAGCTTCCTCGCCACTGCGCCTTCATAAAATGCCACACTACCTTCTGCATGCCGTTGGCCAGGACCTGCATGATGGAGGGACCTAGGTGGCGGTGTTACATCTAGTAGGAGGGAGTTTTTACGGCAAGACATGATTTTTTTTTCTGGGAGCATGAGAGAAAAATGGACCCTTGGGGCTATGTTGAGAGCTTTCTCATGGGGATCAAGCAGAAAAATGAGTCTGGGCAGCAAATAAAAGTGAAGGGAGATGGGAAGAGACCGCTGGGCACCCAGGTACTTCACCTCCATCATCCAATGATGGACAGACCCCTTCTTAGGGGAAAGGTTGTTCCAGGGCTGGTGCTTGGTGGCATCTTGGAGACAATTTAGGAAGAGGAGGCAGTGTCTAAGCCAGTGGTGCATCTTGTCTTTCTCCTCCTCCAGTAAAAGGAAGGAAGAGGGGTAGGAGAGACACATCATTCTAGAAGTCTCCAACCCCATGGGGAGGTAAGGGTCATCCTCTTGCTATAAACTCAGCGACCTAGGGCTACTGGTGACCTCGATGCAGTGCTAAGGGACTCAACAGGAGCGCTGTGGCATCTTTTACCTGGGGAGCTCTCTCCCTACCTTGGGTGCTGGAGAGGCTCGGGAGCCTGTAGAGCTGAGGCCACCGGTCCTTGCCACAGTTGAGACGGAGAAAGGCCCCACTGCGAGCACCAGCCTTGAACTCACTTTCTGTTTAGTTTGTCCCCTTCCTCTCTGGGCCTCATGATGCTGCCTATTGCCTGACACTCCTGACACCCTGGGCTTCCCAGAGCACCCCAGCTGCCCCGACACAGAACTTCTTAGCTCTGTAGGCAGCAATGTGTCCCCAGGCCCTTGGCCACTGGGTGGGGTGGCGCCTCAGAAGGGACTGTGTTCTTTCACCCATGCATATCTTGCCTCGAAAGCAAAAGAACAAACTTGGGTATTGGCTTGAGCTCAGGATCCTTAGAAGGTGTTTATAGGGTTTCATGCTGACATTTAGAATCCTTTATGCCTCTTATTCATTCTCTCATCTTTCCGCCACTTCATGGGACCATCTCTGAGGCTCATTTAGGGGCTTGCTACTGCTGAGAGGAGAGGTCTTGCTCTGTGGCTTCTCTGGTGCTGAAAGGTACCAGAGACCCTGCGCTCTCTTGTCTCCCCAGCCTTGGGGGCTCCCCGGGGCTCTGCTCTGCCTTCTTTTCTCTTGACAAAACCTTTGTCCCGGCTCTCTTGCTCAACTCCTGGTCAGTCTTTCAGGCTCCACTTAGTGTGTGGCCCTCTTTTGAAGATTTTTCCCTGGCTCCTTCTGCACCATCTCAGTCACTACCCTGCACCTGGGTACCATGCGTCTCTATGAATGTCAGCACCTTTCCCGGACTAAGCTCAGGACAGTAACTGAGGCACCTTCCTCTTTATACCCTAGATATATACCTAGGAGGTAGTCAACGAAAGTCTCTCTGAATGGGTGAATGGATGGCTGGATGGAGGGCAGATGGCTGGATGGCCTGTATATTGTCTGTGTGGGTCTGAGGGGAAACCTCTCCTGGCTGGAGAAACCCAAATGGAAATTTCAGATGGCTTTACATGAACTTTAGCTAAACACCGTGCTTGTACCTTCTGGCATGGTTGAGTGTTTATAGCTGAATTGGGCAGATAATTTACCCTGGGCTGGCTGATCCTGGCCACTTGGGGGGTGGGGTGGAGCTGTCTGACTGAGGCAAAGTGCAGGGCTTGCCCAGTGGGGTTTCCGTTCTGTGTGTGCTGCCCTTTGAGTGTCTACAGATTCCAGTGGGGAGGGATTATTTTGGGTTTTGCTGGCTATAAGTGCAGCCAGAGGCAGACAGAGAGGAGGCCTGGTCTGGCCGTCCTCCTGGCGTTGACATGAGGGAACCAGGGTTGGGGTCTGAGCCAGAGCCAGGCCTTTGCTCCTTGTGGGAGGACACGTCCACTCTGGCTAGAGCTGCTGGCCGGGAAGAAGGGTGGGGAGCCAGGAGCTGGGCTCATGGTGGAGGTATGCCACTTGAGGGGCTGGCCTCACCTGACTTGAGAGGTACATCCGGAGCCCAGGGAAGGGAACTGTGCTGCTCGGATGGGCCCTGACCCAATAAGCAAGCTGTTTGATGGAGGAGACAGCCCTGTTCTCAAGGAGTACCATGTCCAGCAATCCGGATCTCCAGGGAGCCCTGGCTCTAGGGGAAGCCCCCAGACTGGTATCTGATTTGTATTGTTTCCCCCTGAGATCTCTGGATCTGATTTGGCTGATCTGGGAAATCTTTCAGTCTTCCATCTCTCAACTCCTCCGTCTTCATCCACAGCCCCCGGCACTGTGGAGGACCAGGTCCTCCAAGGCCAACCCAGGAGGCAGTGGGCTCCATTTCCAGTAGTTTACCACATAACTGGCTCCCCCTTCCCCAGTGCAGATAGAATGAAAGGCCCTGGCCTCTGGGGACTGGAGGGATGAGAAGCCTGCCAGAATCTGGGCTTTGTCTGGCTCCTGTTTGCCAGCCTGTTTCTCAGCACCCGGCTTTATTCTCGCCGTTGGTATTCCTCTCCAGTTGCCCATCAAGTCCTGGCAGTGGAGCCAGCCGTGGGCTCCTTCCCAGCTCAGCCCTGCTCTGGCCAGGTTCTTCTTTCAGTTTCTTTCCTCATTTGCACCTTCTGTATGTTCAGGAAGCTTCTCACCATCATCTGTTTAGGTCTTGGCTTCAGAGCCACCACGCAGATAGAAACTATCACCTGAGATTCTGTTTTTTTTCTTTTTTTCAATATTGGGGATGGAACCCATGGACATTGTAACTCTGAGATATGCCCCCGTCCCTATTTTTTTATTCTTTATTTTGAAATAAGGTCTCACTAAGTTGCAGAATGCCTCACTAAGTAGCTGAGGCTCTCTGCAAACCCCAGTCCTCCAGTCTCAGCTTCCCAAATGCTGGGATTGCAAGCGTGCACCACCACGCCTGGCATGAGATTCTTGATTCTCCAGCCATGACCGGCTCTCAGAGCCATGGTGGTTCCTCTGCAGGTGACTTAAAGTGTATGTAGAGGACACCTCAGTCAGAGCCAGTGCCCCAACCAAGGAGCTCCTAATGGGCGGGTGCCTGGCTTCTCAGGACTTTGCTCTGTGGCGCGAGAGGTGCCGAGATGCTCCTGCATAGTAACTGCACTGTTTGTTCTTGACCCACCTGGTGGCCCTCCTGAGGAGGGTCTTGAGGCCCAAAGTAGAGATGGAGGCCCCTGCCTCCCCCACCTGGGCCACCTTCCAGGCATGGAGGACCCCCAGAGACGACTTGGGGAGCCAAGGGGATGCTTACCTAGCATTCTGAGACCCAGGCCAGGAGTCTCCTCTTGAAGTCTCCAGAGAAGGAGAATTTCTGGGGTGAGGACAAAGAGAGAGAGAGAGAGGAGAGAGAGAGAGAGAGAGAGAGAGAGAGAGAGAGAGAGAGAGAGAGAGAGAGAGAGAGAATGATGCTTGGGAAATTTGATCACAGGGAAGTGAGGTGTCCAGCAGATCTCAGCTGAGTGATGTCTCAGGGATGAGGTGCTTGATTCACAAAGATACTAGCACCTGGGGCTCCCTTGGCCCTGAGGGATGAGCTGTGGCTGAGCCGTCAGGGAAGCTCTCCCAGGAGGCTGGTGGGTTTAGGATGGAGGAAGGAGGAGAGCTTGTCTGGAAGGCAGAGGAGCTTGGGTAGAGGTTTGGAATTGGGGCTGTGTGTGCCTGCGTGTTTGTGTTTGAGAGGTGGAATGTGTATGTGTGTTTATGTATGGAGGGTTAGTCAGGAGCCAGGGAGGAGGCCCCTGAAGGTGGCCCTGTCCTGCTCCCTAGGCCGTGGGCTGTGTGCTGGGCTGGCCTGCTCCCAGCCCCCCTGGCTCTCAGGCTCGGCGTAATTTTGAGCTTGCTGCTCCAGTTATAGTCTCTGGGATGCCATGAAGGTGGAAACACGCTCCCAGAATTGGAGTAGCAAATTATGCCTGCATCCCAAAGGGAAACATGTAATTTCTGAAGCGCGACCAGATCCCCTTAGACTATGTTTAGCTTTATTTTTTCTCCCATTTGCTCTGCTGGTCTCCCTCTCACCTTTCTAAAAAAGAACCATATTAAAAATAACAATAGGGCTAGACCGCACGCGGAGTTCATTCGGTCTATTCCTGGGTCATCCCCTGCCCTCCAGCACGTGGTCACAGCCCTGGCCGGGTGCCCGTTGGCCATTCTGTCCTCCTGCCCAGGTTTCTGGTCCTGATAATCCCCCTCAGTGATGTTCACTTTAGAGATCAGGCGGGGCTCTGTGATCCTCACACTCCCCTCCAGGTCCCGGGAGGGCTTCATCCTCCGTGTGCTTTTCTGCATCCTTCCTGACCACTGGAAAGTGTCTCTCTCTGCTGAGGAAGGGAGGCTGGTCTGGGGTCTGGCTGCCCTCTGCTTGAGGCTCAAAGGAAGGGAAAGCCTAGCCCCACCAGCCCTGGGTCCCCGCTGGTCCCCTCCCCTCCAGCCTGCCTCCTGCCCTCCACAGAGCCTGCTCGTGGACCGCTTGCTTTTTGGGGTGTGCGGAGCTTCTTTCTCCCTCTGTGCCTTTGTACTTCGTATCCCCCCTGCTTGGAATGCATCTTCTTGTTTATCTACCTGCTAGACTGCAGCTCATCCTTCCAGAGCCCTGGTACCGCCTCCGGCCTGTTGGAGTGAGCTCTGAACAAGTCTCCCAGCCTCCAGGCCTGCACCCCAAGGTCCTCCTTGGCCCAGAAGCCCAGGGATAAGGACTCTATAAAATACTAAGTTACAGCACTGAAGGTAGTGAGCAAGGATCTGATGTAGAAAGTTCTTTGTAGCATAGGGGTAGCAGGGTTGGACTAAATGACTCTATCAGGAAATAAGGTATAGGTTTTGGGGGAGTCATGTGATGTCCTGGTTCTTGAGGAGAAAAGGCTGGGAATCGGGCCCTTAGGAACTGTACCCAGCAGGGATGGTGGCCTACCTGTTAGAAACCCCCATGATGATGGGGAGTGGGCGTGTCCCCAACATAGGCAGATTTTGGAAAGGAAGGGAGGGAGGGAGAGCTCTTGAGAGAGGGGTTGGACAGATGGAAGTGGAGCTCCGGTCCTGTGCCTTGCCTAGAGCGGGGTGTGCCCTGGGATGTGGGCTTTGTGCTACTTTCTAAGTGGCATGTTAATGCAGAGACATCAGAGTGCTTGTCCAAGGTCACACAGCTGGCGGGGCCATGGAACTGGATGGTCCAATTTGGGGGCACCTGTTTTCTCCACAACTGGTGCAGCTCCCTAAAGGAAGAGCAGAGGGAGCCTGGACGGAGGGAGAGGACTGCTCCCGTGGGACTGTCCAGCCTTCCTGAAGCGAATCCTCTAGTTCCTTCGCTAACCAGCCTGTTTAATTTGTAGCTTGCAGATGGTCTGTCGAGCTTGACCCCCACTAACATGGCGCTGTCTCCATCCAGTCCTCATGTATGTATTGCTTGCCTATTAGTGGGCTCTTTCACATCTCTTGGGGGGCGGGGTGGAAGTTAGGAGTGGGAAGAAAGGATGGATTTCAGAGCTGACGCAGGAAGCAGTCATCAGTCTCTGCCCCATGTGGTCCTGGAAGGCTGGGGTAAAGCTAAGGGGTAGCGTCTCAGAAACGATGTTCCTCTGTTATCTCTGGGTGCATCCTGGGATGGGTTTCAATGCTTGCCTGTGTAAGGGCTGGGGGTCGGGTGGGGCTGCATGGGCCAGTGGAGGCAGGGATGTTTCTAGATTGGGCTTCGACTTCTGGCATGTGGGACACAAGCCTGCATGGACGGCACACGCTGATTTCCTCTGTCCCTTCAGATGCATGGAGGGCGTGTGTGACTGAGGACCTAGCTGGTCCTGGCAGGTTCAGAGAGGTCTGCTGGGATCAAGGGGCAGAAACTGCAGTTCCTGGCAGGGCTTCTTCTGCCTGCGTCAGTTGATGTTCTGGGTATGGGTCTCTCCAGGAAGATGAGTTTGGTGTCCAGCCTTTAGCATGCATGAAGTCCCATGCTCAGGGCCTGGGGTGGGGAGGTATAGAGATAAGACCTGCAGAAGGCAGTGAGTTAAATCCCATTCATGTGCTGAGGGCAGGCAAGGTGTCTTATGGCGTTCTAGGAGAAGGCAGTGCCTATTTTTATTTTTCTCTTATCTGTCTTTTGTAAAACATATGAAAACACAAAATGTATAAGGAGAGAGTTAAAACCACCTGTATTCCTACTAGTTAAGCATAAGCACTTTGGGTGTTGTGGTGCATGCCCGTAATCCCAGTACTTGGGAAGCTGAGAGAGAAGGATTGCATGTTCGAAGCCAGCCTCAGCAACTTAGTGAGACCCTGTTCAAAACAAACAAACAAACAAACAAACACACACACACACACACAAGATCTGGAGGGTATAGCTCAGAGGTAGCTTAGTAACACACACACACACATACAGAAGATTAGCATTTTTAAGATTTTGGTGTCCCTATATTTTTAGATATCTTTTATGTATATATTCATTTTTATATCCAAAATTATATTCTTGTAATTTTTACAGTCTGCATTTTAAAACTTAAAAGTATAATGTGATTGCTTTTTCATATTTTTATATTCTTTTAATAGGTCTTCATATCATATGGATATCCATAAAGTATTAACTACTCCTCAGCATTGGACATTTAATTTGTTAATTCTCACAATCATCTCCTTTTATGTCCCTTAGAGGAGTTATTCTAGTTTATTTCATCTAGGTCCAGCTATTTCTTGTTAAAGTTTATTCCTAGAATTTTATAACCCTTCTTGCTATTCTCGATGGAATCTCTTTTTTTTCCTTATGATTTGGACTCCAGCTAGAATCTAAGACAACAATATTTTTGTATACTTACTTTGAAACGGACTCTTCACTAGTTCTGACAGTTGCTAGTTGATTTTGTTGGGTTTTCCAGGTGGTTTAGTTTCCTTCAAATAATAAGTGTGACTCCTTCCTTCCTTCCTTCCTTCCCTCCCTCCCTTCCTTCCTTCCTTCCTCCCTTCCTTCCTCTTCTTTCATTCCCTCCCTCCATTCTTGATGATTGCTGTTATAATTTGGGTTAGATGGACTCTCAGTGTAGCTTTGACTTGCAGCTCCCTGATTGCTAAAGATATTGAATATTTTTTTCCATATTTTTATAGTCTATTTGTATTTCTTCTTTTGTGAAGTGTCTATGTAGTTCAATTGCTCATTTCTTCACTGGGGTTTTCCTTTTTAGTGTTAAGTTGTTTAAGTTCTTTGTATATTGTAGATAATAGTCTTCTATCAGAGGAAAAGTTGTAACACATCTTCTCCCATTCTGTAGGCTCTGTTTTTAGAATCTTGATTTCTTTTGCTGAACAGAAACTTTTTAATTTAGTGCCATCCCATTTATTAATTCTTGTTTTAATTTCCTGAGCTTTGGGGGTCTTATTGAGGAAGTTTATGCCAGTGCCTATATGTTGGAGTGTTGGACCTGTGCCTTTCTCTAGTAATTTCAAAGTCTCTGGTTAATTTCCAGGTGTTTGTGCAGGATGAGATATTGAGGTTTATTCTCATTTTCTACAAATGGATAACCAGTTTTACCAACACCATTTATTGAAAAGTCTGTCTTTTCTGCAATGTATGTTTTTGGCGCCTTTGTCTGTTGTTATGCCAATACCATACTGCTTTTATTACTAGAGCTCTGTAGTATAATTTGAAGTCAGGTATTGTGACGTCTTCTGCATGGTTCATATTCTGAGAATTGCTTTGACTACTCTGGGTCTTTTATCTCTCCATATGAAATTTAGGAGTAATTTTTCTGACTTGTGAAGAATGACATTGGCATATTAATAGAGACTGCATTGAATCTATAGGTTACTTTTTGAAGAATGGCAATATTGATAATATCTATTCTGCCTATCCAAGAGCATGGGAAATCTTTCCATCTTCTAAGATCTTTACTTTCTGTCTTTAGTGTTTTATAATTTTCATTGTAGATGTATTTTACCTCCTTGATTAACTTTATTCCTAGGAATTTTATTTTATTTTTGGTTCTGGGGATAGAACCCAGGTGTTTTCTACCTCTGGGCTATACTCCCAGACCTCTTTTTATATTTTATTAGGGTCTCACTTAGTTGCTGAGAGCCTCACTAAGTAGCTGAGGCTGGCTTCGAACCTGTGTGATCCTCCTGTCTCAGCCTCCCAAGTGCTGGGATTACAAGCATGTGCCACCACGCCCAGCTTATTTTGTTTTATTTTATTTTTGAGGTTATTATGAATGGAATTGTTTTCCAGATTTCTTTCCAGTAGAATCGTGGTTAATGTATTCTAAACAAAATATTACCAATATATATTTGAAACCTTTTCTGTGCTTTTCAAGAGTCTCTATGGCATGAGAATTGTTGGTTTTTAGAGTTTCAACTATACATGAGAGCTGCCAATTATAGATTTGACTTAAATGAATTAGAAATGACATGATAAAAACATTTGGAAAGTCTTGCTTCCTATACAAAAATGTGTAAATATTAATTAAATTAAAAATGATTAACAATCATGTTATTTAAAAGGTGGGGGCCAACTGACCTGTATGTATGGTTTAACTGATTAGCAAGATGCCAGGTCACCTTTCATGAAAATGGTATTCTGTGTTTTGAATAACAAAAGATTTTCAAGAATGCATGTCTTGTGTGACTATATAAGACACAATGGCTGTGAACCTGTTTGTAAAACTGGGCCCAGCCCTCTTTTGGGAGGGGAAACTTTCTACTTCTTCAGTCCATTTGGTAGCTTAGATATCACTGTGTTGCCTATTAAGATGAGGGTGGATTTGTACATACTGTTACAATTAAATGCTTCTGTGTATTCTGTTTTCATCTGTTCCCCCAATTTTGTGTGTTTGTTATCTCTTTTTTCCTTAATTAGACTTAATAGCATTTCGTCTATCTTATGGATATGTTTAATCCAAAAAACCAACATTTTAGTGACTCTTCTGATAAGAAGTTTTTTAATTTATAGTCTCAAGTCATTTTTTGAACTCACTCAGAAATTCCATTATACATACTTTGGATATATTAAATTATCATTTCACCTCTCTTTCTTCTTTAAAAAAATCTTTAAAGGGAGATATTTGTCTATATTTTCCTCTAAAAAATTCTACTGTTTTTCAAAGTGGCTGTACTCATTTGAAATCCCATCATCAACGTATCAGCGTTCCCACTTCTCTTTCTCTCTCTCTCTCTCTCTCTCTCTCTCTCTCTCTCTCTCTCTCTCTCTCTCTCTCTTTGTGTGTGTGTGTGTGTGTGTGTGCATGTGTGGTACTGGGGATGGAACCCAGGGGCATTTTACCTCCCAGCTATAACCCCAGCCCTATTTTTTATTCTTTAATTTGAAACAGAGTCTCACTGAGTTGCAAACGGCCTTACTAAGTAGTAGCTGAGGCTGTCCTCAAACTGTGATTCTCCTGTCTCAGCCTCCCAAATGCTGGGATTGCAAGCGTGCACCACCACACCTGGCCCTACTTCTCTACATCTCACCAGCATTTATTATTATTATTTTAATGATTGCCTTTCTATGAAATGAATGATTCGATGAAATCTCAAAGTAGTTTTGATTCGTATCTCTCTGATTGCTAATAGTATTGAACATACTTTCATATATTTATTGTCCATTTGTATTTTTTCTTTCGTGAAGTGTCTAGTTCACTTGCCCATTTTTTGATTTGCAGGGAAATGGATGGAGCTGGAGAATATTATGCTAAGTGAGATTAGTCAGTCACAAAAAGCAAAAGGTCGAATGTTTTATTCTCAAATATGGAAGCTAGAGAGAAATTAGGATGCAGGAGGGGACTCTAGACAAAGGAGGAGGAAAAACCCTAGTGACATGATGGAGGAGACCTAAGGGATGGAGGGGGAAGGGAGGCTCAATGAAGGAAGACACGATGTGCAGACACAGATTTATCAATGCCAGTCCAAAGTTGTACATAGGGAGGGGAGGGAGGGGTGAGGGCTCCCAGAGTGCTATGTGTGTGCACGCTTCCATCACTGACAACTTCACCATGATGTAAGATGACAGCGCACCAGTAAAAAATCCTAATGTTTTGCTTTTCATACTTAAGTCCTTATTCTGTCTGGAATTTGTTTGTGAGTGGGTGTGTGTATGCGTGTGTGTGTGTGTGTACATGTGAACTGTAACTTAGAGATTAGTTTTTTATCTTTCCAATATAATCAGTGATCTATATGATAATTATATCACCACTGAATGACTGGCCCTTTTTAATTACTTTATAATGACAGGCGTGTCGTATATATTTTTTATGTAAATGTGGTTCTATTGTGGGCTCTCTATACTTGTCTGTTTTTCTTTCCCTATACTATTATTCTGGTGTTTTTTGGGGGGTAGTAAGAGGGTTAAAGCTTCCTAATGAAGGTGGTAACTCACTCTGTTTTCAGGAATGTCATTGTTATTTTAGAATCTGAAATAACTGCTGATTTATGATCAAGTTTTAATGAATCACTGGACCAATTTAGGAAGAGAAATTTTATAATATTTTTAAACCATCAACAGGACTTGTCTCTCCCTTTACTTAGGTCTTCTTTCAAGTCTTTAAGTATTTTTTTATAATTTTTTTTTTTGGTAGTACTGGGGATGGAACCCTTCTACCTCCGGGCTACACTCCCAGACCTATTTCATCTTTTTTTAGAAACAGGGTCTCTTAAGCCAGCGTGGCTGTCTTCAAACCTGCGCGATCCTCCTGTCTCCACCTCCCAAGCGTGGAGATTACAAGCGTGCACCACCACGCCCGGCAATTTTTAAAATAACTTTATAATAAGATATGGTACAACTTTTATAGGCTTTATTCTATCTATGTCATACTTTATTCTTTAAAGATACATTTTAAGTTAGTTTTTGTTCATATATAAATGGAACTGATTCTCATATACTGGCTTTGTCCAGAAATTTTGCTAAACTTATTAATTCTACTGATTTGAGGGATCATCTGGGTTTTCTATATAGTCTATCATATAATTTGCGATTAATCACAATTTGAATTTTTCTGTGGTGTTTTATTTCCCTTTCTTTCCCTTTCTTTCTTTCTTTCTTTCTTTCTTTCTTTCTTTCTTTCTTTCTTTCTTTCTCTTTCTTTCTTTCTGTGATATTGGAAATGGAACCCAGGGGCATTTTACCTCCAAGCTAAACCCCCAGCCCTACTTTTTATTCTTTATTTTGAAACAAGGTCTTACTGAGTTGCAGAGGGCCTCAGTAAGTAGCTGAGGCTGTTCTTGAACCGTGATCCTCCTGGCTCAGCCTCTGGGATGCTGGCATTATGAGCAAGCACCACCACGCCTGGCTTCTATTTCTTCCTTATTGTTTTATTTTCTTGCCTTGTTGCAGTGGCTAGAACCTTTAGTTGGGTGTTTTATGTAACTGGTTATAGAGAGTATTCTCTTCTACTTCTAATTTTAAAAAATGAATGTTTTTATGTTTCACCATTGAATTTGAAATTTACGAGGAAACTATTACTAGTTAGTTAGCACTTTTATCATGAATGTTACTAAGTTTTATTGAAAGTTTTTTATATATGTTGAATTGATCATATGATTTACCTCCTTTAATCTTTTAATGCGATGAGTTGCATTGGTAAAGTTTTTTAACACTGAAACAATGTCAACTTCTGTAACAAATTAACCTATTCATGATTTATTCTTTTTGTGTTTTGATGGATTCAGTTTGAAAATATTCAGTTTTTTGGTATCAAATTTTATGAATGATTATGGCTTGCAGTTTCTCTTTTTATACTCTTTTTTTTAGGTTTTGGTGTCTACATAGTTGTCATTTTATGAAGTGACTTGGGTGTAAATTCTCTTTTCTAGTCTCTAAAAGAATGACATCAGACTGGCATTATCTATTGCCTAAGTATTTGGCAGATTCTCTTGTAAAGCCGTCTAGACTTAGCATTCTTCTTGGGGATATATTAAACTGCTGCTGCAATTTTAAAAAATGTTTATAGGACCTTTGAGATTTTCTGTTTCTAGGTGAGTCACTCTCAGTGATTTATATTTTATAGGAATTTATCCATTTCCTCCTAAAATATTGACATAACATTTTTCATAATTCCCCCTTAATTTTCTAAAAAAATTCCTTCCCCATCCTTTCATTCCTAAAATTTTATTTTATTGTTGCCAGAATTGTCATGTTTTAAATTTTTTTCAAAGCATCGGTTCTTAGTTGATTTTCTTGTTTTCCTTATAATTTCCTTGTTCCTAGCTTATTAATTTCTTTTCTTTATTATTTCCTTCCTTCTTTTTTTGAGGGTTTATTATATCTTAACCTCTATGTAAACATTGAGGACCATAAAATTTCCTCTAAGCACTGCTTTATGTATCCCACAGGATTTAACAAATCGTATTTTTTGTTATTTCTCATTCTGAATGTTTTTTGATTTCTGTTGTTTCTTTTTGACACCTGAGTTGTGTGAAAATATGTTTTGGAATTTCTGAACTTATATTTTATCTTTTTGTTCTTGGTTTTTAAGCTTAACTACACTGTTGCTTTCCAGAAAATATAGCCTGTGTGTAATGATACTTAGAAATGACCTGACATGGCTTTATGGCCTAGGAAAAGGTCAATTTTTATAACTGTCCTGGGTGTGCTTAAAAAGAATGTATATTTTCCAAATGTGTTTTACATATAGCATGTCCATTTGGAACACATTTGTTTATTGTGTTATTTAAGTCTATGTTTCTTCTGATTCTCATGAGTGTATGATATATCAATTTCTGATAGACAAATATTAAAACATCCTGCTTTGATGGGACATTTCTCAGTTTCTTCTTGTAATTTTATTTTTCTTTATGTGCTTGATGCTGTATTAGGTACAAACAAGTTTAGAATTCTTGCATCTTACTGGAGAAGTAAATCTTTTGACAAAATTTCCTTTTTCCTTTGAAAATCTCTGCTAATGAGAGTTTTTCTTACAGTCAGTTTTGTTCTTATTAGTATAACTCTGCCAGTTTTCTTTTCCTTAGCATTTCCCTAGCATATCTTTTTTTCTATCTTTTTACTTTCAAGTTATTTTTGCTTATGAGGAGGGGCAAATGATATATTTATACAGTAAACTATATTTAGAAATTTGAATTTTTACAGAAGACAAGATCAGTTTTTTTTTTTTTTTTTTTTTTTTTTTTGGTGGTACTGGGGTTCCTGGAAACCCTTTGACCTCCAGGCTACACTCCCAGACCTATTTTATATTTTTATTTTTGGAAACAGGGTCTCTTAAGCCAGCGCAGCTGGCTTCGAACCTGCGCGATCCTCCTGTCTCTGCCTCCCAAGCGTGTGCCACCATGCCCAGCTATATGAGTTGTTTCTTAAGTTTTATTTTTATACTTTTATTGGTGCATTATAGTCTTACATAATAATATAGTTTATGTTGATAGTGACACACATGCACACAGCACTTGGTGGGCTTTCCCCGCTCTCTCCACCCCCCTTCCCCATACAGGGTATTGAGATTGACATTGGTATTCTCACATTCTCACATAAGTACAGACCATTGATGGAAGCAATTCCTTCATTGATCCTCTCTCTCCCCTAACCCCCAACACTATCCTCCCCTGATCACCTTCCTGGCTCTCCTGGGCTTTCTTCTCCATCATCTGGAGTCCCTCGGGTACCCCAATTACTCCTTACCTTCTCCATATGAGAGAAGACATGTGACTTTTCGCTTTCTGTGACCAGCTAATTTCACTTAACATGATGCTCTTCGGGTCCATCTGTTTTTCTGCGAATGCCATTATTTTTTTCTTCTTTATTACTGAGTAGAATTCCATTGTAAGTTTTCTGTGACTTCATATATATATATATCTTTTTTCCCCAGTTTTTCTTAAATGCACTGTTCTGACCATATTGACTGATATATTTGGATTTATCTGCCATCTAATTTTATGTCTCTATTAGCTAGCCCAGTCTTTTTTTTCTCCTCATAGTTTTCCTTTTGGATTAAAAAATTCCTTTCCTTTTTTATTTCTTCTTCCCTTTTCAATTTCAAAACTACACATAGTTTATATTCCTTCAGTGGTAAATATAGAATTTTTTCATGCATATTTAGCTTAGCAAAGTCTAAATTTAATTGGTATGTATAACTTCTCTCAGAACATTACAAGGAAGTTAGAACGCTTTAACTCTACCAATTTACAAACTTTTGTTCAATGTTTTAGCATGATCATTTAAAATTACATTTAAGAACATTCTAATTTTTGAGGTAACCAATTTTCCTTTTAGCTATATTCACATTTTTTTTTTTATATGTCCGCCTTCTTCCTCTTGGGATCATCTTCCTGAAGTAGAACCTATGGAAATTCCTATAATCTGGGCCAGTTAATGATAAACTTTCTCATTTTCTAATTGAAGATCTTTTTATTTCATCCTTATTTTGGAAACACTAGTTTCACTGACAATTTTTTTTTTTGGTCAGCACTGTCTAGTGGCTCCCTCATGCTGTTTTCTTTTTAAATATGATGTCTAATTTTTTTTCGTTAGTTCAGGATAGTTCTCAACTGATACTTCTTCAAATTGTATGTATTTCCCATTTCCCCCATCATTTCCTTCTGGAACTCTTATTAGATATACAGTGGACCTCCTCTAGTCTACATATCAATTAGGCTTTGTTTCATATTACAGTTGGTCCTCTATATTTATGGGTTCTATAGTCACAGTTGCAACCAACTGTGGATATTTCAAGAATATTTGAAAAAAATTGTATCTGTTCTGAACATGTACACATGTTTTATCTTGGTCATTATTTCCTAAAAATGCAGTATAACAACTATTTACATAGCCTTTACATTGTATTAGGCATTAGATATAATCTAGAGATGAAAGCTGGGTGAGGTGGCACACTCTTGTAATCCCAGCATTTGGGAGGCTGAGACAGGAGGATCGAGGTTCACGGACCGCCTCAGCTACTTAGTGAGGCCCTTTGCAACTCAGTGAGACCCTATTTCAAAATAAAGGATAAAAAATAGTACTGGGGGTGTAGTTCGAAGGTAGAATGCTCCTGGGTTTTATCCCCAGTACTACAAAAATAAATAAATAATAAATAAATAAATAAATAGAGATGATTTGAAGTGTCAAGGAGGATGTGCTTAGGCTATATGCAAATGCTACACCATTTTATATAAGGGAAGTGAGCATCTTCAGATTATGGTCTCCTTCTTGAAGTCTTGTGAATACCCAGGGACAATTGTATGTACTTATTTGTATTGCATATTTGTTCATTTCTGAAGATATATTATCTAGTTTATTAAATCTTTATCTGTTTCTTTTTTTTTTTTTTGATGCACTGGGGATGGAACCCAGGGGCATTCTACCTCTGAGCTACACCCCTAGTCCTATTTTTTATTCTTTATTTTGCAACAGGGTCTCACTGAGTTGCACAGGGCCTCACCAAGTAGTTGTGGCTGGCCATGAACCCGTGATCCTCCTGTCTCAGTCTCCCAAATGCTGGGATTACAAGTGTGTGCCACCACGCCCGGCTTAAATCTTTATCTGTTTCTGATCTGCTATTTAAACTCATTTATTGGATTTTTAGTATTAAGAATTGATTTTTATTTCTAAAATGTTTTAAGCCTGCTTGTTTATTCATTTATATATTTATTAATTTTTGTAGTGCTGGGAATTGAACCAAGGGCCTTGTGCATGCTAGGCAAACATTCTACCATGGAGTTACCTTCCCAACCCTTTTAAGAAATTTTATTTTAAAACAAGGTCTTGCTAAGTTGCCTGGGCTGGCCTTGAGCTCACAATCCTCCTACCTCAGCCTCCTGAGTAGCTGGTATTATAGATGTGTGCCACTGTGCCCAGCTGTGTGTTTATTTTTAAGGCCTCTTGTCCCTTTGCCATATTTTGAACATCTTTTATTTGTTTAGACAGTTTTTTAAAGTGTTATTTCTGACCATTCTGGTTTGTCTTGTTCTAACAGGTCTGGTTCTGTAGTAGGTTGGCGAAGGCTGGCTCTTGCTCATGGTGTCTTGTTCCTTGTGAGTTTCACTATTTTTGATTGTGAACTCATGTTCCTTGGAACTTTATCTGAGAATTCTTTGAGGCTTGGATGGAAATCATATTCTTCCAGAGAGGATATGTGTTTACTTTTACCAGATGCCTGGAGACACTACAAACCCAGATTCACTTAAAACTAAATGTTCAGTTTGTGGCTTTTTGGGTCCCATAGTTAGTATGCATTTGGATCTTTATTTCTCTGGATTTTTCCTTTCTCATTTGCCCCTAGGGATTTTCTTTACATCCTCATCAACTTAATCATGGATTTTAAATGGATTTTAAAGATACCTGTTTATTCATATGCCCTTGGAAAATTTCTCTGGTTGTCTAGTTGTCATTTTGCTGGAAATTGAAGCCTTTATTTTAATTTTTAAATTTGACAGTCAAGTTTTTCTACAAGCAGGTTATATTTTCTTCAGAACTGACTACTCTAATTTCTTGTTTGCGTTATCTTCTTGAGACTTCCTATAATATAAATGAGTAAGTTGTTTTTTGTTTTTGTTTTTTTTTTTGGTACTGAGATTGAATCCAGGGGCATTCTGCCTCTTAGCTGCACCGCTGTACCCCCAGACCTTTTTCTTTAATATTTATTTTGAAACAGGGTGTCATTAGGTTGATGAGAGTCTCATACTTATTGAGGCTGTCCTCAAACTTGTGATTCTCTTATCTCAGCCTCCCAAGTACTAGGATTAAAGTCTTACACCACCATACCTGGCTTGCTCTTTTTTTTTTTTTTTTTTTTTTTTTAATAAGGCACTGGGGATTGAATACAGGAGCCTTATACCTCCAAGCTACACTACACCCCAGTCCCTTATTTTTTTTTTTAATTTTGAAATAGGACCTCACTAAGTTGCTGTGGTTGACCTTGAACTTGCTATCTTCCTGTCTGAGCCTCTCAAGTACTGTTTTTTTTTTCTTTTACCCAGATTTTCTTTTGCTTTTGACTCAGCTCATTAGCCCAGAAAGGCACTTATCTTAGTCCTCAGATTGCTTCCTTCTTATGAACTATCATGTCTCCGTTCTGTCTTTTGCTTCTCTTTCCAGAGGGAAGCCCTTGCTTGCCAAGTACGGGGAGCTCAGGTGGATTCTGTCCATTAATTCATAGCCCCTTCTAATGTCAAACTCAGAAAACAGGAAGAAGAAAATAATTTAGATTTGCTTGTGTTTGACATTGCCAATTGGAATCTCATAGGGCAGGAGAAGTAAGAAGGAATCCCAGATCAGAGGCTGCTGCTCTGTTCCTGGGCTAAAGTTCATTTCCTCTTGTGGCAGAGGGATATTTGCCTATTGACTCCTATATAGGGGCTTCTTAAGTAAAGGGGCACTGAGCAACCCGACCAGACAGGGGTGTTACTTTAGGAAACTTTCTATAGTCTTGGCTAAGTGGGTCCTTAAAATTGTGGGTTCAGACCATTGATGGGTCTGTTCTGCCAGGGTAGGATGCTTCTAAACTGAAGATGCCAGTTTATGGGTTTACAGTGAGAATATGCCTGCCCCGGCTATGTGACTTTGAATGCTGGTCCAGCTCATGGTCTCTGTATGTTCGGTACTTGGGAAGGCAAATTGTGACTGGAGATGGGTGAGAGAGATAATAGTATTTTGAAACTTAATAGCAGCTGTCCAAGACAGACTTATAATCCATCTTCAAAAGTAGAGACAATTCTAGTCCCTGAGTGTCCCCTTTCCCATGATGGTGCTGGTGTCACCTGTCAATGTTCAACCTGTCAATTCAACCTGTCAGTGTTCAACCTTTACTTCTCTTTATTCTCCCAGGATGGATCAGTTGCTTTTTTCATCGACGTGCTCTTTTTCTAGATGCACTAACATTCTTCCCACTTACGCTACACTTAGTGTAGCGGGCATTCTTCCCTGTTGAGGTGACCTTGCCTCTCCCTGCTCAGACCCACCATGCATTTATTTCACGGTCTAATTCTCCACGCGCACCCCTATTTCCCTTAATTCCGTGGCAGTGCATGAGTACTGACAACAATTTATCCCAAGACTTTGAAGCAAAGGTTTTCTGAGCAAAGGAATCAATTACAGGGTGTGGCTCCCCAGTGAAGAAGCATTCCAGAAGGCGTCGAGGCAGCTTGTCTCCGAGTTTCCTGGTTGCACCTCTGAACTTGAGAGTTTGGTGGTGGGGGGGGGGTATTTTAACTTTCGTAGCATTCGTGTTTTACCTGACCTTTTGTATGTATCGACTGAGCTAATTAGGAGGATTCTTATTTACTTCTGAAAGCAGGCTTCCTGAAGGCATTACTTGCCAACACTGGTGTAGTAAGAACCACTGTACGTGCTCGAAGGCCACAGAAATGTGTTTCTCTAAAAACCCTCTGGTTGAGCTGTGTTGCCGGTGTAGGCCAGCCTCCCCGCTCCCATTAGTTCTGATTAGGGAGTTCGATGCCCGTCACTGGTGTAATCTGGACCGTCCTTGTGACTCATTCTTTCTCTCATTTTCTCAGAGCAAATACAAATCACCCATCAAATGACAAGTGAAGGCATGGAATGGGGGGGGGGTGCGCGTTGCGAGGGGAGGGAAATCAGAGCTGAAATCTGTTAGCTATTTGGAGTAATTGGTTATTTGCTGTGTTTGCTGGTTGGGAAGCAGAGCACATACTTTACGGTCTCTCCTGTTACGGGGCCTGGAGTCACCCGCCGATATTGGATCCTCGTTGCCGGAGCCCTTGGCTCGGGGCGTCTTTCCCCTGCTTGGCATTCCTGTGGTCTCCTCGGGGGTGCACCCCTCCTCCCTCGGTGCACACTGCAGGGGGGACAGCCCGGGGTGAAACTTGTCTGGCAAACTCCAGGGCCCCATCAGGGAGGAGGAGGCCCCAGCTATTCTAGCCAGCCCTTTTCGCCTCTGCTATGACCCTCCTCCCCAAGGGGGTCTTTCTCCTGGGCCTCCAGGGACCTGCTTGCCCATGCAGAGAAAAGAGGTTCTTCTCTTCCTAGTGGGACATTCCTGGGTTTCCTTGGAAACCTACAGGTTAGAAAGCTTTCTCCAAGGTTTAGCGCTGTGTCTTCCTATCCCTCTTGGTGCTGTACACCATCTCCCATCTAGCCTGGGTGTAAACAGTGCTTAGAACTTGTGAGTGCTCACTGGCAGACACAGGGCTCTTCTGAGGGTGCTTGGTGAAGCTTCTTAACTCACTCAGTGTCTTTAATACCTCTCTACATGAACGGAGGCAAAGGCAGATCAGGCTGAGTTAGTACCAAACTCAAAAAATGTTTGAAAAGTAATGTGATTTAGTATATGAAAATGCATGCAGTAACTAGAAAGTAGGTTGACTTTGGCACACAGTAGGCTCCCCCCAAATCCTTTTAAAATTGAATTTAAGATAGCTAATATTAGTGTCTGTAGTTTGATGAATGCTTCTGCAGTCCCGGGAAGACCTTCAAAAATAGTTTTTTTCTTAAGTAGCTTGCTGGAACTCATGTTAAGCAAAACTGTCTACATAAGCAGAAGGGAGGTTAGGTAAGCTCGTTCTTACCCAGGCCCTCTTGGAAGCATTTTGGATTCTGAATTAGAGATGTCCCATTGATTTCTTCTTAGGGTTGAATGTTCTGATGAAATATTTTTTTTTTTTTCACCCAACCTACTGATTCCATTCCTTCAGGCCTTCTGTGTGAGCATATGTGGTCATTTGGCCTTTGGAAGACCAAGTTGTGGCCCCAAGTATTTACCGTAGAATCTTGAGTTGGGAAAGGGTCAGCAAGCTGGGACCCTTTCAGGTCCCTCACCAAGTAGCCCCCCATCTGGACAGGCCAGTAGTCAAATGATCAGGTCCTCTTGCCATCTGCTTGGCTTTGCTGGGTCTCAGGCATGCTTATTCACTGAGCCTTTGGAAGCAATTCAGGACTTTGGTTAAAGGCCTTCCATCCCTCCCCGTCTGCTGATCCAGCTTGAAGTCAGGGTACACAGAGTAATGATCCCCTCGACAGACGCTGAAGCCGGACTACAGGGAGTGTCAATGAGAGGTTGGAAGCCCAGTGTTCCACTTGTGGAAATAATTAAGTGATTTTTGCTGTAAGGGTGCAGAGTTCTGCTGAATCGACGTGGTGGCTGGATGTGGCATATGTCTGTGTGGTTTTGGGGGGTGCTAAGTGGTTTAGTATGCATGGGGTGGGGTCACTTTGAAGTCAGGGTATTTGCATGTCTGGAGCTTTGTCTGGTCTATTGTAGGCATGAGTACTTGTATGTTACGTATGTGCTTTTGTATTCGTGTGTCATGAACAAATAATCCCAGTGTCATAAACCTCAGGACAATAATTGAAGAACTGGAGGAATCATCATACTGTTATTCCAGTAATGCAGATGTGGAGCCATCAAACCGATGGTGTCGGCAACATCAGCGAGAGCATTTATTATTGTAAACTTCACACATCAGAGACTATCTTTCCGGACAGCCACTCAAAGCCCTACAACAGCCCCAGTGTTGGGTTGTTATTATTATCGTGATGATAATGGTCATCATTTCTCTTAGAGAAAAATTATTTTCAACACGCTCTAGGATATCTCCCTCTGGGCTCACATAGGCAATGTACATCTGCTTTTTGAAATAATAAAAAATTGCTGGGCTGCTTTGCTTAGAACTTAATGTACAGTTCTATCTGGTGACCCAAGGTGTTTTTTTTGTTTGTTTGTTTGTTTTTTGCTGAACTGGGGATGGAACTCAGGGGCATTCTACTTCCAAGCTACACCCCCGGCCCTACTTTTTATTCTTTATTTTGAAACAGGGTCTCATTGAGTTGCAAAGATCCTCACTAAGTAGCTGAGGCTGTCCACGAACAGTGATCCTCCTGTCTCAGCTTCCCAAATGCTGGGATTACAAGCGTGCGCCACCATGCCTGGCAAGTGACCCAAGTTTTAACATTATAAACTTGTTGACTGGTGAATGTGACCAGAAACTTTTCTCTTTGATTCAAATAGTCAGCCTGTGGGTGGGGGGGCATAAGAGGTTTTCCCCTGCCCTGTAACTCTGCTTCCCGACTTCACAAAGAATCTGTAGAATTATGATTGCCAGTTTTGTTTTCCATATTCATGAAATGTGTTAGGCCCACTGAATGATAATGGGAGATTAAATGTTTGGAATGTGCCATACTGATTTGGGTCTTTGGAGGGATTAGGGTGCCCATTAGACTGGATTGAGTCTGTAGAAACATGTCTTTGTTAATGGCTCTGCTTGTTCAGGATCTGATGCTGGCTATTAGCTGAAATCGGAGAGGCCTTGAGCAGTCCGTGCCTTGAGCAGACTTACTTGGTTGGCTGACTGAGCGATGGGGCCTTGAACCTGGGGAGGGAGAGTGAAGTCTTAATGTCCAGACTTCTTGCAGAAGCCTTAGATGACACTTTAGAAATCGAGCCTTTGGCATTTCTTTCTCCTCCTTGTCACGCTACAAGGCTGGGTGCTTAGCTATTGCAGAATGAGGTCAAGAACACAGTTGGAATAAGAGAACTCGGAACCATTTTTCTTTGGAGCTTTGGAGGATAGGATTCCAACATCAGAGGTCAGTTGGCCTCGGCACACCTGGGTTAGGGCATGGAACAGCTGCCCTGTTTTTGGTGGGGCTTGTTCTTATGGGTGTGCTGTCATCGTCTTGAACTTCCTGGGAAGAGAAGGAAGAAGTGGGCTAGAAATAACTCCGTTAGAAGTCAGAGTCGTGTAATGGAAGAATTGATATTTTCAAGTCACACTTGTGACTATGTTAGAAATATAATTTTACTTCTCTGTAAATCAACTTAATCTCTTCTTCAAACTCACATTTTTTCCTGATGGCAAAAACGTTTTGGTAATCTTCAACATTTTAGGTTTAAACTTTAGTCATTTGGGGCTTTCTTTCTGCCTGCTCACCCCTGGGAGGCAGCTAAATTCTGGTTTGGGCTTTCATAATGTTATTACCTCCCCAGGGAGGAACCCCTAGTCACCAGTGTGCGTCCACCCTGGTGAACACACTGAGCTGAGGACACACAGATTGTATTGCATCTGCTGAAGCATCTTCTCCTCTCAGCCCTGTGATCTTGCAGAATCTCTCTCTCTCTCTCTTTCTTTCTCTCCTCTCTCCTCTCTTCTCTCTCTCTCTCTCTCTCTCTCTCTCTCTCTCCCTCCCTCCCTCCCTCCCTCCCTCCCTCCCTTCCTTCCTCCTAACATGCAAGTCCATCTGGGGAGTATGACACTATTTAGAAGCTTCCCCTCATGACACCCTGGGGTCTAGAAGAAATGTCGTGGGCTCCCTTGTGCTCTCTCCACGACACCTCTTTACATACTGTTTGTCAAGTGTCCCATGTCCCAGCTCCTCTGGTAACTTCTGTATGCTTACCAGATCCCCAGAGTTATGGAGGAGCTAAGTTGGGTGGGAGTAGGGTGTTAGGAGCCTTATTAGAAACCATCCCAAGTCTGTGGTTCTTGCTTTCTGCCCCACTCTGCACTTCCATCTCCCTGTCTCTGATGGGGAAGAAGTGGCTGGACAAAACCTTTTTTTTTTTTCTAAAAAAAAACCATTTATTTTAATGGTGCATAATCTGCCTTCAGAAACTTAAAAGCCAAGGCTCAACGCCTACAATCAGTACATCACATAGACTCCCCTAACCCTGCCTCTGTTTAGGCATGCATGTGTCCATCTCATAATGACTGAACTGCAAACATGTACCGGGCAGTGTTCTAAGACACAGAGCTCTGCCCTCATGGGGAAGGAGGCACAATGACAGCGAGCGGAGTAAAAGACATGAAGTGTCAGATTGGGATAATTGCTTCGGAGAAAGGGCAGGGCCTGGTGAGTAGGAACCGGGAGGGCAGCTGTGATGGAAAGCAAGGTGACACTGGCGGCCAGCGTGTGGCCCATGGATCTCTCTGGAGTGGAGCTCCTGCAAGGGAAGGCCTGGAGAGAGAGTTCAGGACCAGGAAGGCTAGTGTGGCTGGAGGGAGGCCAGCCAAGTAGAAGCGGAAGGCTGTGTGTGGTGTAAGAGAGGCGTGGGCTTCAACTGCGAGCGGATTTCCAGGTTGTTGTAAGGGCTTTAGCTTTATTCTGAGTGAGCTGACAGACGATCAGGAGGATTTGCACAGGGAGGTGCTGAGATTCAGTGTACATGGCCATTGCATTAAGGGTGGATTTAGGGAGGGGAACGGCAAGGGTAAAGGTGGGAGGAGATGCTGCAGCAACCCGGTGTGAGGAGATGGGGCTGGACCAGGGTGCTAAAGATGGGAGGCAAATGTAAGAAGTCATTTCAGAGGTTTTTCTGTAAATGGAAGAAAGTAAGGAGGTTGGATCCCCAAAGGAAAATGGATCAGTTTATATATGTATATACACAGATATTTATATTTAAGTGCTGGGAACTGGTGAGGTGTTTTTGAACACTGATGGGAGTGATCTGGTAGAGAGGCAAGTTTGACTATGCAGGAGAGAGTGGGGCCTGAAGAGTGAGGTCCTGGAGTGGGCTATGGGGGATGAGGCCGGGGGCGTGAACGCAGGGGCTGGCCTTGGGTCGGGCGGAGCACAGAAGAGAAGGTGGCATTGGCGCAGGTGCTGGTGGGGTCTTACAGAAGGTAAGAGAAAGAACAAGCTGGGACCATGCATGCTGCGAGCGAGGCCAGGGAGGAGAGGGACAAATAGAAATGTGGCGTATGAGAGAAAAGGGCCAAGAAAAGGAGCTGGAGAGGCCGGGCGGCGCCGGGCCTGCTTGAGGCCGTGACATGAACTTGGAGTGAGGCCAGGCAGCTGGTTTGATGTTTTGCCCTGGCCACATTTGCTTGTGAGCGACTGATGCACAAGAGGGGAAGAGCTAGACTTAAGCCCAGATTTGGATAACCAGAAAGACAATGGAGCGGAGAGGGGCGAGAGGGTGTAGAAGTAGGAAGGGTTAAAGGGGGAAGTGAAGGACTGGAGGGGCGACAGACAAAAATTAGTTAATATGCTAATGGTGGTTCTTTTGCATGTGTAATTAGTGTCCAAGGCGAGGGTGGCTTATTAGAAGGAGGTTTATCTGGAACCCAGGAGGAAAGCGGGAGCAGAAGTTGCCGAGCAGGTGGCCCAGTGTGATCAGGAGTTAGAAAGGTCATGTTCATTCTTTTTAACCAGCCACCTTTGATCACCCGGAGTTTGGAGAAATGAGAAAATTAGGAAAAACAGAGAGTAGCAAGACTTAGACCCTCCATGGTGGTCAACTGCTTCTTCTGTTCAAAAATTGTCAATTCTTATTTCTTTAGAATAAATACTTGAGATTTCTACATCTACTCTTTAGTTGGCAGTTGTATGCTTGCATTTGTTCATTTGTTCCTTTTCTTCATTTGAATGGCTTTGTTGAAATAATCCACATAAATACAAGTCCCTACTTACAGTGAACAATTTGGTGTTTTTTTTTAGCATATTAACAGAGTTGTGCAATCACCATACTAATTCATTTTAGAAAATTTTCATCACTCCAAAAAGAAACCTTATACTTAAGAGCAGTCCCTCTCCATTTCCCCAAACCATCACCAGCCTCTGGCAACCACAAAGCTACTTTTTGTCTCATTTCATGTGAATGGAATCATGCACTATGTGGTCTTTTGTGATCAACCTCTTTTCCTGAGCATGCTTCCAGGGTTCATCCATGTTGTTACATGCATATATTCTTCATTCCTTTTTACTACCAAATAATACGCCATTGTGTAGCTATATCCCATTTTCTTTATCTATTCTTCAGTTAGTGGACTTCTGGATTGTTTCTACGTTTGGGCTATTATGAATAACGCTGCTATGGACATTCAAGGTCAAGTTTTTGTGTAGCTATAACATTTTCACGTCTCTCAGATCTATACTAGAAGTAGAATTGTTGGATATGATGAAACGTAACACTTTGGAAAATGGCCAGACTGTTTTCCAAAGTGTCTGCTCTGTTTTCTATTCCCCCTAGCACTGTGCGAGGGTCCCAGTTTCTCTACATCTTCACCAGAAATCTTTATTATCTGACTTTTTTTTTTATGGTACTGGGGATGGAACCCTTCTACCTCTGGACTACACTCCCAGACCTATTTTATATTTTATTTGGAAACAGGGTCTCTTAAGCCAGCGAGGCTGGCTTCGAACCTGCATGATCCTCCTGTCTCCGCCTCCCAAGCACGGGGATTACAGTCGTGCACCACCACACCCGGCTATTATCTGACATTTTGAGTAGAGCCCTTCTAGTGGGTGTGAAATGTTTTCTCACTGTGGTTTTGATTTGCATTTTCCTGATGGCTAATGATGTTGAATATCTTTTCATGTGCTTGGTGGCCATTTATATATATTTTTTACTAAAATCCATTGCTCATTTTTTATTTTGTTTTGTGGTACTGGGAATTGAACCCAGGGATGTTCTAGCTCCAGACTACCCCCACCCAGCCCTATTTTTCATTCTTTATTTTGAAACAGGGTCTCACTAAGTTGTAGAGAGCCTCACTAAGTAGCTAAGGCTGATCCCGAACTTGCAATCCTCCTGTCAGCCTCCTAAGAACTGGGATTACAAGCATGTGCTACCATGTCCAGCTTCATTGCTCATTTTTAAATCAGGTTACTTGTCTTTTTATTATTGAGTTATGTGAATTTTCTACAGAGTCTGGATACAAATCCCTTATCAGATATGTGATTTATAAATGTTTCTTTCCCAGCCTGTGATTTATCTTTTTTAATTTCTTGGTGGTGCCTTTTGAAGCATACTGCTATCTTTCTTTCTTTCTTTCTTTCTTTCTTTCTTTCTTTCTTTCTTTCTTTCTTTCTTTCTTATTTATTTATTGGCGGTACTGGGGTTCCTGGAAACCCTTCTACTTCCGGGCTACACTCCCAGAACTATTTTTAAATACTTTTTTGTGCTTTTCTTTTTTATTTCTTTTATTTTTTCATTGGTGCATTATATTCATGCGTCATATTGGGGTAAAATATTTGCATGTACATACACGTACACATCACCGATTTAACCCCTACCCAGTTCCCACCCCATTCCCTCCCCATCCCTTTTTTCCTTGTTTGGCTTAGTGGTTGACTTCGATATTTTTTTTATACTTTTTTGATTTGGAAACAGGGTCTCTTAAGCCAGCTCGGCTAGCTTCGAACCTGCGTGATCCTCCTGTCTCTGCCTCCCAAGCATGGGGATTACGAGCGTGCGCCACCACGCCCGGCATGCCTGACTCTTTTTAAAAGAACCAGAGAGTTAATAGTTCATATTTGGGAGACATAAGGTCATAAGATTACAATTACTGGACTCAGCAGCAAATGATATAGGTATGTCATTTCCAGGAAAATGGATGGAACTAGAGAATATTGTACTGAGATCATTCAGTCTCAGAAACTCAAAGGTCATAAGTTTTCACTCTTATGTGGAAGCTAGAGAGAAAATAGCAAACAAAAGGGCCTTTGGTTAAATGAGGGAGGGACCGGTAGAATAGTGGAGGGGGATTAGAGGAGGAAGGTGGAGAGCGTAAACAAGGAGGCCTGAGGAAGGAAACCGTTCAAATAATATTATGTCCATGTATGAAGGTATCAGTACGCATCTCACTAACAGGTACAGGGATGGAGGAGGGAGACTGGGGTGGGATGTGGAGGGAAGCCGACAGCACAGGTGCTGTGTGCACATAAGAACCATCACTCTGAACCTCACTGTGCAGTGTAATCACAGTGCACCAATAAAAGCACGCGCAAACACACACACACACACACACACACACACACACACACACACACACACCCCAAGCAGACAAACAAAAAACCCAAACCAAACTAGGTGGCCAGCTAGCGTGCCATAGTTTTGAAGCCTCTGCTATAGATGATCCTGTGGGTTTTCTCTCCATACTTGTTGCTGGTGAACCTCTCTTGCATTCCGGCATAACCCAGCGTGACCGTAGCAGACCTACTGCTGGGATCTGTTCAGACTTTATTTTAGAATCTTTACATCTCTATTCAGGAATGAGACGAGTGTGTGTGTGTGTGTGTGTGTGTGTGTGTGTGTGTGTGTTCTTTGTCAGGGTTTGCTTCATAAAGTGAATGTGAAATTCTTTCACATTTTTCTCTACTGTGAAACAGAGTGCTTCACTTTTTGAAAGACTGGTAGAATTTTCTCCTCAAGAAACAATCTGGGTCTGATATCTTTTTTTTTTTTTTTTTTGGTAGGTAGGTCTTTGAGATCTCTTCCACTTTTATTTTCAGGCATTGGTCTCTCTGTGTTTTCTACTATATTTTTTTCCTCCCTTAGATACTAGGGATTGAACTCAGGGGCTTTCTACCACTGAGACATGTCATCAGGCTAACCTTGAACTTGTGATCCTCTCACCTTACTCTCCTGAGTAGCTGGGATTATAAATATGTGCCACTGTGCCCGGCTCTACTATTTTCAATTGATTTGGGGAATTTATATATTTTTAGAGAATCACCCATTTTGTCTAGATTTTCCAGGATTTTGTCATTGATTTAGGCCTATTTTATTCTCCCCTATATAATCTCTTTATTTGATCTTTCTCATTATTTATTCATGTGGTACTTTTTAAAAATAAAGTTTGGCTAGGTATGGTAGCGCATGCTTGTAATCCCAGCATTTGGGAGGCTGAGACCAGAGGATTGTGGTTCGCGGACATCCTCAGCTATTAGTGAGGCCTTTTGCAACTCAGTAAGACCCGGTTTCAAAAAAAAAAAAAAGATTGAAAAATAGGACTAGGTGTATAGCTCAGAGGTAGAATGCCCCTAGGTTTCACCCCCAGTATTGCAAGAAAAAAAAATAGAAATTTGATAAGTTTCTCTCTTTTATTGGTTTGTGGAATGCTTGCTCTAGGGTTTATCAATCACACTATCTTCCTAACATAGCCATTTCTACTTACTATTTTCCTGCTTTTTCCAATTTCTTGAATTATCAGAATATTTCCTTTATGTTTGAATAAAAATAAAGCCATTTAAGATCAAATTTTCCTTTGGGCATAGGCTTTTCCATAATCTAAGTTTGGGGGCCTCTCATTGTTGATATTGTCTAAGTGCCTGCGATTTTAGTTTGGTTTTCTCTTTTACTTAGTAGGGTTACAAGACTGTATTTTTAGGTGAATAAAAGACCAGAATCTTAATTTAAAAATGTCCCACTAATTTCAAGTTTTATTGTATAATGGTCAGAGAATATGACTAATATGGATTTTCTTTCAGAGACTTTATTGAGATTTGCTTTCTGGCCTTTTATTTTTTTTCTAAGTGCTCCACGGGTACTGGAAAAAAAGAAGGTATATTTTCTGTTTTTATCTCACATATTGTTTGTCTATTTAGTTGTCCCTATTAGTAGTGTTATTCAGACTCTCTGTCTCCTGTTCTTTTAAAATTTTACTTGGTTTTTCAAGGCTGGGGGACACAAAGGCCTTTCCCACACTTTTGTGTTCCTATCCTTTTTTTTTTTTTTTTTTTTGCATAAAACAAATCAGTTGTCTGTGCCTGACTTACGAACTCACATTTTTTTGGTACTGGGGATTGAACCCCCCCACCCAGTACCAAATACGACATTCTTCCTCCAAGCTACACTGCCAGCCCCTTTAATACTTTGTTTTGAAACAGGGTCTTGCTAGGTTGCTAGGAGTCTTACTACACTGCCAAGACTGTCCTGGAACCTGAGATCCTCCTGTCTCAGCCCCCCCGCCCCCCAAGTACTAGGATTACAGGTGTGCACCACCATGCCAGGCTTCAAAATTTTAAGTACTTATAGTGATAAAGAAAATAAAGATTTAGGAGGAACCAAATAGTTAAATTGAATTCCATTTTAATAATTTTTGCCCAAGGCGACATACTTGCCTATGTGTTTTTTGTTTTTGTTTTTGTTTTTTGGTGGTACTGGGAATGGAACCCAGGGGCCTTCTACCTCTGGGCTACACTCCCAGACCTATTTTATATTTTATTTGGAAACAGGGTCTCTTAAACCAGCTGAGGCTGGCTTCGAACCTGTGCGATCCTCCTGTCTCTGCCTCCCAAGCGCGGGGATTACAAGCGTGCGCCACCACGCCTGGCCTTGCCTGTGTGTTTGTGTGTGTCTTTTGGGAGCACATGTGTGATTTGGCATGTGTATCTTGGACATGACTGAATAAATATATTCTCCCCTGTGCTGATCACTGTGTGAATTTGATATATATGTGAATGTGTGTGTTCATCTGTAGCATCGTTTTCTTTAAACTGAACTTTAAACATCAGGGGTAGGGTCTGCCTTGCTCTATACTGGCTTTTCCTAGAGTAGCTGAAGTTGGAAATCTCTGCTCTTTGTATCTTAACCTATCTCAACCTCTGTTTCTCTCTCCTGGCTGCAGAAGACCCTTCTGGTAAGTGGGTCCTCACTCTGGGACTCTCTGCTCTCTCTCGGGACCACATTTGGTCACAAGAGTGCTAGGACCATACTCGCAGGTGGAGGCTCTGAACCCCTCCTGGCACCTCTCCCAGTGTGTCTGTTCAGGCGCCCTTGACTCCAGCTGGTGCTCACCCTTCATAAACAGGAACCCAAAGGACTTGGTGTTGGTCTAAAGGGGGCCACCTAGCAATTTCAGAAACAGTACAGTGGATATTCAGTTCATTTCATAGACCTAGCTTGGGCTCCTGTGAGACTTCCTAGCTTCCCTGTTATACTGAGTCCCAGTGTAAGGACCTTGTCCTTGTCCCTCCCATTTAACTGGATGGGTGTCAATGGCACAGACAGGCACAGACTGAGGTGGGCTTCTGGGGCAGCCTGTGGGGAGTGACCATCCTCTTTCAGCTCCTTCAGGGAGCTCCTGATTCCCTGGAGCCTTGGTTTCTCAACACCAGGCATGTGTTAAAACCTCTTCTCTAGGCTGATCTTGATTAATGAGGGTCTACATCTGAACATGTGTAAAATTATGAATAAAACCTGGTTAACCTGGACAACCATTGGTGGGAGGGGGGAAGGGAAAACGGGGGCGGGGGGGGGAGAGGGCACCAAATATTTAATAAATATATATTAAATATATTTAATATATATTTATTTAATATATTAATATACATTTTAATTTATATTTAATATATATTAAATATATTAAATAAATATTTAATAAATATTTATTAAATATAGTTTAAATGTATACTATTTATGTTCAATAAAAAAATTGTTAAAAGAAAAAAAACAAAAAACCTCTTCTCCACCCTCTGTGGTCTCTGACCCTGGAGAGGTAAGGAGTTTCAGCTCCACGCTCCCTAAAGCTCTCCTGGTGGGTATCCCTCTCAGAAGGACCTTGCTTGGCAAATTGTTTCTTATATGGTCTTTTATCCTTTCTCCCTTCTCAGGAAGAGGAGTTCATCGACTGGTGGAGCAAATTCTTTGCCTCCATAGGGGAGAGGGAAAAGTGTGGCTCCTACTTGGAGAAGGACTTTGACACTTTAAAGGTGAGTCTTCCTTCCAAAAATGGTCCCCCGATGGGCTAATCGGAGTGAGAATGGTCACGTATCAGTTAGGAGCGAGAAGTCACTGTGGGCTGGGATAACTAAGAAAGTATTTCTGGGAGAGTGTTGAAAAATCACGGAAGTATTCGTAGCTTAAATGGTGCTTGATATTTGTTTTAAAATGCTCCCTCACAAGGTGTGGATCAATGGGTACTGAGTTAGTTAGATAGGAATGAAGTTCTGGCGTGCTACTGCACAGGAGGGAAATTATAGATAACAGCAATGCACCATACATTTCATAGAGATAAAGGTTCTGGAAATTTTCATTAGAAAGAAATGACAAATAAGATAAATATGGTTAATTTTATTTCCACATCACACAATGTTTACATATATTAAAACATAACATGCTACCCCACTGAGGTATGCAATTTTTATATTTTATGTACTGGTTAAAATAAATTTAAAAAATTTCTTCAAAAACATTCCCTCGTACCCCCAAAAAGTAAGGAGAAAGATAAATGATGTCTTCTGACAGATTCCTCAAAATAGTAAAAATTATTAAACTTGCAAATTGTTATAAATTGTTAATCTTGGGGATGAACACGTAGGGATGGTGGTACCATCCTGCCTCTCAGTATTATTTGAACTTTTCTGTAGTGGAAAATTTGTATTAAAATAAAAAGTAAAATCAGCTTGAGAATGTACCTCTGACTCTTGATTGGGACAAAAGTCATTTAGTAAATATAAAAATAAGTTAGAACTTGTTTCTGTGGATAAAAGCAGGAATGAGTCAGCCAAATTCTGATATTTTCAGAAAATTCTACAAATACAATTACACCTTTTATTTAGAGTAGACTACTATTGGACTACTACCACTGAAGGTGTTTCAAAAAATGCTCTTCAAAGGAGCTATATAGCCGGGCGTGGTGGCGCACGCTTGTAATCCCCGCGCTTGGAAGGCAGAGACAGGAGGATCATGCAGGTTCGAAGCCAGCCTTGCTGGTTTAAGAGACCCTGTTTCCAAATAAAAATATAAGATATAGGTCTGGGAGTATAGCCCGAAGGTAGAAGGGCTTCCAGGAATCCCAGAACCACACACACACACACACACAAAAAAAATAATTAAAAAGGAGCTACATAGTCTACCACAGAGGGTTGCTAGATAAAATTCAAAATACCAGGTTACTTTTGAATTTCAATGGATGATTTTTATTTTTTAGTAGAAACAGGCTTTAAACATTGTGTGGAGCATACTCATTTAAAACGTGTGTGTGTGTGTGTTACTAGAAATTGAGCCTAGAGTCAGTCTTCCTTCAGGCTACATCCCCAGCACAATTTTACTTCTTATTTGAAAACAGGATCTCGCTAGGTTGATGAGAGTCTCACTACTTGCTGAGTCTGTCTTTGAACCTGCGATCCTCCTGTCTCAGCTTCCCAAGTATGGAGATTGCAGACATGCACCACCACCCCTGGCTTAAAGCTTATGTCTTATTTATCTGAAACTTAAATATATTGAGTGTCCTGTATTTTCACTTGCTTCACCTGGAATATAAGTGGGGGAGATTCTTCTGTGCTCCACGATCTCCCCAGGCTTGGACAGAAGAGAACAAGTGGTGGGAAGGACCTCGGGGGCTCCTAGAAGGATCCTGGATAGTGAGGATTGAGTCCATATGGTAGCCTGGGCTTTCAGCTCATTCTTCTGGGTTTGAAGATGGTGGGGTCTCTGGAGGGCAGTTTGACTGGGTGGCGAGCGTTGTCTCTGATACATTGGAGCTGCCTGGAAAATTGTGCCTGGAGACCTGTCTGCTCAGGGATAAGACATCAGGCGGCAGCAGTGGCTCCTCAGACAGTTAACTTTTCATTGACTTCACAGTTGGGTATGTGAGGTTGGGCAAAGAGACAGAACTATTTGTGTACCAGGAAGAAGGTTCAACACATTCGGTCTGGCATGTGGTACTATGGCTTTGCCAAAAAATGAGACAAACTAAACAAGAATGAGGACTGCTGCCAGGGTGGCCCATGGCCCTGGCCCCTGTTCCCTAGGATGCCGGATGCTGAGCTGGCACCCAGCCCTCTCCAGCTTGACCTCTCTGAGGAGGTCTCCAGCAGCCTCCAAGTGAAAATGGGCTATCCAGAGCAAAAGGCATTCAAAGTATTTCTGGGGGAAAATCTAGATCTGGAAGGACCACTAGTTCTTTAAGGATAAGTAAATAAAAGAAAACCATCACCAACAACACATGTCTTTGAAGAGGAGCCTGTAGCATAATGGAGATAATGTAGTATACAATGAGTAAAGAAAAACATGTTTTGGAAATAACTAGCATAAGGGAAAGGACCAACTCATAGTAGCAAAATGAAGAAAGCAAAAGATGAACAAGAAAGCATTTAAAACATATTAGTTTTCTAATAAACAAAAATGGTTTAAATTTTCCTTTTAAGGGAAACAGACTCTTAGACTCTATCAAAAATTGAAATTTGTTATACAATCTATATGAGACACATGTAACATAATATAACTTAGGATGGCTAAACAGATATTTTGGCAACTGATATTTTGGCAAAAAAGTAAGGTAAGTGTATATAAAAGGGAAACAGAATTTAAAGTAAAGAGCAAAGAAAAGAAAACAGGATTTTATGTAAGTGAAATATATACCTCAATGAAAAGACACCCAAAGCTTAGAAAATAATTAAAGCAAAAATGGATAAGAATGTATAAACCAATGCCACAGGCAAATAAAAGTACAATATGACAATTGTACTTTTAAATTGAAGTGGGGATTTCAATTTATCTTATTTTTGACTAGTCAGTAAACAAGAAAATAAAATCTCTGTATAACAAAGTAAACATTTTAAAGCTATATCAAGTTAAAGTTGCAGCTTTACATAGGGCTAAATTTGTAGCTTTAAGATAGAGAATAAGAGTTTAAAAATAGAGAATTCATTTTTCCTAATGCTCAGAGAATGCTTACAAAATTTGATCAAATATTAGTTCAGTAATAAGTTATCCAAAGTAGAAATCCTACAAGACATATTAAAATGCAATAAAATGAGAAGTTAATAACAAAAGGTTAAACAGAAAGTCCAACCAGTTGGAAATTTAAAAGTATTTTATTAGGACTTCCAGTATGAACATGGCTGCATAAATCAGCATTTTTCTCTTTTCTCTTGGAAATCATTCAAACCCACAAAATCCATTTTTCAAAAAAGTTGGAAACAAATAAAAGCCGCAGACTCCAAAATATAAGTAAGGGCTGCCCAAGGACAACTGAGATTGGGTAGAGGCCGCTGAGCAGTAAATGAAGAGAAGATGCATCAAGGATGATGACGTCTCACAGGGATAGCAGATCTCAAAAGGCCCCAGTGAAAATTTATTTCTAAATGAAAGAATGTTGATAATTAGTTAAGGCAGGTGATGGGTACATGGAAGTCCTATTTTCTTGTGTGTTCTTGAAAATATTAATAATAAATTGTTGTAAAATATTGTTCTTAAAAGTAAGCTTGCACTATGAAATATGAAAGTTAATCCTCCTCTTCCTCTTCCAAAAACTGTGTGAGCTCTGAAAGGAGGTTCAAGCTGATGACAGAGCCTCCCAGACCTGGTTTGGTTCGAGAAGCCAACAAAGTGGAGTTTCATGAAAATCACACAGATGAGCCATATTGGCTGGAAACAGCCTGCCTCTGTGATGGGAACAAAGGAAGCAGCTAATCTAGGAAATCTAACTCATTCAGTGACAAGCAATAATAAAAGAAATGGCACAGCATTCATTCAAAAGCTCTATAAAAAAGAGAAAATAGAGATGAAGCTTTCCAATAGAAGAGGATATATGCCTACCGGAAAAAAGTTTGCCAAGTAGCAGAAGAGATGGAATGTTCTGCTGCAAACTTTGTAGGATTGGAGTGTTAGAACAAATAGTATAAATGAACAAACCGAAGCGATGATGAGTGGAGATGACCTCTGAGCTGGGAGGGCTCGGGGAAAGAAAAAAAGGAGAAAACACAAAATTGGAGGGAACAGATGACAAATTAAAAACAAGAGTCATAGAGGAAATAAATGATAAAAAAAGCAAATGAAATAGATATGGAGAAGAAGTTATAAGGAAATAAAGAGAAAATAGCAGATATTGAAGTCAGAGAAAGAAGACCCAGTATTTGAATAATTGGAATCTTTTTTTTGTTTTGGTAGTACTGGGGATGAAACCCTTCTCAGGCTACACTCCCAGACCTATTTTATAATTTTTTTTTAAATTTGGAAACAGGGTCTCTTAAGCCAGCGAGGCTGGTTTCGAACCTGCGCGATCCTCCTGTCTCCGCCTCCCCAGCGTGGGGATTCCAAGTGTGCGCCACCACGCCCGACTTGCATAATTGGAATTTTAAGGAAGACAACCAAAACAGTTATGTAAAACAAACATATAATCATTTAGTCAAACTTCATTAAAATGAAATAATATTTGAATATAGATTTTGAAAGGTCCACTGTATGTGAGGAAAAAGAATAACCTATACTAGTCAACTCTGAGACATATACTAGAATAATTATTGTACTTCAGGAATAAAGAAAAAAATTTCTTTGGGTGTTCATAACTCCTTATACCCCTAAAAAATGGGAAATAAATCAAGATGGCTCCAGTTTCTCCCCAATAACATTCAAAATCCAAAGAAATGCAGAGTGAACCAGGAAATTTCTATTAAGCCAAGCTGCTTTGAAACTACAAAGCCTACAGACAGGCAGGTGAGCACCTTCGAAGATTAAGGTAATGCAGCTCCTGGGGCCTGTAACTAAGGAAATTCTCAAGGGATAAACTTGGGCAGCTATCTGATAACTGGGAAAACTACAGCAAAAAGACTGCTGTGATCTTCTTTTACCTGACGCAAAAGAAAACAAGTAGAGGAGTTAGGTTAGTAAGACAGTGTAGAAACTACATATAATATGATATGCACTGAATATACTAAAAATTTGGAAATGCTGAAACTGACAAAAATTAGATGGAGAGGAAGGAAAAAGATGAGGGATAGAATGATACTGATTGCCATATTACAAAATACATGGGGTTGGAAGATTTTTTAACTTGGTAAACCCATAATAGGAGCATAAGAAAATAATATAAAGGTAAATATTAAGGAACATAATATTGCCTAAAACTGGGTGATGGAGAGGTGAAAGAGAAATATAAAATTTAATAATTTCTATATATCTCACACTCACAAATACTGTCACTAAAGACAGAGTTCTACGTTTTATCAATATATATGCATTTATAATTAAAATGAAGTAGTTCAGGTCATCCTTGCAGTCAAAGAAAGAGAGAGAGAGAGAGAGAGAGAGAGAGAGAGAGAGAGAGAGAGACAGACAGACAGACAGACAGACAGACAGACAGAGAGAAGAGACGGAGAGAAGAGAGAGAAAGAGAGAGAGAGAGAAGAGACAGAAGAGAAAGAGAGAGAGAGAAGAGACAGAGAGAGAGAGAGAGAAGAGAGACAGAGAGAAGAGAGAGAGAGACAGAGAGAGAGAGAGAGAGAGAGAGAGAGGGAGAGAGAGAGAGGGAGGGAGAGAGAGAGAGAGAGGGAGAGAGAGAAGAGACAGAGAGAAGAGACAGAGAGAGAGTGAGAGAGAGAGAGAGAGAAGAGACAGAGAGAAGAGACAGAGAGAGAGAGAGAGAGAGAGAGGAGAGAGAGAGAAGAGACAGAAGAGACAGAGAGAGAGAGAGAGAGAGAGAGAGAGAGAGAGAAGAGACAGAGAGAAGAGACGAGAGAGAGAGAAGAGACAGAGAGAGAGAGAGAGAGAGAGAGAGAGAGAGAAGAGAAGAGAAGAGAAGAGAAGAGAAGAGAAGAGAAGAGAAGAGAAGAGAAGAGAAACGAAACAGACCAGGCACTATGCAGTCAGAGATTTAAAAATATAAAACTAGAAAATTACATGAATAAATATAAAAAAAAATGTAAAACTAAGACCAAAAATATCTGTCATATCACTATAAGTAATATGAATCACTTTCTACAAATTTAGATTATATTTTAAAACAAAATTCCAACACTTTGTTAAATCAGATCTCAAAGCAAATTGAATTCTAAAACAAAGAGATCTATAAAGATTAAGAATAAAAAATTGGGAAAGGTTGTGCCAGGCACATGTAAATAAAATAGAAATCACAATATTAATACTCTATGAAAGGGTTTTCAGTCTATATATTTGAATGATACCAAGGATGGCACTTTATGATGCTAAGTAGTACTAGTCCAAGTCATGGCAATTATGAGAATCTCTACATGTTAAATAATACCACATCCTTATTTACAAAGCAGAAATTACAGGGTATATAAGAAGCAATAAATGCACACAAAGGTAGATGGAGATTTTAACCAATTTCTTTTAGTTCATGTCGTGTATATGAGGGGACAAGAGCCTATAGAAGACCTGACATAATTATAAGTCTGATTGACTGTGGCAGCCTAAACATAAAGACTACACCCATGGGATGTTTACAAGACTTGACCATGAAACCAGCCACAAAGAAAACCTTAATAAATTATGAGGTGATGATATCACAAGCAGTACTTTTCATTATAATGCTATAAAATTAGAAATTAGTATGACCAAAGGCCTACAAAGCTTCTTATACTTGGGAAATTATAATGGAAAGCCTGTCTTTTTTGACAGTTTTGAGCAAAAATGAAAATACAAAGTGTAAAATATCTAGGAAACAAGGACACAATACTAGACATTAAAACTTACTAGTTACAGTTAAAGACGCATTCAGAGGACATTTATAGTCTTAAGAACATATGCTAAATAAAATAATGAACACTAAGCTGCTAAGTCTGGGATCAAATAAAACTACACTTCCAGAATGCGAAGACAATGAAAATATTATCTATGAAAACAAATGGGGGCAGTGCCAAGACAGTTAAGCAGAGGCAATCCACAGCAGTGAATATTGTCATTATCTTAGGAGAAATTAGATAAAGCTTCAACATAAGAAGTCAAGTAATAATAATAGACTCATAAAACAGAAGAATAAAGAAAATATAAAAGCAGAGTTAAGGAACTAGAAAAGAGAAAAAAATAGAATTGAAATTTCAGAGAACTGATTCTTTAAAATAAACCAACTAAAGTAACCCTCAGCTAATCTAATTAGATGAACAGAGAAAACCATTCTGAAATCCACAATGAAAATAGAGTCATAACAACTATAAATGAGAGTTAAGACACTTTGGGAAAATTCTAAGTACAGATGGCTCTCCGGATATGTGGGTTCTACATATGCAAATTCAACTAGACTGGTACTGAAAATATTTGAAAAAATTATGTCTGTACTGAACATGTACAGACTTTTCTTGTCATTATTCCCTAATCAATTTAGCATAACAATGTAGCATTTAGATTGCTTTGGTATTACAAGTAATCCAGAGATGATGTAAAGTATACTGGAAGATACGCAGAGGTTATATGGAAATACTATACAATTTTATATAAGGAATAGTATAATTTTATATAATCTGCATTTGTAGATTCTTTTATCTGCTGAGATGCTCTGCAGATTCTGAGAGACGGCTGTATATTTTTATACTAATAGTTTTGAAAATCTTTTTGAAATGGGCTAACTAAAAGGAAAAGAGAAATATCAGAACTGTCTCAAGAAGCATCAGAAAGCTACGAAAGAAACAGGAGAATTATCAGAGAATTACCACCAAAGTAAGAGCTGCATATGGAGGCAATTTCCTAAAATTTCAAAGAATAAGTAATTCCCAGGATACATATACCATTCCATAGCAGAAAATGAGTTAAAAAGTAGGGAACCTTGATTTTTATAGAGCTAGAATTACCTTACCACCAAAATCTGATAAAGGCCACCCATACATGCAAATCTTAATTATGAGTTGAATATATGTGCAGGATCGTAAATAAATAATACCAAATGGAATCTAACCACATATTAAAATATTAAGTCATGAGAGACGGTGGACTTTATTACAAGAATATGGAGAGTTCAACATTAGGAAGTCATTAATAATCATTGTATCGATAGGCAAAATTAAGGCCCTTTCAATAGGCACAGAAAAGTATTTGGTAAAATTCAGTGTCTACTGGTGGCTCATAGGAATCAGTAACATATTGTAAGTAAAAAGAGTTTTCTTAATATTAGAATATCTCTCAAACCAACAGCCAGCGCCTAAAAGATCTCTTCACCTCCAGATATTGTATCTGTATTTCTCAGTATTCCTAAGTACGTTTGCCTGGGGAGAGGGCCCATAGTTTATTGTCTAGAGAGTACCGAAGGCCTCTGGCTCTGTGACTCCGCGTAAGCTCAGATACTGGGAGGAAGCCGCAGGCATCCCTTTTGACAGAGACAGTAAAAGACTCACCATTATCATGTAACACTGCTCCGTGGAGTCTAACCATTTCCATGTCAACAAAAGAACTCATTCATTTTAGAAAGTAGACAAAATGATCATTTTTATCATGTGTGACTGATTAGTTAGAACCCATGAAGGAAACCAATGGAAAAGTTAGAGCCATCAGAAAAACCCAGTAAGATAGCAGCAACTATTTAGAAAATCTAAGTTAAGTGGAAGAAATATTCACATTCACAGCACTAAAAAATTTATTGCAACTAAGAGTAAACTATAGACATATTAAATAATAAATAATAAAGGTTTAAATAATAAATAAATAATAAAAATGTCTTAAGTAAATTTATTATATCCTTGGATAAAAAGTTAATACTATAGAGATATCAGTTCCCTTCTCTAAAATTAATTTTAATGAGAGTCTAATAAAAATTCCAGAAAAATATTTGTTTAGAACTGGATTTAATGTTTCAGAGTTTCATCTGGGTAAGGCACAGTGGTGCTCATCTGTAATCCCAGCTATTTGGGAGGCCAAGGCAGGAGGATTGCAAGTTAAAGGCCAGCTTGGGCAACTTAGTGAGACCTCAAAATAAAAAATAAAAAGGGCTGGGGATGTAGTTCAGTGGCACCTAGAGTATTTGCTTAACCAGAAAACTCCTCATAGACTGACAAATGTCTTCCTTCTTGTTCTTTTCTCCTGGAGTTTTCTTTCCATACTTGCCTTTGTTCTCTTTTCTCTCTCTCCTCTCTTACCGCTCTAATCCTCTGTTTGCCTTTTTTCCTTTATTCATTTTTGGTCTTCTCCACTCCCTTTCTTCTTCTCGGGTCCTTCTCTCTTCACTCTCCCCTTCCTCTCCCCCCTTTTTCCCGCTTCCTCTTCCTTTGCGGTCCCTCTGCTCCTTCACTTGTTCCTGATCCCTTTCTCATCCCCGCACGTGACAGGTCTACGACACACAACTGGAGAATGTGGAGGCTTTCGGGGGCCTGTGTGACTTTTGTAACACCTTCAAGCTCTACCGGGGCAAGACTCAGGAGGAGACAGAAGATCCATCTGTCATTGGGGAATTTAAAGTGAGTCCTTGAAGACACCCTGCCTAGCCTAGGACTGTGGCGCTGCAGCCCTAAGGGGGAGCGGAAGGGCTAGAACCACAATGGTGACCTTGGTGCTGATACTGGTGACCATGTGGGGTGGAGGAGGGTGTGAGGCTGCTGATAAGAGGATCAGACAGTGACAATGGGATGGCTCTGGGCTGAATGATCTCCATGGCGGTGACTCTTATAGAGAGGTGAGAGTAATGGTCATAGAGGTTAAGGTGTTGGTGACACTGTTAAAAATGAAAGTTAACCTTTCATCCTTTTTAGGGCCTCTTCAAAATTTATCCCCTCCCGGAAGACCCAGCCATCCCCATGCCCCCAAGACAGTTTCACCAGCTGGCTGCACAGGGGCCCCAAGAGTGCTTGGTCCGTATCTACATTGTCCGTGCATTTGGTCTGCAGCCCAAGGACCCCAATGGGAAGGTAATATTCTTAGAGCCCCAAGTTCCCCCCAAATAAAAGTTGGGTTGCAAATGGCCTGTGGAAGCTGTGCACGGTCTCTGCCCCAGGGAGTCACAGTAAGCCGCTGGGGGCAACCGGATAAACCCACACAGACTCGAGATGTAACTGGATGGAGTTTAGCAAGGTCCAAATGCCCTAGGAGATTTGAGAAAGGAAAAGTCAATATAAGACTTTGGTAAATGGGAAAGACTTCCAGGAAGGAACAGGACTCATTAGCGCAGATGGTGTGTTCATAGGCTAGGAGGGAGAAGAAAGTAGTGTTTTAAGAATGGTCAAAAGGATAGACAAAAGCTTGAAAGGAGATTGCTTAATTCACGTGTATAACAAGATGTTGGTTGGGACTGGACTTTGTAGGGCTTGGGTGGTGGTTGGGAAGGGGTGAAGGAGGGGAGGAACAGGATTAGTAACGGCTATGTCTGGTCATGATGGAGTCAGAGGCAAAGGAGAACCAGGAATACTTGTCCTGCCTTTATTTAAAATTTTGATATTTTGTTCATCATGGACTTTTGGCACTGATTTTCATTTCTTAAAATACTGCAATGAAGTATTTATCTTGATTACTGAGTTTTGGGGCCCTCCCTTGAGTTTTGTGCCTGAGGCAAGAGTCTGGGCTGTCTCACCCTAGTCCTGGCCAGAGATGGAAGACAGAGATTGGAAGGAGGGAGGAGTCCAGGGAGACCGCAGGGTAGGGGGCAGAGAAAAGCTGGAAAGAGAAAGAAGAAAGCAGAGGGGACAGTTGGAGTTTAGTGATACAAGGCTAGGGTCCTGTCCTGTCTTCTAAGTTGGATTCAGGCTCAGCGCACATCGCTGAGGCGTGAGTAGGGGCTTGGCACTCCACTTCCTCAGCCCTTAGGGCTGAGAGGTCATATGATCCCAGGGAAGAATGGCATAGCCCTGAGCCTTGGCACTGCAGATGGCCTCCAGGACATGGCTAACAGGCTGGCCCATATCCTTCAAGCATTCTCAATGCCAGACTCACCCTGGGCCCTCCCTGGCTGCAGCTGCTCC
Organism: Muscardinus avellanarius; assembly: GCF_963383645.1. Taxonomy (NCBI): domain Eukaryota; kingdom Metazoa; phylum Chordata; class Mammalia; order Rodentia; family Gliridae; genus Muscardinus; species Muscardinus avellanarius. Next base: position 66,320,168 of record NC_137801.1, read on the forward strand.
TGGAGGATGGCTGAAGTCTGCTGCTGCTTGTAGGTGGCATCCAGGACACCGGCCTGGGTCAGCCTAGGTGGACAAAGTGGGACATCTTTCTCCCTTTCCATCTGCTCGAGCAGAGGTCACAGGAACTCCAGCCTGACCTAGTTCCATGTGGTTCCAGTATATTGTGTGTCCAAGGGTAGGGGCCCAGCCCCCACTTGCCTGTTCCAGTGCAGCAGTGGATCAAGAGTATACAGGGATTGGGCGTCCCACTCACCTGACTGCAGCTGAGGCTGGAAACCCAGATGGGGGGCCACGTGGTGTTCAGGCTGGGACCCCTGGCCTGGCAGTACACTATCCACATCCGAGCTTCCAAATGGCTGGACCCTCATCCCACTGGGAGACTGGAGACTTAAGAAGGCCCAAAGAGAGTGGACAGTGATCTCATGAGTTTCTGTATCCTCCTCCAGTGCGATCCTTACATCAAGATCTCCATAGGGAAGAAATCAGTGACTGACCAGGATAACTACATCCCCTGCACCCTGGAGCCTGTGTTTGGAAAGTAAGCAGGGAGCCGTTTGGTCTTGGGGTGGAGAAGCCAGTCTGGATAATCCACAATCTAGCGGGCAGATGTGGCTGCCATTGGTCAGCCCTAAATTTCTTTCCTAAATCTTGCACATTCAAGGGTGTAGCCTCAGCTAGCCCTTCTTTATGTGCCAAAAACTTGAGTCCTGGAAGATGCTCCTAGTTAAACAGATAAACAATTGCCTCTAAAATAAAAAATCTACACGAAAGCTCAGAAGATGCATTTGTTAACTCATTTTTTTTACATAAACTTTTTCTTTGAAATAATTTTAGGCTTACGGAAAAGTTACATAGATAGCATGGAATTCTCATAAACCCTTAACCCAGCTTTCCCCACTGTTAACATCTTACCTAACATGGTACACTTGCCCAAATGAGGAAATTGACATTGGGGCATTACTAGTAACCTCATCCTAGACTCTCTTAGTAATTCGCCAGTTTTCTATTCATGTCTTTGTAGTGTCCAGAGCCAGTCCAGTACAACATGGTGCATTAAGCAATTACTCTTTTAATGTCCTGCATGTGTCTGTAGTGGATAGCTAGGGAAGGCTCTACATTTGACCAAGACAGTCTAATGATTCAGGAATGAAAGAACAAGAGAAGGAAGAACCAATGCACATGGCGTGGGAGCCTGCATCACTGATTGGTTGTGAGCTTGTTTGGGTTGGGGGAGGCTGGTGGCTATTTTTCAAGTGCCTTCAGAAGCCGCCTATTCTGATATTGTCAAGTAACATATTGAGTACATAAACCGGTGTCTGTCTGGACCCAGTCAGCCTGGGAAAATGCAGTTTTCACAGTCCTGGTCAGCAACGAGCCACCATCAATGGTAGGAAGATGGAGGGCGATAGAGCAGAGCTCTGGTGAGCTCCAGTGTTTGGTACAGGGCCATCAGCCAGCAGTAGTGGGCAGTGGATGGGTCTATTCTGCAGTGTGTGTGTGTGTGGGGGGGGAGTATATGCATGGATGTGCCCAGGGCACGTCTGGGAGTGAGAAGAGAAAGGCATCTCTTCCACTGTCATGCCCCATCTTCCCCAAATCACAGTTCAAAGCCGGCATACCTGGTGCTTTGAGCCTCCCTTAGCTCACAGCAGGAGCAACTTTGTTGGCTGCCAGTGCCCACTGATCCTCTGGCTGACCTTCCCCCTTTCCTTAGTGGACATGGCAGTGGGCAGGTTAATTTCCTTTCCACTGTAAAACTGAGACACTTTATTTTTTTATTATTATTTTTTAATTGGTGCATTGTAATCATATATCACATTGGAATACAAGACTTGAGAGGATATACAAGCACACATCATCGAATTAGCCCTCATCCAGTCCCCATCCCATTCCCTCCCCCTCCCTCGATCCCATGCTTGTCTGGTGATTAACTTTGATATATTTGTTTATGTACCTCCTGTGTTTTAAAGAGGCTCCATCCTCCCCTATTCCATACCCTCTGATTGGTCACCTTAGTTGATTCACTATAGTGCCCTTTTTATAGCTCGACCTCTTCCTGTTGCCCCTTTCCTCCTAGTTTTTGCTGATTAGGGGGAGCATCTGATTTTTATTTTCTGCGATATTTCTCTGTGCATACCATATTGCAAGTACCGATCCCACTCTTGACGGCCCCAGTAGTGGCCTGGCTACCTGGTGGACTGATCTAGACCTCGCTGGCTCAAGCAGTGGCCTTGCCTCATGGGAGGCCCCGATTCTGGTCTCGCTGGCCCCGACACCAGCCTAACCCCTCAGCTGGCTCTGATCCCGGCCTCGGAGGCCCCAGTAGCGGCCTTGCCTCACGGCAGGCTCCGATGCTGGCCATTGGCCCCAGCACCGGCCTAACCCCTTGGCAGGCTCCCATCCTGGCCTCAGAGGCCCCAGCACCAGCCTAACCCCTCGGCAGGCTCCGATCCCTAAAACTGAGACACTTTAAAAAGTCACAGACCCTTAGCCTCAGGGTTGAAGGTGGAGTGCCCATCTGTGAGGACCCGTGAGCACCCTGAAGGCTCTAGGGTAGTACTGCCCCCTTCCCGGGGTCTTGGGTTAGCTGAGTGCAGTGTGTGGGTGCTGCCTGTCCTCTTGCCCTGCCAGATGCTGAGGGACTCGGGGAGCTTGTGTTAGGGAGGGGTTCGGTCCCTGTGCCGGCTGCCTTGTTGTCTGGACACTCTGGGTGGCAGATGTTTCAAGTCACTTGGTTCTTTGTGTGTGCTTTTCAGGAGATCCAGAGCTCCCTCTGAGCCTCTCCCCACTCCTCCTGGGTGTGGCAGATGCTGCCTCCTTTAGCTGCCCCCACAGCCCCCTGTGTTTGGATGGTCCACTTTATGGTCCCTGGCTGTTAGAATCCTGTGAGGTCCTATAGGACAGGATTCAGAGCTGATCCTGTCTGGCCTTGAGGCTATGCTCCCACCCCTTTCCACAGGACACACTTGAATTCCTTGTCCAGCTACCAAGAGAAGTGTAACTGCTCCCAGATGTGGCCCCATCCTCCTCCTCTCCACTGCTTTAGCATCCTGGGCATGATGGAGGCAGTGGGCTTATGTCTCCTGCCTGCAGGAGACCCATTTCAAGGCGAGGAGGGAGAATACCTGTCTTGACCCTGATGGCGGTGGGGGTGCAGAGCCTGCAGGAGCTCTCTCCCAAGAAATCTCACAAATCCTCCTTCCATCCCACCAAGAAGTCAGTGTGCAGGCCCCAGTGTCCACAGACTGGGTCCTGGGCCCTATTCTTGTAAATTCCACAGCGCTGGCTCCTGGCTCTGGAGTTTCACATCTCTTGTCTCCTGGTATTGTGGACACTTCAGTTCTAAGATTCAGTTTCATTTCATTTAATATGGAGTCTATCAGGCAGGAACTTGTTGTGTGCTCAACTCAGTTTATTTGGGAAAGACACACACACACACACACACACACACACACACACACACGTGCACATTCACACACCAGGACAAGCCCTCTACAGTAGTGTTGTGAGTAGGTCCACGGGGTGGGGGCTGGCAGCGTACCAAGGTTCACCCTACCTGCAGGATGTTCGAGCTGACCTGCACACTGCCTCTGGAGAAAGACTTGAAGATTATGCTGTACGACTATGACCTCCTCTCCAAGGACGAGAAGATTGGGGAGACAGTCATTGACCTGGAGAACAGGCTGCTATCCAAATTCGGGGCTCGCTGTGGACTCCCGCAGACCTACTGTGTGTATGTGCTTGAGCTGCCTGCTTCGGTGCCAACCTACCCCGCCTGACTATTGGCCGCTGCAGCGAACACTCCAGCTGGTCTCTTCTTGAACCTGGGGCAGGAGGTCTTGTCCTTACTCCACTGAGGAAAGTGAGGCCCAGAGATTATGGCATATAAGTGGTGGGATTAGGGTTTGAGTCTGTTTGTTTGACTCTAAGGACCTGGTCTATTATATATTATAAGCCAGTTCTTTCTTTCTTTCTTTTTTTTTTTTTTTTGTGGATCTGGGGATGGAACCCAGGGGCATTCAACCACGAGCTACGCCCCCTTACCCTCCCCCTGCTCTATTTTTTTAGATTCTTTATTTTGAAACAGGGTCTCACTAAGTTGCAGAGGGCCTCACTAAGTAGCTGAGGTTGTTAATGAACCACGATCCTCCGGTCTCAGCCTCCTGAATGCTGGTGTCACCACCACGCCCGGCTAAGCCAGTTCTTTCTAATGCATCCTTGAGACCTGCAGAAGGCTAGACATCTGGAAGGAGATAGGGAAGAAGGAGGGAGAGGAAGAAAAGGGGGGCATGGCAGCGGGCTCCACCTGGGCCTTAAGGGGAGCTAGCCAATGGATGGCCTGTCCGGGGACCACATGTGTGGACAGCACCCTCTCCCACCATCTTGAATCTTGTTTGGGTCTGATTCTAACTCTGGGAACTGGAAACATCTAAGCCCTTTGTTCTTTGGGCTTCATTTTCTTCATCTACAAAATGGGGACGAGAGATCAGATGGGGAGTCATTTGTGAAAGCGATGAGGGGGTGATGATGTGGGGGGGGCACACGGGGCCATTGCAAGTTCCCCTCCCCGGTCAGTGTCCTTGGAGTAACTCATCTTTGTCTATGCTTGGGCCTCAGCTCTGGACCAAACCAGTGGAGGGACCAGCTCCGGCCCTGCCAGCTCCTCCATCTCTTCTGCCAGCAGCACAGGGTCAAGGCCCCTGTGTACCGGACAGACCGGGTAACATTTCAGGATAAAGAATACACCATTGAGGAGATCGGTGAGCTGCCACGCAACCCCTGACTCACAGCAGGCTCCCTCACCCCTCTGGTCAGGCCTGTTCCTATCATAAAGGCCCAAGTGGACATAACCCACGTCAGAGTGAGACTTGGGGTTTCCCTGGGGCGGCACAGCTGGGCTAAACTGATGCTTGATGTTTTGGGGACCAGTGCATAGCTGTGATGCCATTGTAAAACCTGAGGTCCGGGTGGGGTCCAGCTTAGGGGTCAGGGTGGAGCCAGGGTCAGGGCTCCATCCAAGGCTAAGTTGGTGCCCGTCTAAGGGCAAATGGGGCTGGGTCTGAAGCCATCTTCAGACATCTTCTGCCTTTGGTGGTCAGACTTTGATGAGAGTCTGCAGTACCTTCACTCCAATAAACATTCTCAACTTAGCTCTCATTGGCCTGCCAACTTGACCCTGATACAGCCCCAGCATCCCCTGTGCCCAGCCCAAGTACCTGTCATCCAAAGAGTGGCAGGACCTTGCAGCGCCCCACCCCGCCCCAGGTTCTGCCTGACACTGGTGGCCAAGTCCCGCCACATGCTCCCCATGTGTCTGAGATGCCCACAGGCCTGCGTCGCCCACCAGAGCAGCACAGACTCCTGGAGGTGTTTACAGGCCCAGCTGGCCCCTCATCTCCTGCTTGTTCCAGAGATGTTTGATGTCAGAGCTGGTGCTGAGGTTATAAAAGGGAAATGACAGCTTTGATGCCCCTGTGCCCGAATCCCCCTCCTCCTTCTTATTCTGTTTTCCTGACTCCCACCCCCCACCCCCAATTCTCTTTTCCTTTGGAGCATGCATCTGTTTTAAGGGTCGTCTTATTTCTTTTAGTGGGGGCTGTTGTTCTGTGAGCAACTTTAGCCCAGGGATCAGGGCTCGTGGTCGTAAAACTGTGAGGCCCAATATCTGCTTGATTTTCCAGATTTCTCGGCCATTTGAGGCTGAGAGTGGTTAACAACCTGCCCAGAGTTGCCCAGCCTGGCAGGACAGAGCTAGAGCCCTGGTCCCTGTAGGGTCATGCCCCTTCCTTTGGGATCTGTATGAAGGTGGGCAGGGCAGGTCCAGTGGTGAACAATTACATGTGTGCACATGGGCACACCTGAGCACATGTACCTGAGTGATGCACGTGCATGTGGACCACCATCAGCCCTCAGTCAAGGCCTTGGGCGCAGGGCACCTTTCCTAAGTGGGCGTGTGGCTCCAGCTGCCCGTCTGTCCCGGTGAGGGCCTCTCCACACCTTACGTGCCACATCTGTGAAACAGGGGTGGCATCACCCTGAGCTTCTAGGCTCTTTCTGAGGATTAAATCTGCTAACATCTACAAAGAGCTGTGTGTGGCACGTGGTTTCTACTCTACAAGTATTTGCTTTTATTGCTGTTAATAGAATGAATTACGTGATCCAGAGCATAGCACTAATAGCACTAAGAAACCAGACCTGGGGTATGGGCTGCTGAGGCTCAGAATTGGGAGAAGTCAGGGAGGGCTTCCAGGAAGTGGTGGGTTTGGGCAGGCAAGGAGGAACTGTATTGATGGAAAAGAGGAAGAACCTTCCAGAAGAGGCTGGGTAGAAGCAATGGCAGCAAGGGATCTGGGTGTTTAGGCCCAGAGCCTGGGGAGAGTCAGGTTTCTCTTACAGAGAGTGCTCTGGGCTGGGGCTGAGGCTGCGGGGTGAGCAACTGCCCACAACCCTCAGGTCCTCCCGCTCCACCCGGCCCAGGCCAGCCCTGCTGGTTCTCACACGCCCTGCAACTTTGCGATCTCTCTCTGGGACAGAGGCTGGCAGGCTTCCGAACCCACACCTGGGCCCAGTGGAGGAACGCCTGGCCCTGCACGTCCTTCAGCAGCAGGGCCTGGTCCCAGAGCACGTGGAGTCACGGCCCCTCTACAGCCCTCTGCAGCCAGACATCGAGCAGGTAGGACCTGCAGCCTGGGCCCGGAGTCCTTGAAGCCCAGAGAGCCCCACCCAGGGAAGCAGAGCATCCAGAGGACCCGCCAGGGACCCTGGGGTTTGGCCGGTCCCTCCATGACCCATTTCCTCACAGTCCAAATGGTCACCGTTGGTGAACTACAAGGGACCTAAGGTCCTGACCTCCCCTCTGCCTCCTGGCTCGGTGCTAGGAGGTGATTCCCAGTGTCTCCTTCAGCCACCTGGAGCCCCTCTGACTTCTGCCCGCCACTCTGGAGCCCCAGCGTTTCAGCCTGGTCTCCGGGTGTCCCCCCCGCCCACCGCCGGCTGTCAGTGGCTCAGTCTCAGATGGCCAGCCTATGCTGGCAACAGCGGGGTGTTCAGACAGGGTGTCAGCATCCCACTGTGAAATGACAAGGAGACCCAAAGAGACCATCAGTAGGGGGGCAGGGGACCCTCCCGTGCAGGGCAGGTGAGCACAGAGCCGGCTGCAGGCCAGGGAAGGCTTGCTGGACACAGTGAGTTCAGAGCTGGGGCTTGCAGGGAGGGAAGGGAGAGGAGGTTACAGGTGCAGGGAAGGGAAGGCCGGGTGAGCCCCGCAGATGCCTTTGTGAGCGGCAGCTCTCTCGGATGAGGCAGCTTGTTTGCCAGCCTCCCCCAAACAGCACAAGCGGCACACAGTTCTCTTGCCCTCCGGTATGGTGACCCCTTAGAAGTGACATAACCACGTGACTTCAATCCCCCTCCTCAGGGGATAGAAATCCTGCTTGGCTTTTGGAGGGCGGGAGGGGCTGGGCAGGTAGAGTGTCTCCTGGCATGAGGACCCTCCGAGCCCCCTTACTAAACCCTGCTGCCTGGTTGTTCACGGTGTTGCCTGCCCATGCCATTCCCGCTGCAAAGGGAGGGTCTGCTTATGGGTCAGCATCTCTGAGGGGCCTGCCCAGGTCAGGGGCAATAGGCTCCCCTCTGCAGCGGCCCTACAGTCTCTCTCCCCACAGGGCAGTGAGGTCCTTCTTGGAAGGGCCTGGGTTGTCTGTCCAGTTCCCTAAATGGCTGGCACAGAGCCACAGTGTGATAGCTGGGTTGAATGCAGAGGCTGGAGAACAGGCTCCTGTCTCCACAGGGGAAGCTGCAGATGTGGATTGACCTGTTCCCGAAGGCCCTGGGGCGGCCTGGACCTCCCTTCAACATCACCCCACGGAAAGCCAGAAGGTGACGGATCCAGCCACGGGCTCTGAGCTGAGCTGGAGGCAGGAGGGACCCAGTGGCTCTGGGCGGGTCTGGGAGGTCACCCTTTGGCCACCCGGGCCTGGGAGTATAGCTCTTGTGTGGGCCTGTTCCAGTGTCCAGCAGGCGGACAGCAGGCCTTCCTGGACCACCCTCTGGTGGAGAATCCCTGTGGGTTTGAGTTGTGCTCTTTTCCCTCAGGTTTTTCCTGCGTTGTATTATTTGGAACACCAAAGACGTGGTCCTGGACGACCTCAGCATCACTGGAGAGAAGATGAGCGATATTTATGTGAAAGGGTAGGGCGCCACCACCCTCCCACTTGTGCCAGCCCTCGGGGTCCTCCACTCCTTCAGCAGAGACCAGCACGGGGAAGGGAGAGCAGCAAGCTTCGAAGGAGGGCCTCACGGGGCGCCCTCTGCCTTTGGGGAGTCAACCTCCCAGCCGATTTTTTTTGCACTCATCTTTGGGCTAAAACTACAAGATGTGAGGATGCCCATGGAGAGTGGCTGAGAATTTACACCATTTTCCAATTTAGTGCATTTTGGGCATCATGGAGATTTCCTGGGCATTCTATTCGAGATGTCCTTTACCAAGTTCATTTACCTTCATAATTCCTCATTGGCCCAAGTGGGGGGCTGTATGTTGTGGAAATCTTAATGAGAAATGTCCTCTACCCGTGTACACCTAGCTGGATGGTCGGCTTTGAAGAATACAAGCAGAAGACAGACGTGCACTACCGCTCACTGGGGGGCGAGGGCAACTTCAACTGGAGGTTTATCTTCCCCTTCGACTACCTGCCGGCCGAGCAAGTCTGCTCTGTTGCCAAGAAGGTGAGCGCCTCCTCGGCCTCCTGCTCCTGGCCCCGGGCTTTATACTGCCAGGAAGATCCCCCTGTCTCTTCCTGCCAGCCTCCCCATCAACACTTCTCTGTCATTTTGACCCTTCGTGGAGTCTACCCTGGCCTTCCTGCCTCCAGAGCCATCCACCTCTGCACTCGCCTCTCTTTCCTCTTCCCTCTCGCTGTTGTCAAAAGCATTGCTGCCACCCATGACCACCCACAAGCACACAGTGTCACATCCATCCACACCCTGCAGTCACTGCCCCAGGCAAACCAAGTGTCAGGATGGGGCCCTGGGTCTGAGTGGGAAGAGTAGGGAACCTCAGCACAGCCATCAGAAGGGCAGAAGGGTGCACCCTGTTGGGGAGCTTTCCAAGAGGGCTGGCGCTGTGTGTACCTGGGTTCCCCATAGCACTAGGACCAGCTTGTCTCTTGGGCTGCTGACCTGACCGCTTACAGTGGTGTCTGGTGCCTGTGGCTGTTGTCCCAGACTAAACAGTCACCGGGAGAGACTCTGCCCCTCCAGGCCTGAAGCTTTGTCCTGCTCCCTTCTCCTCCACTTGGGGAGATGGGCCAGCATCAGCCTGTGGGGAGAGGTGGTTGTGGGGACCTTGGTCTCTATATCTCAGCATCTCCGACTTAGGTCTCTTTATCCCTGATATAGGCAAAGTGCAAGGGCAGGTACCTCCCGGTTGTGCCAGGCCAGCCCTTGGGAGGCAACCACCAGAGGAAGGGGGTGCTCCCAATGGGTAGTGAGGGCTTTCTGGTCAGGCCAGCATGGGGTGGAGGGCCCCTTGGAACCTCAGAGCATCCTCATCCTCCCTGGCATTAATGGCCACCTGCTCTCCTGCTCAGGGGGAAAATTCTTCTCTGTGTTTAAGTTCTTCTGGTCTGGTTTGCATCTGAGTGGGCTGGAGGCTTCCAGCCTTGAAGTTAGCTCCTTTTCTCTTCCTTCTCTCCCGAGTGGCCACATGGTTCAAGAAGGGAGCTAACATCACACACTTAGGTCACCTCATGCTTCTTCATTCTCTGCTTCGCATCCTCTCTGCCCGATCCTTATCATACAGTACCTAGGCTCATCTGCATTTTGGAGAAACCAAAATATTCTTTTGAACGTCCTGAACCTACAAACAATAGAAAATTTGGAGTAAGCCATGGTGAATGGATTCTTGGACCCAGGGATCACGACATAGTACCTGCCCCAAAGCAGAATTTAGTGACACGGTTCTGTGACATCAAGGAAAATCCAGACTGTGTAGGTTTAGTTTCCCTTTCATTTGTGCAGTGTGTGTGTCTATCACAAGCTTGTTTCTATAACAGGGCTGCATCTCCTCCCTGTCAAACAGGTCTGGTCCAAACGCTTCCCATTTGCTTCAGACAGGGGACAGGAATAGTGGGTCCGGGAATAAAGAGAGGAGGACCAAGGCATGGTGTACACCATCTCGGGCCTTGGCACAGATGGGGAAACTGAGTCTGAGAGATGCACATTGGCCACTCAAATGAGAAGCAGCTTCTTCCCCATGAGAGGTGCGGATGTTGCAGGGAGGGGTGGCAGGAGGGCATGTTCTTGATTTTTTTCTATGCAATAAAAGGAAAAAGAGAATCTGACACTGTGGCAGGTGATTTGAGACAAAAGGTGAGCAGGAGTTGTTAATGCTGAAAGATAAATCTACATGGAGGAGGGGTGAGACAGTGCTAATTGGTGGTACAGAAAAGGGTTACCTGGCAGCTCTGAGGGCTCAGAGACCCTCAGCAACTCAGGAAGATCTTGTTTCGAATAAAAAATAAAATGGGCTGGGGGTATAGTCTGGAGCCAGAGTGCCCTGGGTTCAATCCCCAGTAAAAAAAAAAAAAAAAAAAAAAAAAAAAGTACTTAGGGTGGCTCTATCCCAGCATGGATGGAGTTTCACCTCTTCATGGAGGGAGAAGGGGAGAGTTGGACTGGCCCAGAGGAAGGGACAGCCTGAGGGCTTGGATGTGGAGGAAAACCACGGTGGGAGCAGAGGCATGGGGGATGTTGGAGAAGAGGAAGAGGAGTCAAGGAGGGAGAGGAGGAGGAGGGATGGAAAGTGCCTTCTGATCTCAGGCCCTGGCAGGGGGAGGGTGGCTGGAGGCAGGGGCTGAGAAGGTGGGAAGAGCGGAATGCAGGCCCGCCAGCTGGCTCTGAAGGGAGCCAGGAAGGCAACAGGGCCGCGTGCTCCTCTAGGGGAGAGGATGCTGGGAGGCAGGTGGAGCTGCGCCCACACCAGGGCACCAATTAGCTGGTCTGGGCTGCAGGAGGAGTGTGAGTAGGCGAGTACAGGGACCATGCCGCCTCTGGGCTCCCTGGGCCTGCCGCAGAGCCAGCCCTCTGCCATGGGGTTCGGGGCCTCTGGCAGGCAGGCCCTCCAGGGACCCCATTAACCAGACGAGACTGTCATAAAGTACAAGGTCTCCTTTCATCCGGCTGCTTTGAACCACTGCGGGTTGTCCCGGCCCAGCTCCCCACCTGGAGCCCAGCACACCCACCGGGGTCTGCAGCGCGTCAGGCACCCACCCCGCAAATAAACAGCTAGTAAAAGGGCCCAGGCCGGGAGCATAATGAGTGCCGGGGACCTGGGGGGGCTCATTCCCCAGGCTGAGCCCCCACCCAGCTGCTCCCACCAGGGGCCGTTTGAACCTCTGGCTCATTACTGAGCCTATAAACCAGGCTGGCCAGAGGAACGAAGGCTGCTGGCGGCCCTGCAGGCGGGCCTGGAGCTGGCCATAAAAGCTGGCCAGAGGAGGGAGGCACCTGTGGGAGGGCTGAGCCAGGCGGGCCGGGGGGGTACACACCAGACAGCCCTGGGGGCCTGGGGCCCACTGGGGCCATAAGAGTCTTCCCGTCCAGGTGGCAGCCCTGGCTATGGCTGGGACCTGTGTGCAGTGCCCGTTTCTCACAGGGGTGGTCATGGACTTTGGGGTGGCCACCAGGTGGCAAGGCTGGGTCAGTGGGCGCCCAGGGCCAGGCCCTGTGGTCAGCAGTGCTCCTTGTGTCCCAGTAGAGCTTGTCCCTGGAGACTTGGATTTAGCTTCCTGCTCTTGCCTGCCTCTTAAGACTTTTCCAGTCCTTGAGACCTGCCCAGGAAAGTCCCAGCAAGGGAACAGAGAACAAGCCACTGTGAGCCGGAAGCTCTGCCACAGTCTTTTGGGTCCAGTGTGGCCTGGCTCAGGGGCCAGCCCAGCACACAGCTCTGGGTTGCTCCCTGCGGACCCTAGGGGAAGCAGCCCATGATGACCTAGCATGACAGAGCCAGGGCCAGCAGAGAAGGACCCTGCCTGCCTTGCCTTCCAGGGGGAGGGTGGAAACCCAGCAAGGAGCTCGGGTCCTACTGTGCTTAGTTCCTTCTAGTGACAGCCAGGGCAGGTGGGTCTCCCAGGTGTGGGGTTGAGAGCAGGACCCTGGAGTCTTCCTGCTGGGGTCTGAGTTGCACTTGCTGTTTCCTGCCATGTGACCTTGGACAAGGTACTGGCTTTGGTCCTCTGCTGAAAAGACAGTGTCTCCCTTACAGGTTTTGGAAGGATAAATGAGTTCACAGTGGCAGAGGGCTGATGCACAGGATGTACAATATTAATATTATTGCTTTTAGCTATTCAACCTTGGGCAAAGTCCTTGGACTCTTTCAAATCTCAGTTTCATCAACTCAGGTGAGGACCTTGGCTTAGAAGTTTGGGAGGCTTAAAGCTGCTGTCTTTAAGCATCTTTTGAGCCTGCACTGTCTTCTGGGATCTGACCTTCTTCCAGGACCTGGCTCTGGCAATACCCCCAGGGTCATTCTACCCCACTTCCTGGCAGCCTTCCATGCTTGAGGGATAATTGCCTCTCCAACTTGGCTTCTCTGCTCTTCCTCAAAACAGGATGCCTTCTGGAGGCTGGACAAGACCGAGAGCAAAATACCAGCACGAGTTGTATTCCAGATCTGGGACAACGACAAGTTCTCCTTTGATGACTTTCTGGGTGAGTCTTCTCTGGTCAGCTCTGTGCTGTGCATGGGGAGCTGGCTCTGCTGCTTGTGTGGACCCTTGAAAAACCCAGCAGCAGGAGCTGACCTCCTTTCTGCCTTCAGGCAGCTCAGGATCACAGGGTCCCCAACACTGAGTATGTCAGAGTGACCAGGGTAGGCCCTCAGCAGAGGTGGCTTGGACCACTGGGCCATGCTGGACAGTGGCAGTCAGGTAGGCAAGGATGAGAGGGTAGCACAGGCCCAGGCCCGCACAGGTGAGGCTGACAGCTTGGTCTCACAACACGATGCTCCCTTGTCTAGATAGACCAGGCCCAGAAATTGAGGGGCTCTAAGCATTGTTCACCCTTGTGCCCAAGAGACTGAAGGAATGAACAAACATGGGCTCCATCTCCCAGCCCCCCATGCAGGTTTCTGGTGGGGCAGGTGAGATGCTGAGCTCGGGGGCTGGGAGCTGGGTTGAGGGATGGTGGGATGGAGGAGGATATCCTTTGGGGTGGGGTGCAGTAGGGTGCTCTGTGAAGGGAGTGAGTAGGCCCTGCCCTAACTGTGAAGGTTAACTCTGGAAAATGTGGTCTATCCATACAATAAGATATCATTCAGCCATAAAAAAGAAATGAGCGGTTGATACACACAACAGCTTGGCTGAACCTTGTAAACATGCTAAGTAAAAGAAGTTGGGTGCAGAAGGAGGAATGTGGTGCAATTCCACAAAATCCACAAATTCCAAAAATCCAAAATTCCAAAAATTCCACAAAATTTGCATAGGCAAATCCACAGAGAGGAAGAAGAGATTAGTGGGGATTGGGGAGAGGGAGAGGGGGGTACTGCTAATGGGTGCAGGGGTTTCTTTTGGGGGGTGATGAAAATGTTCTGGAATTCTATGAGATTTCGTTATGAAAGGGTCAGGTACAAAAATTATGGCACCAAATTTGAATTCTGTCATTTTACTTATTATTCTGTATATGATTCCTGTGGGAAAATTAGTGCAGATAAGCAAAGTACATTGCTGGTGTGAATGTAGAATGATGTAGGTGCTGTGAAAAACATCTTGATGGTTGAATTATCATATAACCCAGCAATTATCATATAACCCAGCAATTCTACTCTTGGCATATACCCAAAAGAATTGAAAATAGAAATTCAGAAATTTGTATGACAATGTTTACTGCAGCATTATCTATAGTCAAAGGTGTAAATGACTCAAGTGTTTTCAGATGAATTGATAAGTAAAGTATATAATTTATATATATATATATGAATAAATAAAATATTATTCAACCATAAAAAGAATATTATTGATGTGGATGACCTTGAAAACATTATACTCAGTGAAATAAGCTGAATACATGGGGACAAATATTGCTTGCTTTCACTTGAGTGAAATATCTAGAAAAGGCAAATTCATGGACACAGAGAGATGACCACGGGCTGTGGGGAGAGAGGAATACTGCTGAATGGGTACAGAGTTTCTACTTGGAGATGGAAACCTTTTGGGAATAGTGGTGAGGATTGTTACTATAATTAATGCTGGTCAACTGTCCATTTAAATATGGTTAAGATGAGCCGGGCGTGGTGGCGCACGCTTGTAATCCCCGTGCTTGGGAGGCGGAGACAGGAGGATCAAGCGGGTTCGAAGCCAGCCACGCTGGGTTAAGAGACCCTGTTTCCAAATAAAAATATAAAATAGGTCTGGGAGTGTAGCCCGGAGGTAGAAGGGCTTCCAGGAACCCCAGTACCACCAAAAATAAATAAATAAATAAATAAATAAATAAATAAATAAATATGGTTAAGATGCTAAATTTTATGCTACATATATTTCACCACAACAAAACAATTTTTAAAAACTGGTGGATGCATTGGGTGCGTGAATGGCTTTGTCCACGGTATGGGGAGTAACTGGAGAGGTGGGTAGCTATGTTAAGGTGAGTTCCTAGGTGGGGATCAGTGGGATGCAGGATTGGATGGGCGGGAAGAAGTACAAAGGGAAAGGGAGGCGGTGGATAGGAGATGGAGAGTCTGTGGGGTGTGACCCAGGGCTAAGCCATGGATAGTAGCCGAGGAGGGGGACAGTGAGTTTTCCTTGAGTGTGCTGCCTCGGGGTAGCCTGAGGCCAAGGAACACCTGTGGTGTCATAGGCTCCCTGCAGCTGGATCTCAACCGCATGCCCAAGCCAGCCAAGACGGCTGAGAAGTGCTCCTTGGACCAGCTGGATGACACTTTCCACCCAGAATGCTTTGTGTCCCTTTTTGAGCAGAAGACAGTGAAGGGCTGGTGGCCTTGTGTGGCAGAAGAGGATGAGAAGAAGATTCTGGCGGTGAGTCTACTCCCCTCCGGCCCCTGTGGAGAGTGTGGAGTTTCCTCTGCAGAAACCAGCAGGGGCATGCATGCCCACCGTTCCTCTCCTTCCTCTCTGTCTCTGTTTTCTAAGGTATCCCTCCTTTTCCCTTCCAATTCTCAGCCTTCCTCATCCTTGAGGCTCGTGTCCCATGGGAAGTCTAGGGAAATAGAAGAATGATCTGCTTATATTCTGCTTATTGGCTTTATAGTGATCTGGGTCCTGGGTTCCCTGTGACCTGCCTGCCTGGGGGATGGAGAGGGCTTGTGTCTCTCCCATTTGAGCAGGACCCTCCCAAGAACCATCCTTGCTCTACTCTCTGCACCATCCTGCCATTCGTCTCCCAGCCCAGAGCAGCTCGGAGAACGCATTAATCTCTGACAGTTTACTTGGAAGCAGCAGGCAGCCATCCAACCCTAAAATGGCCCTTGAAATAAAATATCTTTGTTGTATGAAGAATTATAATAATTAACAAGAAATACTAACACCCCAAAGGAAAAATGAACAAAGGACATGCATAGATAATTCAAATGTCCATTTAACATGAAGAAAAGCTTTATTTCCTCTAGTAATTAAATGAACATTTTAATGTGATTGTTTTGGGCCTACTAAATTAGATATAAAGGAATGCTCCTTGCTGGTGAGGATGCAGAGAGAGCGCCTCATTTGCTTCTGCTGGGAATGTTAGTGGTTTTACTGTGTAGAAAAGTAATTTGGTTACATATAGCAAGAGATTTAACAATATTTACACCATTGGACTCTCTCATCCCACTGCTAAACTCTCTGCTAAAGAAATAACCAGATGAAATTAAAAAATTTAGGTTCTGGGATGTCTGTCCCAGCATTATTTATAATATCAAAGAGTTGGAAACAACCTAAATGAACCAAAATAAGTAGTTTACTAAATAAATTATGGTCAACCATCCACGGAATGTTTTACAGCCATTAGAAACCAAACTTTAAAGAATATATAATTATATAGTGAATTGTATTCCCAAGTGAAAAAAGCAAGCTATAGAACTATGTATACGGGGTGAAAGTTTGTACATACGTGGCTGTGAGGCCCAGAAATGTTGCTAACCCACGTGTTTCCACATAGTGGAAGTGTGGATGGTGGTCTCCTTGCCGTGTATATTTCTGTAGGTTCTAAATGTTTCATAAGGAGCAGGTACTGCCTTTATAATCACAATTCTACAGCTTTAAAAAAAATTCTAAAGTGACCCTATGTTCATCCTGCCTTGGCACCTCTCCAGGCCACTGGGCAGAGCCCCTAACCAGGCCCTGTGTGTCTGCAGGGCAAGCTGGAGATGACCTTGGAGATCGTAGCGGAGAGTGAGCATGAGGAGCGGCCCGCTGGCCAGGGCCGGGACGAGCCCAATATGAACCCCAAGCTGGAGGACCCGAGGTTAGTGGCCAGTGCCTGGTCTGGGAGCACTTGCTGCAGTCACACAGAAATCACGGAGCCACATGGCTCAAAGGGGAACAGACAGGACAGTGTGGTATCAGCGAACACAGGCACCTTGGGCTCCTGTTGGCTGTGTGCTACACCTGATTCATGGGTCTGTTGTGCTGGGGAGCCTTCTCTGCTGCGTAGTTATGATCCCCATTTTAGAGGTGAAGAAACAGTCTCAGCAAAGTTAAATGAGGTCATCCCAGCTGAGAAAGTGGGAAGCTGAGACTCTCTAGCTTCTCTTTGTCAGCCGTGGAGTCAGATCCGGGTCTCTCCCTGCAGTAGCCTGCCTTCTGTGGCTCTCCTTGGGGTCAAAGTGGCTTTCAAATGGCCTGTCAGCCTTTATTTTCTCAGCTGTAAAAATGGGGAGGCCGGGCCCTGTCTTC
This sequence comes from Muscardinus avellanarius, assembly GCF_963383645.1. Classification (NCBI taxonomy): domain Eukaryota; kingdom Metazoa; phylum Chordata; class Mammalia; order Rodentia; family Gliridae; genus Muscardinus; species Muscardinus avellanarius. The sequence goes on from NC_137801.1 coordinate 66,337,054, forward strand.
CCTACACCACAGACCTCTGAGGGAAGCTGGCCAAATGGGGAGATGTGGATACCTCCAGGGCTATTTCTGGGCAGTCACTAAAAGACCATGGGGGCTTGTAGCTGTGTGTGCCCCCACCCCAGCATGCCTGGCACACACAGCTCACTTTATCATCCCAAGTGCCACGGGTGGCCAGAGCAGTGAGAGGGCCCTTGACCCTGGATGTGGGGATCTCTCTGGGAGAAAGAGAAGATAAAGAGTGTGCCATCAAACCTCAGCAGGGCTTGACAGAGTCAAGGCCCACATGCTGTTTGACCTGTGGGCTGACTGAGGGGAGGGTTTTGATGTTCTTGAGAGAATGGGAGAAATCCAGCTTTCTGGATTCCCAACCTTCCACCCCACCCCACCCCAATACTCCCTGGCATGGCCTAGCCACGTGCATCTGGCTGAGGGGCTTGGCCATTCTGGCATCCATCGGCTATCACTTGCCTATGGCAGCTGTCCTAGAGGCTCTGCCAACTCACAAGTCTACGGTGTGATGAACTCCTGGGTCTGGAGGGGAGAGGGCCGTGGGGAAGGCATCCTGGGGGCACGGCTGGGAACCCACCGGGCAGCACCTGAACAAGAGGGCAGTGTGGGCAGGGCCACGCCGCAGTGCAGGCTGGGGAGAGGGGTGCAGGCGCAAAGGGCTGTGTTTAGGAGAGGCTGGGTGGGGGTCTGGAGGTCGGCTAGGTCTGCAGTCACAAGGAGAGCCCTGCAGAGGGAGCCCTGCTGATCCGGGATCTCCTTCCAGGCGCCCTGACACCTCCTTCCTGTGGTTCACTTCGCCATACAAGACAATGAAGTTCATCCTGTGGCGGCGCTTCCGGTGCGCCATCATCCTCTTCATCATCCTCTTCATCTTCCTGCTGTTCTTGGGCATCTTTGTCTACTCCTTCCCGGTGAGCAGGCCTGATGGGGGAGGCACTGGGGCTTGACTTCGGGGGCCCTCAGTCTAATGGGGAGGCTGTCCTTGTCCTTGGTGACTCCCTCAGTCAGATGGAGAGAAGCATATTCTGTCCAGAGGGGAGAGCAGACCTTGCCCTTTGGGAGCCCTTAGTCCAGGGAAAAACTGAGTTCTTGCCTTTGACGGGGAGATACTCTGTTTTCAGCAAGCCCTTAGGACATGTAATGGCAGAAGATGAGGCCCCCTGGGACGGGGTGAGCAGGGGACACTTCTTAAAGGAGGTGGTGGCACTGGGTCTAGTTGGGAAGGGAAGACTTAGATGGCAGGGCAGAGGATTTGGCTGCTCTGCCTGAGGACAACACTTGCTGAGTCCAGAGGAAAGGAAGAGCCAGGGAGCCCAGGGCCCTTCAGGACCTTGGTAGACTGTGTCTGCCTCCTGCCACGGGGCAGGCATGGAGAAGGGGAGGCCCAGGAGCCCTCCTTTGGGTGGTTCACCCGGGGGGTCCCTTTCACTTGGTTATCAGGGCCACATCAGTAGCATACTGTGTAGGGAAAAGGGGCGCAGGTGTCTGCCCTGGCTTTCCTAGCTTGTTAGGGAACCTGATGATGCTCCAGCTGCCTGGTGTCCCTGGTGCTTCAGACCTGGAAGACAGCACAGTGTTTCCAGGTTGGGAAACTGAACCTTCATGTTCTTTAACAACTGTTAAAGCTTTTAAATAGAAACATCTCAAACCTACATGAAAGGAGAGAAGATAGCAGAATCAGTCCCTGGGTGCCCTGTCCTCCCCAGAGAGCGGGAGGAACTGGCTTGAGGCTGCACTGTGACCTGTGCATGGTTTCTGCCCCATGGCTTGGTGTGGGTCTCACTGCAAGCCTTGGGTCTGGCGGCATCAGGCCACCAGCCCAGAGCATTGTCCTTGTAGTTGGTGTTTTGTAAACTCTCCAGGAGGTGGAGAGGGTAGAGACCTGTCTCCCACTGAGAGCTGGGCGCCATCGCTGCCCAGCCAGGTCAGCAGAGTGCGCCCCATTGGAGGAGTCAACACTGCAGACCGCCTTGTAGTCCCTCAGGTCATCAACCGTGAGGAGCAGTGGGGGGTTGCGGGGGTGATGTCCAGGCCATAGCTATCTTCTAGGGCATGGTGACAAAAAGGTCTAGAACCAGGATGACCGATGGGTCTGGCCACAGCCAGCCCCCCGTGATCTCTTGGGGCACCTTGTTGGAACATTTTTCTGGAACTCAGAAGAGTTATGGTCAGTTGGCAAAACTTAACTGTGGTCCAGGGCTGGATCCATGTTGCAGGGACCTAAAGTTTATACAATTTCAGGGACCTTTTTAAATAAAAGCAGTTGAGATTACCAATCCAAAATTAGAGACAGGTCTGTAGACAGGCCTGTGTAAGTGATGTGTCTAGGACCATGGGCTGCCACCAGAGGTGATCTGAGGGGCCCCAGGACCTCTGCCTGGCATTTTCTCACAGGTGAAGCCCAAGCCAGGTCAGAGCAGGTCACAGCTTCCTCTCCTGGCCTTCCCTGCTCTCCTTTGGGGGTATGGCTGCCATTCAGCTAGCAGTGGACACTCCATCAAACAGGCGTAGGTGTCCGGGAGGTGGGGCTGTGTTGCGCACATGAGGAAGGAGATGATGAGGCACTGGGAGGTCGCAGTCTACTGGGAGACATTGAGACCAGAGAATAAAGACAGCCATCATGTCTAAGCAAACGTTCCCTCGGGAAGCTCAGGCTGCAGGGGTTAGGAAGGGAGGGTTGGTACAGACCTTTACTCCTCGAGCGTGGACTGAGGACCAGTAGCATTGGTATCACCAGGGAGCTTGCTGGAATGCAGAGCTGGCCTCAGTCGGCTCAGGGAGGAGCTGCCCTTGGGCACCTTAAGGTTGGAGAAGTGCTGTCGTACCAGACAAAGCTCTGCATTTGAACTCAGGAATGCAAGCTCTACCCGTGACTTCTTGTGTGCCTTTGACAAGGTCCTTCCCACCTGCATGCAGAGGGAGCTGGGCCAGGTCAGCTCCGGGCTTCTGTGACAGTGACTGTGGTCAAGGAAGCTGCATGCAAAGCCAGGCCTCTTGCTTTAGAGCCCAGGGAGGGCAGGAGCAGATCCGAAGTGGCATCAACACTGCTCTGTCCATGCTGGACCCCAGCCCATAGCCAGCTGGCCCTGTCCTCTGAGCCTTTGGGTGGCAGACCCTGGCCTCAGGGATTTGGGGAAGGAGGATCCACTGCCTAGGAGAGGGGAGGAAGGATTCTAGTTTCTACCTGTGATCCTTCCTTATCTGGGGGGGGGGGCAGCCTTAGCCCTGGAGCTGATTAGTACTCCCAGTGTCCTGGTCACAGCCCCTCTCCTGACTCCTGGGCCTCCAACAGAATGGCTCTCCCTTGAGATCTTCTGGAGATTGTCCTATTTAAATACCAACCCTGCCTTCCCTCTCCCAGAGCTGTTGGGGCAGAACCCAGGTGAGGCCCTAAGGATCCAGGGGCCAGCCTGGGATGGAGATGCAGGCTTTTTCTGCAGCCTGGGAAATCCTGCTTCCTTCCACCCAAGTCAGTCTGCCACCTGGCCAGTCCTACGCCTGCAAGGCTGGGCTGGTGCCCCTCATCTGGCTCTCAGCCCAGGGGCAGAGGGCCTACTCGAGCTGCCCCAAGCCCGGCCCCGTGGAGAGGGGCCCAGGGTGGGGCCGCTCCCCTCCAGTTGGCCCAGTCCCTCACCCTCTTGGAAATTCCCCTGGGAGGGGGTGAGGGGGGCAGCCTGTCTGATTCCTCTCGGCTCCCCCTCAGAGCCAGCTGGGAGCAGGGCCAGCGTGGGGAGGCAGGAGGCGATTTGGCGGGGAAGGCCGGCCGGCTTTGTTTCCAGAGTTGGCTTTCCCGGGCCAGCGCTGGGGAACATACTGTCCCAATTAGGAGCCCTGTGTTGTGTTGTGTATGTTTTCATGGTTTTTGGAGGGAGGGGTGGGGAGGGTAGGTTCCTGTCAGTCCTGCAGCAGGCAGAGCTTAATCAAGGACGACCCATCTCTGGCACTGGATTTCAGTGAAGGTCATTCCCTATACCCCGACTCTATCTGGGCCAGAGCGCGGTGACAGTGAGCCCTAGTCTCCCACGTGGGGGGATGTGGAGATGTGGGAGGGGGGAGAATCACAGACCTGCCTTTAGCACCTGGAAGAGTCCAGGCCAGGCTTCCCCTGGCTGGGCCCTCGGTGATCAGAGTCCTCTTGGTGGCTGGTCAGAATGTGAGAGTGGGCCCTGGATGGATGGGAGGGAAGACAGGCCAGTTCAGGTGCCATGGCTCCAGATGGGAGGCTGCGAGTGATTTGGGAGGGTATGGGTCTGCCTAATTGGTGGAAGTGTAGCCAGAATGGAGGCTGAGCCAGGTGTGGGGTGGTAGGTGAGGGTAGGGTGCAGGCAGGGGGTTGCAGCGTCTTCTTTGCTAGCCTCCTGCCTGAAACTCAGCCCCCCAGACCCAGGACAGCCCCTGGGCTCCATCTCCCGCAAAGGGGTCACCATGTGTCCCTGCCTCCTCCCTCCAGAACTACGCTGCCATGAAGCTGGTGAAGCCCTTCAGCTGAGGACCTGCCTGCGCTGGAGAAGGGGGTGCCGGCTGCCCTCCTGGCCCAGGACTGGCCTGCCTGCTCAGCCCAGTTTGGCTGACCTCTCCCAGACCTCTGAGGCCTGATCATCCTGCCAGGGTGGGCGGACAGATGGACGGGCTCCTGCTCTGAGAGTCACTAACATCAAGCCCTGGGATCACCCCGTGTTCATCTCTTTCTCCCCCAACCCAGTCCCCTGTCTGATGATCTCATATGTGTTTCAGTATAAAACAGACTGAACTGCAAAGCAGTGTCTTGTGTGTGTTTGCATGTGCATGTGTGTCTACAGTACCTGAGTGGGGTGGCTCTGCAGGGTGATATGTCTGGCAGGTCGGGTGCAGGTGGGTTGTGACCATTCCTGTATCGCCCTTGGGAGGCAGGAGCAGCCTGGAGGCCAACAGTGGGGTCCCATGGAGCTGGCTGTGCTGGCGTGGGCTTCGAGGCTTGGTGTCTGGCACACTTAGCCTGCATTTTTCATCTCTTCTCCAGAGGACGTCCCCTTACTCACTGCCCCGCCTTACTCAGGGGACCCCTTCCCTTTTCAAGGCTGCCTTTTGCTCCAGTGGGTGGTCATCTGTACCTCCTTGTGTCCTTGCCGAAGACTTCTCACTTTATGAAAACGAGGCATCTATGAAAGGGTTGGGCCAAAAACTGTAACACCCCCCACCTTTGACCTTGACCCTGATGCTGGCTTCCTCATTCTGCTTTAAGATCAGAGCTGGAGAAAGAGACCCTGTGGGGCCACACCTCTCAGGGAACCCAGGGCAGGGAGCAGGGTCCAGAGCACTTCAGGAAGGTCTTTTTGGTGATGGCTCGCACTAGGTATGCACCGTGCAGGAGGGGAAGAAGCCTTCAGAGCAGGCTGGAGGAGAGGAAGCAGGAGCCGGGCTGCAGCTTTCCCCTGCAGCTTTTTAGGGTGGGGACACCTGAGAGTATCTCAGAGTATGGGCTAATTAATGGGACCTGTTTCTGGAAAAGGAAGGCCGAGTGTTAGCTTTGGAAAGATGATCTATTTTTTTGTGTCTAGGTACAGGAAGGCAAAAGGATGTACATACATACCATACAACTATCAGCTGGTTTAAAGGAGTTTTGAGGGCCACTGTCACATTTTTTCATTGTTTTTTCTTCCCCTTGCTGCTCTGGATTGCAGGTATTAGAAAATCCCACTCTAACTAGTGAAGGGAACATATTGGCTTTCTGGAATTAACTTCAGGCAAGGGTTGATCCAGCTTCTCAACTAGGTCACCGAGGGCTTGTGTGTTCTCAGAGTTGGCATCTGTCTAAGGCTGGCTCCAATCTCAGAGCTGGCTTCAAGCTGTTCCGTGGGAATCTTTAGGCCAATAAGGAAAACTCAGGGGGTAGCGTGCATGGATGGCAAGGGACATGCGTCCATCAAACACATGAAGTGTTGAATATTCCACTCGGTGGGCCTAGAGCAGCTTCTGAGGCTGCGGCAGTGTTACCTATGACTCTCGCCTCCCATGGCCCCCAGCGAGGATGGAAAAGTGTCTCCTTGTAAAAGGAGGATCAAGAAGGAATGAGTACTGCCCTGGGGAAGGGAGGTGCAGGAGACTCTCTCGAGAAGGGACATTCCTGAGCAGAGTGCTGGACTGGCCCAGTGGCTAAGAGAAGGGTGTTCCGGCGGCAGAGATGGAGGCTGAGTCATGCAGCGGTTGCTGTCAGAGTTGGGCTGGTTCAGGGCCTGGTCATAGGAGGGCAGCGGCTCAGGAGGGGGGAGGGAAGAGGGCCTGGAAGGGCAAGGCCAGGTGCCAAAGAGCCTTATGTGTGCAGCTGAGGAGTCCGAACTTCATTCTAGAGGCAATGTAGACGCGCGGAAGGACTTGAAGCAGGACTGACTTTGATCCGAATCATAATTTTGAAAGTAACATTCTAGCTTACTTCTTATCTTGGGAGATGGGTCTCTGGAGGCAGAGTGAGCTTTGAGTTAATAAACCTGTGGCCAACTGCCTCTGACAGGGTGAGGGCTACGGATCTCACCTCTGTCTCTAAGTGGCCTGCGGTCACAAATGGTAAAGAACGATTGCCCAGGATGCTGTGTGGCTGGTTGGAGACGGTCATTCTAGAAGGCTGCTCATTAATTTAGAAACCAACTGGGGGAATATCTGACAGGGTAAGGGTGAGTCATTCATTCATGTCTTTTATTCATGAGAGACAGACAGACACAGACAGACAGACAGACAGACAGGAAGACAGGAAGGCAGACACAGATGGACAGATGGATGAACAGATGGATGATGTGCCAGCACACACCTGCAATCTCAGTAATTGGGAGCCTGAGACAGGAGGATCACAGGTTCAAGGACAGCCTCAGCAATTTAGCGGGGCCCTCAGAAACCTAGTGAGACCCAGTTTCAAAATAAAAAATAAAAACCTTTGAGCATATAGTTTAGAGGTAGAATTCCCCTGGATTTAATACCCAGTACCAAAAGAAAAAAAAAGACTAAAGACTATTTTATATACACATACATGTATATAAATATAATAATATAAATACATGTATATTATATATATATATATATATATATATATTACACACACACACACACACACACACACACACACACACACACACACACAGAATCAGAGAGATGCTAGGCTTTGGAGATACAAAGTTGAGTAAGATACACACGGGCCCTGCCCTCCCAAAGCTCCCAGTTGAGCAAGAGAAGCAGGCGCGTATACAGACACGTAACCAGAAATGGGTTCAAAGATTCATAGGCATGTTCATTTGGACACAGGGCAGTGGTTCCCAACCAGAGGCGGTTCTGCCTTCCGGATCACATTTGGCAATGCCTGGAGACGTTTATGATTGTTACAGCTGGCAGGGGAAAGGTGGATGGCATGCAGTAGCTGCTAAACATTCTACAAAGCACAGGACAGCCCCCAGCACTCTAGAGAGTCGTCCAGTCTAAAGGGTCAGTAATGCTGCTGTTAAGATCCCTGGCATAGAGACAGTGGGCTCCAGAGAGGCTGGACAGGTGGACTTGATAGAACCTGAAGACTAGTCAGGGGTCTAGGAGTGGTAGGAGGAGAGAAAAATTCCAAGGGCCTCCCAGCTGTCTGGATTGATGTGTGGCCAGCAGGGGTCCAAGTCAGTTGTGCACAAGAAGATCCAAATACGTTTATTTAAGGCACAGACAAAATGCCCTTTCTGCCTGCCCTCCACGTCTCTCTGCAGTTAGGGTCTCTCTCTCCTCCCTTTAGACAGTTCTAGAAAACAGTGTATATACCTGCTCTCTCCACGTCCTCAGAAGCTTCCACTCCCTGTGATCAAACCAATGGCAGGAAAGCCATGGCCCTTGCCAGTGATTGGCTTAGGAAGGGACGCGTCACTCAGTGACGGCCAATGAGATGTGAGGAGGGTGGTGGAATAGGGAGGGGCCGGGACACTGCTAGGAAGGGGCTCTCCTCAATAAGCAAGGGAACACGCGGAGACACATTCTCCTCTCCCACCTCTTAACCGCGTGCGAAACTAGTGACTGGAGCTGTGGCTGCCATCTTGTGATCATGAGGGGACAGGCCTGAGAGAGAAGCAAACACCTGCGGGAGGACCTGGCGCTTGATGAGGCTCTGGAGAAAGAACGGAGCCTGAGCCGCCTGACCTCAGGCCAGACGTCTTGTAATCCGGGCTCAGACGTTTGTTATTGTTCAAGCCACCTGCGGCTGGGTCGTATGTTACCCACAGCTCAAAGCATCCTTGCTGGTGAGTTTCATTCTGCTCCCTGAAACCTGTTTTAACTACTGTCACCAATAACCAGGGCTGCTGTGTACAGGCCCCACATCTAAGACATCACAGGCTTATTATTTATTATAATCATTTTCCCACAGATGGCAGTAAAGTGTTTGGTTCTAATAAAATCAGTGTGCTACAGTAGTTTTTGGAGAGAAGCAAATTACCTTGAGGAAGGGGCACCTTTTTCTAATTCACCTGAGGGCACCGTCTAGCCCTGGTTGTTAAATCTGTGGACGCTTGCCCTTTGCGACTCTCAGCAGCAGCTGGCGCAGGGACATTCTTTGCTTCCTAAGACCCTCTGTCCTTGGCCCCTGGGGCCCAGTCACGGGGGTTTGCTCCTCTATCTGCCGCCTGCCTTCTCACTGTCCTCCTTGGCTTCTCAGTGTCCTCCTTGGCTTCTCAGTGTCCTCCTTGGCTTCTCAGTGTCCTCCTTGGCGGGCCTGACTCTCTTTCCCTGGCCCTTCTTTTCACACTGCACACCTTGCAGGCAACCTCACGCATTTGTCCCCTGACTCCAGAATCCCTGTCCTGCCCAGCCGTTCTCTTGAGCTACAGGCACCTTTTTTAACTGCTTACTAATGGGAATCCTCGCAGGGTGGCTCTCAGGATCCCCAACTCAAAGGCTGCCACTTAAACTCCATCTTCTACCCCATTAAAGACGTTCCTTCTCTGTTCTTCCTGCCTTCTCCCCTTCCCCTGAGGTCACACACGCAGGAAACACCCTGCTGGTCTGCCTCTTCCTTCTGACGCCCCATACCCAGAACATCACCGAAGCCCCACATTTGGGTCGTCTAATGTCTTTGAAGCTTCTCAGCCTGTTGTCAGTCGCCCTGCTGTGATCGGGCTCCAGCAGTGCGGGCCAGCCTCACTGAATCCCAGAGCCTTCAGCCTTCCTCCTCTCTGCTCCCTGATCTCTGGTCAAGGTCAAATCTAACCCCAGCCAGGCTCGCCAGCAGGGAGGCCAAACACGCCCGGTGCAGCCCTGCGCCCATCCCTGCTCACTCTCCTGCTGGGCCCTGCTCTGCCCATGTCTCCTCCAGGCGGTGCCAGGGGCTGCCTGGCCGCTGCCTCTCCTGTTAAAGCGCTGTTATGAGATGTGGCCTTGACCATGGGCCCCCACCCCAGTCTGTGCCTTCAGGGCTGAAATCACATCCCGGGTCCTTAATGAGAGGTCTGCTTCCTCTGCGAAGAGACTTTACTAAGTGTTTCATTGCAAGTTCTCTTTAAATAGCCAGGCCCTCAGAGCCGTTTCAAATAGGATTTTATGTCCTGAAATTCAGTTAGTTTGCAACATTTGAGACCAATTTTGGCAGCAAGGTGGAGAATAAATCTCATCTGTTAAAAAATGGCTCAGTAAAACTTGATAAGTCTCTTGTATCTAGAATATCCAGTTCCCTGTATCTTGTTTTCTCTGCTGGGATTTTTTGAGAGAGATTCTACACACAAACACACACACAGATATACCCATAATCATTCACACACACAAACACATACCCATACACATGCATATACATATACATGTGCACACTAATATACATATAAGCACATATACATATGTATACATACATACTCCATTTTCTTTTTCTTCTTTTTGGTCCTGGGGGGTTGAACCCAGTGGTATTCTACACCCTCAGCCCCCTCTTCTTTTTATTTTGAAACAAAACCTTGCTAAGTTGCTGAAGCTGGCCTCAAATCTGCCGTCCTCCCGTCTCAGCCTCCCACGTACTGGCGTTACAGGCATGTGCCGCCATGCCTGGCTCACACACCATTTTCTATTCCTTTTTTTGTATTCTCATGGACAGTCCAGGACAGAGTGACAGGGAGGGAGACAGACCCAGAAGGAGCTACAAGTGCAGCCTGCCCCCTCCCCCATTTGCCTCTGCCCCAGGGACCTCAACGGTGTCTCAATCCTCTTTCCACGTGTTTCATAAGTGCAGGATTATGGGATTTCCAGAGGAGCCAGGTGGGCATCCCCTGCACGGGAGCTGGTGACAGCCCAGGAGATGCTTCCCACTGGGGAAAGAGGCCTGGTGAGGGCAAGGGTTCCCCTGACATGCTTGGTGCTCACACATCTGAGAGGTATTGAAATGAGTCGTGGCAACTTTCCTCTTCCTTCTTTCTTAGTGTGCTTATGTTTTTCTCTCTGGGGTAAAGAGCTAGAGCTCCTATATCCTGGGGCTGGGCTAGACATGGCCTCAGATTTTCAGTGTGTGTGTGTGTGTGTGTGTGTGTGTGTGTGTGTGTGTGTGTGTGTAAATGCTAACACATATGGCAGATATAGAGAGACAGATTCCTGGTGAGGGACAGAGGTAGACAGGCAGAAAGATGGCAGCAGCAGGGACCGGAACTTGTCCAAGGACGTCTTGCAATGGCTGGAGCATTTCCTTAGTCTGCTCATTACCCTATCAGTGGTCAGAGCTGGCTCCACTCTGCCCTTCCCCTGGCTCCCAGGCAGGTTTATTAGAATAGAGGGTCTCTTCACCCAGCTGGACAAGGCTGGCACTATTTTCCTCAGAACCCACTTGCTGGTTATAGGCCCCGTGAGTTACCCTGGGCTCCATTCTCTTTACTCCAAGGGCTGTCTTGTGTGCATTTGTAGAGAGAAGCATTGGTTCGGCTCTAGGAGAGGGGCTGAGTGCCTGGCCCAGCCTGGGTCGTCCCCACATGCCAGCAGCCTGAGGCAGGAGCCTGCCCCTATGCCCCATTTCCACACTCATCCTCCTGCCAGGCTCAGGGGCCCGCTGTGGGGTCCTCGGAAGCCCAGCTGCGCCCTGCTTGACTCAGGCAGAGGAGGCGAGCTCTTTACTCCTGTACTGCTAGGTTCAGTAGACATGTCCTGGGATCCTTTCAAAAGGAGCTATGCTGGGAACAAATGGTAAAGACCAAAATATACCAAGAAGTCACTCATACATACAGTTATTATGTTTTTAAAATACTTGCTGGTATATATTGTCTCTCTGTAATCTGTTTCTTCCTCTTCTCTTGAAGCAACTTTTACCATCCAGGCTTACCCCAGAGCAGAGATGGAGGGGGTCAAAGTGGCCTCAGGCTAGGGAAGAAGGAAGGATAGGACTGCCACAAACCCCAGAGAAAGTGCCTTCTTGGGTCTCACTGGAAGTGGGAATGCGGAAGCGGAAGTGCGCATGGCTGGCTTGAGAATGCTCCTTCCACGGAGATCCAAACTCTGGCCCGTGCAACTGCAGAGCTTCAGGGGCCACAGACTTCTTCAGTTATAAAAGGTTTCCCAGGCTGGCATATTCCTGCTCACCCAGAGCTCTGCTAGAGCATGATGGTTTAGGGCAAGACCCTGGAATCCGATACACAGAGAGGTCCAAGCCCCGCCTTGTGCAGGTCACTGGCGCTCAAGGTCGTGTTCCTCCTCTGAAGCCTAGGAATGGTGATGGTCTTTCCCTCGGTGTTGTGAGGACCACCTGAGTACTGAGACAAGGCCTATATTGTGGGTGTTCCCTGGCAAGCTGGAGCCATGGTTATGCTTTGCATAAGGAGCTCTGCGCTCCCGTGGGTGGGTGCCGGGGCAGGGAAGTATTGAAGAAGACAGGGTGGGGCAGGGAAGTATTGAAGAAGACAGGGCAGAGAAGAGTGGCTTCCCTTTCCAGGAGGCTTCTCCAGTGTGTGGCGATGCTGATGCCATTTCTCCACCTGGGAAGGGCTGGGCTTTCTCCCTGGATGTGCGGAAGGAGTGGAGAAAAGCTGTGTAGCTGCCTGATAGCCTGGCAGCGGTGCCTCCCACTGCATGCTGGTATTTCTTACTCGGCTCGCAGCAAGACCTTATTCCATGGGCTGTCAGAGTCATCCCTAGTGACCAGAATGGGTGTCCCTACAGATGTGCACCCTGGGCTCTCTGTAGACAGACTCACTTATGCAGACAGTTACACCTGGTCACACTCAGACTCGCCTCGGACACACCCTGGTGCTGCCTCAGACTCGGTGTGGACAGCCTGGCACAGGCACACAGCAGTGGGCACTCTTGAGTGTGTGCTTGGGCGCACATGTTTCTTTCCGTGCGCACGTGCGTCTGTGTGTGTGTGTTTCACATTGTCGGCCAGAATATGCTCTGGAAATCCAAGCAGAAAGGAGTGTGTGAATGTGGCCATCATCAGGGATAAATTAATCCCAGACATGTAAAGGGTTTTCTATTTTCATTCTCAGCCCTGCTGCAAATTCAATTATGACTCTCTGCCAGCTACTGAAATGAGGGGACAAGTGAGTACGTGGCTGGGCCTGGAAAATGGGGCAGGGCAGGGACCCTTCTGGATCCGTATACTCATCTCCCTCCCTGTTGTCCTGGTTCCAGGAAAGAGTTGCAGGCGTTCTTGGATTCCGCACTCTTGGGATGGCAGCAAGGTGTCACTGAAGATGTAGAAGTAGTGGAAATGGGGCTGCCCTCCGCCAGCCTGTGACGGGCACAGGCTCCCTGGTGAGGCCATGGGTCCCAGGGTCTGGAAGTCTTCTGGATCATGTTCACCCATCAAGGGCAGGGAACATGGGTCTCAGATACCTGCCTTGACTATGTCTAGGAAGAAAGGCTTGGCCAGAGGATTCCTTGGCAAGTCTCCCACCTTCCGTGCCTGAGGGGTGAAGCTGACGCCATCTCTCATTCAAACACTGGCATCTGAGCTCTGCTAACGAGGGTCTGCTCCTTGGAACTAGACCTGCAGCGGTCAGGGTCCACTCAGTCAGGCTCTGAACGTGCAAGCATGCCTGGAGGATCCCTCCTGGGTCAGGAATGTCTCTTGCTGGGTGGGTGTGGAGGTGCATACCTATAATTGCAGGACTTTGGAGGCTGAGACACGAGGATTGCAGGTTCAAAGCCAGCCTCAGCAACTTGATGAGGTCCCTCAGCAACTTAGAGATACCTCATTTCAAAATAAAAGTAATATATAGGGTTGGCGGTGTAGTGTGGAGGTAGAATACTTCTGGGTTCAATCTCTAATACCAAAATAAATAAATAAATAAATGAATAAATAGACTGTCCCTTGGAAGGCCAGCCTCTGATGGTGATCCAGTCCCATGGGCTGTGCTCATACCTGCCAGGCTAGGAATGAGGTACATTCCAGACTAGGAGTGAGGAGGCAAGGAAGAGGAATAGAGCTGGGAATGGGGTGTGTGTGTGTGCATGCATGCATGCATATGTGCTGGGAATGGGGTGTGTGTGTGTGCATGCATGTGTGCATATGTGCTGGGAATGGGGTATGTGCCTGTGCATGCATGCACGCATATGTGCGTGCATGTGCAGTGTGGCTGCTGCACCAGGCAGAGGAGCCCAGGGTACTGCCATCCCGAGGCCTCTGCATGGGGGAGGCTCCACTGCATGACTGGCCAGGCTACCTGGGCTGCCTGAGACTCAAGCAGAGGAGCCCCCTGCGCCCTCCTCCCCTCTCTACTCTCAGAGAGTGAGGCAGGGGAGGGGGAGGGACAGCCTGCCCCTGGGGAGCCCAGTCTCCCTCCTCCTCCAGAGGTGCCTCATCAGGGGTGAGGACCCACTTCTTGGGTGGTCAAAGAAGCAGCCCGAGCTACCCAATGCCAATTGTGCGTGCATGCATGTGTGCCAGACACTACTAGGCATGCCGACACCCTCCATCTTCACCATGAGAGTTAGCTACTTTGAACTCCATTTTCTTTTTTTTTTTTTTGCAGTACTGGGATTGGAACCCAGCAACATTGTACCTCCGAGCTACACCCTCAGCCTTAATTTTTTAGTCTTTTAAATTTTTTTTTTTTTTTTTTTTGGTGGTACTGGGGTTCCTGGAAGCCCTTCTACCTCCGGGCTACACTCCCAGACCTATTTTTACATTTTCATTTTTGGAAACAGGGTCTCCTAAGCCAGCGCGCGCGGCTGGCTTCGAACCTGCGTGATCCTCCTGTCTCCGCCTCCCAAGTGCGGGGATTACAAGCGTGCGCCACCACGCCCGGCTAGTCTTTTAAATTTTGAAACGGGGTCTCACTGAGTTGCAAAGGGCCTTGCTAAGTAGCTGAGGCTGTCCTTGAATGGCAATCCTCTGGTCTCAGCCTTCCGATTGCTGGGATTTCAAGCGTGTGTCATCACACCAGACTTTGAGCCCCGTTTTATACATGAGAAAACTTGGGTTCCCAGAGGTCACAGGGCTGTTAACAAAAAGGCAAACCAGGCACGTAGACTGGAACGCTTTCTCCTTACAGTAATCACCCCCATTCCTCCCCACAACCCCTTCCCACCTCAGCCAGCAGGGCTGCTGTGTGTGGGGGTGACATGGCTCCGTGGGGTCTGCAGTGGTTCATTCTGTCAACCAGTGCCCATGCCCAGGCTCTGCTCTGAGCCCCGGAGGTCTTGTCCTTGTCCAGGGCTCTCATTGGGGACCAGGTGACAATCAGTTTCGGGTGGTGGTGAGTGTAAGGAGGAAGCCTTAAGCAGGTCCTCTGAGTTGACTGCCTTTTTCATATGGTCTGAAAATGTGCCCTGTGAGCAAAGGCCTGGCTGGCATGAGAGCGAGCCGTGCAGACCTGGAGATGACTCCAGGCAGAGGGCACGGCAAGTGAAAGGCCCTGGGGCAGGAATGGGCTGGGCCCAGAGGACTTCACGCTGCCCAGGAATGGGGCCCTCACCCCTGCTGCACCACGTCTGGAGCTTCTTTGGGGCCAGAGATGGAGTCTCATTCATTCATGGGCCCTGCTGCCTGGCCTCTGCTGGACCTGTGTGAACACGTCACCCATGCTAGGCTGGGCGGGCGATGTGGGCACAGAGTTCCCTGGCTGCCTTCTTCCCCCTAGTTGGCTGCTGGGAACCTGGCCCGGGCTCTGGGAAGTGCTTCCGGAGCTCGCACTCCTCAGTGCCCACTCTAGCTCCCGCTGGGGATTTGGGCAATATGCTATTTCCAGATGGGCAAGTTGACTATTTATTTTATTTTTAAAAATAGCTTTTATTGGGTTTTTGTCTTATTACAAAAGTAATATATGTTCATTATAGAAATTTGAGCAAACAACTAGCAAAAGAAAGAGTATGAAACAGCCACTAATCCTATTACCTAGCAAGAACCACTACAGGCACTTGGGTAATTCTAGAATTTTCCATGTATAAAATATATGTTAGTATTTTTTTTTTAAATGTGATCTCACTGCATATCGTGGTTTGCAACCGCTGTACTGTGAAGTGCTCTCCACACCATGGAATATGCCTCTACAACGTGATTTTATGGCTGTGATCTGTCATCCAGAGGAGCAATGGTTCCTTTAACCCAGCTCCTATGGAAGACTTTTAGTTTTCTTTTCTTGAGCATCTCGTCCCCAGGGCCTTTCCATGCTCATTCTAGGGGGTTATTTTGAGGTGTCTGAGCAACCTGGGGAAATGAGGGCAGGATGAGATGCTTCAGGGTGCCAGAGGTCTGAATAGGGGTCTGGGTTGGGTGAGTGGGGGCCCTGTTCAGTTGTTAGTTCATTTGTTCCTTCTTCTCTCCTTCCTTCCTTTTTTTTGTGTGTGTGTGTGTGTGTGTGTGTGTGTGTGTGTGTGTGTGTTTTACTGGGAATTGAACCCTGGGTGTTCTACCTCTTAGCTACACCCTCAGCCCTTTTTATCTTATATTTTGAGACAGGTTCTGACTGTGTTGCTGAGGGCCTCTGCAAGTTGCTGAGGCGTTTTGAGTGCACCAACATCTCTGGTTCCTGTTTCTTTTTCTAAGACAGGGGCTCTTGAAATGTCTCAGACACTCCCAGGCAAAAATTGAGCCACTGAGCCAGGCATGGTGGTGCATGCTTGTAATCCCAGCATTGGGGAGACTGAGACGAGAGGATTGCGGTTCGTGGACAGCCTCAGCTACTTAGGGAGGCCCTTTGCAACTCAGTGAAACCCTGTTTTAAAAATAAATAAATAAAGACCATAAAAACTAGGGCCGGGAATGTACCTCGGAGGTAGAATGCTCCTGGGTTCCATCTACACCGCAAAAAAAAAAAAAAAAAAAAAAAGAGGATAGAACTTAAGTAGGAAAACTTCTTTCTACAGCTGTCCACAAAGGTGGCTTTGTATTTCTGTCTGCCTTTGTGCACCACTGGGACCCACCCTAAGTACCGGGCAGGGGAACTAAAGACACCAGGCCCAGAAGGGAAGGGGTAGCCACGACCACCTGCCCTGAGATGATAGATCTGAGAGTCTGCAGAAGGCCTTGCAGGGGTGTTAGGGATGGGAATGAGGGCAGGGAGACCCAGGGAGTACCCCCAGGGGAGCGCAGGTGCATTACTGAGGCTGTGCAAAGTCCACCAACCATGAAGATCGTCCTCTGCTTTCTTCGTAAAGCCAACTCTGATGTCTCCCTGGGGGCGGGCTCATAATCTCATGGTTGTGTCACCCTCAGAGCCCTGGCCAACCCTGCTTATGTTGATAGCAGTGATTTTCACAGGCCCAAGCAGGACTCCGCCTCTCTGGCTTCTCTTACCACCTGCGAGGCTGGGGGCCGTTCTGCCCCCCTCCCGTTGTCATGGGGTTATCATAGCTCCTTCAGTTACTATGAAGGCCAGATGCCAGGAACATAGAACACAGCACCTGGTGGATGCCCAGTTCTTGTTTTTGTTTTCTTTTCTCACCCTAGACTAAGTCTTTATAGAATACCACCGTCTATGTGCCCCCACCCCTCAAGTGGAGGCCTCTAAACCTCCACTTCGTAGATGCACAACACTCCATTGGGTGTGGGTAGAAAGTATTTACAAAATCAAATCTCTTACTCTTTTTTACTGTATCATGCTTGGATGGACCCTGGCTTCTACCCTCACCATGTGGCTGATGGTCACATGTTTTCTGTTAAGTCAACAGGTGTCCTGAGGGAAGGGGCATCAGTCACATCACTCTTGTTTATCGGCTTTTGGTGTGTTGCTTTTTGAGTCGGTGCGAATCTGGTTATGAGGATTTACAGAGAACATGGTCTGGATTTAACTAAAGTAATCTCAAAAATGGACACATGGCTTAAAAGACTCCTACTGTGGAACTTCCATCTGATGGAAGATAAGCTAGAAATATAAACAGAAGGGGCAGACTGGAGGTAAACTAACAAGGCCAAGCAAAATTAACCAGCAGAGTGGATTCATACAGCTATTTGAACAAGGGCTTAGCTGACAAGTTGCATTAAGAAGTTAAAAAACAAAGGCCCTTGGGGGATAGGTTCCAGAACCCTCAAGAATACCCAAATCAAGTCTCCTGTATAAAATGGCACGGTATTTGCATATACCCTACGTACATATTCTGTGTACTTTAAATCATTTCTAAATTACTCGTAATGTAAATGTTATGCAAATAGTTTTTATACTGTATTATTTAGGGCACAATGACAAGAAAAACAATCTGTACATGTTCAGTAGAGGCAATTTTTAAAAACCATTTTCCATCCACAGTTGGTTAAATCTGTGGACACAGAATCCATGGATACAGAGGGCTGTCTGTAATCAGATCCACCAAGAGGTCGGTGACACGGGCAGGCTGAAACGTCAAGGGGACTTAGACCAGTTACACCCTTCCCTAAACCTTGGGCATGCCTGAGACATGAACTCACCATGGTCGTTCAGGGGAAAGCTGAACAGAAAGATCGGTAAGCATCTGTGGGGAGTGCAGGTTCAGGCTTTTACCCATAGGGGTTTGCTATTTGGGGACCAGAACTTTGCACCCTTCGCACCAGGCTGGCCCCGGGGACAGGAAGTGGGAGTGGTGCTGACCTGTGTCTGTGAGCTTGCCTCTCTAAGAGGTTTTTATGACTAGGTGTTCCACCCCTCCCTCTCCTCTTGCCCCCCTTTCCTTTCATTTATTCCCTCCTGCCAGTGGGTGCCCCTGCCTGACCCTCATTAACTCCAAGTGTAAAAACCATTTGTCTGCAGCCCCTTCCTCCCCCAGCTGGGGGCTGGGGCCAGGCCCTTCTTTCTTTCCCTCGAAGCTCAGACCTCTGGTTTATGAGCTAGACCCTAATGGCTATGCCCCATCGGACAGGCTGGACTTGTTAGGGGATGCCTCAGGGCTGCTCAGAAGACCTATAAAGAGGGAGCAATGCCCCTGGGGGACCCAAATCTGTCCCTAATTTCTCGGAAGCTGGCAGGGCTGCCTCATAAGGCCATACAAGCTGTGCACCACACACCTCTCAGGGCCCCATCCTCAAGGACAATGAGGTAGACGTAGACTTCAGCCCTCCTCAGGGCTGTGTAGGAACCAAGCAGTGCAGCCAGGTACGACGCACTCGGCTTGCCCACCCCCTCCAGGGCAGATCCTGCTTCAGGGACTTTGATTCCTTTCTTCTCACCTGGAAGGGGTCATTGTTCTCCTGTGTAAACCCAGAACAAGGGAACTCTAGGCTGTGAGGGAGGAGGGGAAATTGACCTGGGATTAAGCAGCTAGTAAACAAGGAGTGATCAGAACCATACAGCAGCGTGATGCTTGAGGGAGTTCTGGGTCAGGCAAGAGGGCCGTGGAGTGGGCCAGAGGCCTTTGGGTGTAGCACTGAAGGCCTCAAGGACCGCAGATGTCCTTTGGTGAAGAGGATGCGAAACTGCCACTCAAAGGCAGATAGAAGCCTTTCTCCATCAGCCCAGGCCTCACAGGGGCTTGCATGGCATCCTCAGACCACTACCTGGGGTTGGGGACCTGACTCCCCTCTTTCGCGGGCAGGCAGAGGGAGGTGAGCAGGCAGGTGGAGGTGTCCCTCCTCCTCCTCCCCGAGCTGGCAGGGGTCCAGACGAAGCCGGGAGTCAGAAGGGGATCTGGGGTTTGTGGCCAGGAGCCCAGCCTGGCCCTGCTCGAGAAAGCATTTGCTTTTTCATTACTCAGGGAGAGCCGCAAACTGTCTTGCAGAGCGGGGTTGGGTTTATGTAACGTAAACACCTCCGCACAAGAGGTCCCACCTGTGAGGAGGGCAGGTGGGGCCTCACGCTGGCCGCGGAGGCAGGAGGCAAGTGCTGGGGACAAGCCGGCTTCACGCAGGAGCTAGGAAGGGCTCCGCAAGCTGGCCGCCAGGTGGTAGAGCCTGAAATCTCACTCCCCCACTCTCTTTGGCAGCCACCTTTTCCAGTTCCTTATTTATAAAGGCTGGCCACCTCAGTAAGCCAGAGGCACCTCTCTGTCTTCCCCTCTGCCCTCCTGACTTTGGAGGACCAGAGCATCCTCAGGGACCTGGGAGAAGGCAGGAGGTGGTGGTTTTTAACTAGGAACAGTAGGGACTGGGCTGCACTCATCTCCAACCTGGTTACTGACTGACCCTGTCTGTGGGCAGAGGCCGATATGAGTCATGCTGAGGAGGGATGTGGCGACCGTCCTGGGGCCTGTCCAGGGATGTGCTGACTTGCCCCTTGGCCCGTGGCATGCCTGACCCGGCCCTGCTCGGTGGGCTGCCTGGGTGGCCTCGGTTGCTCTGGCCTACCCCCCATACCTCCTCCCTGATGGCTGTCCCATCCTCAGCCCTCGCTGGTCCCTGGGGTGGCTGCTCTGGGACTCACGTAAAGCCACCGCTGACCTGCCTCCTTGCCTGCCAGAGTAAAAATAGATGTCTCCACCGCGGCCACCTCGCGGTATCAACTTTCTCCCACTTGAGCCCTGGCCAGCGCTGGGCTCAGCGAGTGGAGCATGGATTGCAGTCTGCGCCTGGCGTCCGGGCCTGCGGAGGAGCCAGGCTGCTCATGAATGCCTCTTTGTTCTGGGAGGTGATCCTGGGTGTCCCTCCTCCAGGCCTGGGGCTCCTCCTGCTCACCTCTGGGCCTCTTCCCAGGCCCTCTGGCTCTGTACCTGCCCGGCTTCTTAATTCCTCGTCTCTCACCTGGTCTTCCGTGGGAGGGCAGTCCCTCCTTGCGGGGCTGGCTCCATGGGCATGTGCCCTGGGCAGTAAGTAGAACAGGGTCCTGTGCTGGATTTAATGCACTGCCATCATCTCTTCAAAATTCATAGTAAGTTTTTAATAAGGGGCTCCACATTTTAATTTTATATAGAGTGGTGTAAATTATGTAGGTAGAACTTCTTCTCCATCAGGGATTTGAGCTCCCAATCTAACGGGAGAGGCACATCCTCTCCTTTGGAAAGGTCATAGTGACCTTTAGCAATACAGTGATGGAGCAGGAAGAGTCTTTGTCCCTCTGAGCCCCAGGAGAGGCAGGGTTCCTCACAGGAAGCCTCAGATCCGATGGGGAGACAGCCCTTGTTTCTGCACAGGTCAAAGGTTGATGAAGAAAGTGTGGCCTCTGCCCTTCAAGAACACGCATTGTGATGGGGAGGCAGAGCCCTGGCCTCGAGTGAGCCCACAAGTCAAGTGGCGCAGACACTGGCCATGCCGTGGGGACCTTAGGACCATTGCAAAAACCAAATAGATAGACAGACATGGGGGCCGCTGAGACTTGAGGGCATTCGGGGGCACACAGGGGATCTGGGAGGGCCAGTTGGCACCTCGGCAGGCACGGTTCCTGTGTGTGAGCATGGTGAGGAGAGGGAGAAGGAGAGGAAGGTGGGCATGCAGGCTGGCGAGGGCTCCCGGAAAGATCAGGAGCACTGTTTGGGGGTTCCAGAACAGTAGGAACAGGGGATTTTCCTGGCAAAGCAGCATGTGGCCAGGGTCCTGAGTGCTGGGCTGCAGTGCAGAGAAGAGTGGAGGTGGGAGCAGCAGGTTCCAGAGGATCGGGGATCCTGCTGAACTCCTGGGGAGTGTGTCAGGGGGAAGGGTGCTCACTGGGGGCCTATAGTGCTGATGGGGACTGGGTGTGAGGCCCCAGAGAAGATAAGTGAAATAGCAGCTCTGTCTGAACCCTTGAGGACCAGGGGACCAGAGAACACAGGAGGGCATTATGCATGAAGGGGAGTTCCTGGAGGAGGTGACAGACTAGGATTGGTCTTAAGCGAGTGGGAGGATGCTCCTGTTGCCACCAGAGGGCTGGTGTTTAAAGGCCCTCTCAGGGCTTGTCCTTTAAAACAACCCCCAAGCCGGCTGTGGTAGTGCACTCCTGTAATCCCAGATTTGGGAGGCTAAGACAAGAGTCCGGTGGGTTTGAGGCCAGCCTCAGCAACTTAGCAGCACCCTCAGCAACTTATTGAGATCCTGTTTCAAAGTAAAAAATTAAAAGGGCTGGGAGTCTAGCTCAAAAGGGGAATGTTCCTGGGTCCAATTGCTAGTAACCAAAAATAAATAAATTAATTAATTAATAATAAAATAAAATGAATCCGCAGCAGAAATGGTGAGAAGTCTTTCTGGTAGATGATATGATCTTCCTGCCCTCTGAGGAGTAAAGAAAGTCAAGGGGCAGAGAAAGCAGAGCCCTGAAATCTGTCCTTCCAGTGAGGGTGTGAGTTCCTCCCTCCCCATGGAGAGCCCACTGTGGGTTCCCACTTGTCTCTTGCATCCCCTCTTGCTAGACAAGGACAGTCAGCTGGCTGAACCCCAGGCACCCAGGCCTTGGCTTCCCACGGTCCTCCCACCGCACGGAATCCCTGGGCAAGAGCTTGAGGGAGTGCCACCCGTGCGGGCTCTGAGCAGCAGGTCCAGCTGTGGTCAGGGGCGGCGCCCACAGCGCTGCTCTGTCCTGGAAAGGCCTGCGGGCAACTGCCTTTCCCGGCCTGAGGTAGCCCACGGTAAGGTCCGAGGGGCTCCCTGGAGAACGGCTGGACCTCAGGCTTGAGGGGGTCAGAGGGGTTATTTGTTCCAGAGCCCAAGGCTCCGAGTATGCACCGGGGGTCTTGGGCGTCCAGAGTTCTCTCCCAGTGGGGTGGCAGTTCTCTCCCTTCTGCCATCTAGAAAGCAGGGGGCTATTGGGAAGGACAGAGGAGGGCATGGAGAGTGAGTGGGGAGGCCTTGGAGGTCAGGGTAAAGGCTCGGTCTAGGGCTAGAGACGGACATTTTTAACCTTTGCAGAATGACTCTGTGCACCTAGGTGAAACAGGGTTGGGGACCTCAGAGGGGTCCAGCCAGCACTCCATCCCCAGCAGGCCGCCTTCCTCAACCAGGACCCTGGGCGGGGCCCCTGCTCTACTCTGGACCTGGCTCTGCAGTTGTCACGCTCACTCTAGATGTGAGGACTGAGTATCCAGGTGCTTGTCCTTCCTGGTGAGGGCCCAGTGGTGGGAGGTGCTTTGGGGCCATGGAATGGTGGGAGCTGGGGACAGAGAGGAGCAGCCAAGGCTGGAGTCCTACACTCTGTCCTTGTCTGACTTTCAGACCTGCACCCAGGTAAGTCAGGCAGCAGGAGGAAATGGCAGAGATGCTAAGAACTTCTGATGTTCTCACTGTAGTACATCCTGCATCAGTAAAACAGGCATGTGTGAAATTTCTTCTTCCTGGGAATCCAGCATGAGGACACCCCCCCATCCACACCTAAAGCTGGGTAGGCCAAATGGCACCCCCTTGGGGGAGGAGGACCCCTTCTATCTCTTTCCCACCCAGATTGCTGGCTTCAGAGTCCAGCTCAATCTTTGGTCGTCCCAACCTCTGCAGCCGCTACAGACAAGTGCAGCTGTGTTTGTCTTCTCTGCCCATGTCAAGTCGATCCCCTGTGGACCTTTCGTCATAGCCCTCATTCCCTTCTGTGCAGTGAAGGACCTCTGAGGCCCGGGACAGTAAGAAACCTGCCTAAGCTTGCACAGCCAAGCAGGGCGACCAGAAGACAGCTTCCACTCCCTTCTTTAGGCCACCAGACATCTGTGAGTGCCATCCCTCCTGCTTTCATTCAACCACCAGATTCTGAGCGTAGGCAGAGCCCAGAAGGCCGTGGGGGTGCAGGCAGATGAGGTGCTCCTGTCTTTAGGACAGCAGACAGATCTGGGCTAGCAAGGGTCCCCGTACCCTGCAGGGTATCTGAGGCTGCTTCTGGGCCAGGGAGGGTGGGGTCCCTAGGGAGGCTTCAGGGGGCTCCTGTGATCCCCAGGACCTGTGGGATGAGGATGGGGGAGGCTGAGGGCCACGGAGCCCAGGTTCGACGTGAGGGAGTGTTGGGTCTCCCTAGCATGGCTGCCTCCAGGTCTGAGTCTGACCTCTGCTTGGCCTCCCTTCTCCCCAAAAACTTGGGTTCTTTTGGTGGCTTCGTCTGCTTCCTCTGGCACCTCCAGACTCCCCGCACTAACCTCCTCCACCTTCCTCCCCTCCCTGTCCGCTCCTGTCCAGAAAGAAGCCCTCCTTTTCCCACCTGCCTCTCTCCTCCCAGCCCCCAGCACGTGTGGGGGAAATTGGGCCATTTGAAGAATAAAGGAGACGGCAGGAGAAAGGAAACTCCTGTCTCAGGACACAGCCCACAGCTGGAGTGAAAACCTGGTTCTCGTTAACACCCTGAGTCAGGGACCAGAATGCGGGTGTTGTGCCTCCCCAGTCCTCCCTCAGGGACCAGGAGGGGAAGGGCATGCTGGGAGACGCTCCGGTTATTGGGAGCAGATGGGAGGGGGCAGGGAAGCTGAGGAGGAGGAGAGCCGGCCTCGCCAAAGACCTGGAGACTTCCTTCCATAGGGAGCCCCAAGGACGTGCCAAGAACAGTGTGTAGGCAGCCCCAGGGTGGGGCGCCTTTGGGTCTGGACTGTGTGTAGAGAAGCCAGTGTCCACTGGACCACAACCGGGGGAAGGATTGAGTGGGTCACCTGCAGAAGGAGCATCGAGGCCACTGCTAGTCAAGATTGACAGTGGTGGGGACATTGCTGACGGTGAGCAGCTGAGGGTGGAGAGGCTGATGCCCTCACTCGGCCCACTTCTATGGGGTGAGGGTGCTATCAGTTTGGAGAGCCTCCCCCTACAGCCCATCCCCAGCTCTCAGAAACACCTTGGGCCTTCGGGGAGGGTTCACACTGGAGCTCTCAGGGGAACGGCTGAATTCTGGGTTCTGAAGGAGAAAAGGTGCACCTGACCCTGGAAACAGTGCAGGCTGGGCGGGACGGGAGGGCTCGCTTGGCAGATCCTGGCCTCGGCCCCTCAGCCCTCAGCCCCGGAACAGTGGTCCGGTGTAGAAATGGCTGCCACTTTAGGATCTACATGATTTTGGTTGTGGAGAAAGAGGCAGGGTTGGGTAGGCTTGGGGTCATCAGCCAAGCACTCTTCCCACGGAACCCCGGCTCAGGCAGCCCCCGTCTACACTTCCTGCACCACATGGCTTGGGCCCAGATTCCTCCTCCAATGTTTTAATTAGATCCCTGCTCATTAGCTGCCCAAATGCCTTCCAGACACCCCGCAGCTGCTCCAGCCCTCCCCACACCTGCTGGTCCAGCTGGGCGGCCCCCACACCTGGAAGACATCGAGCCTCCAGCCAGGGCCTTCAAACTCCAGCCCCTCCCTGTGGCCTCAGACAGCCAGGACAGGGGAGGGGAAGCAGGTCCTCACTGTGGGTGAGCTGCCTCTCCAGTTTCTGTTGGGAACTGAGCTGTGGCCACAGACACAGGGGAGGGAGAGGTGAGGTGTCTCTGCCTGCCACTGTCCCTTCCCTTCGGCCTCACCATGCCACCACGCTTAGGCCTTCCCTGCTGCCCCAGGCTTGGGGCTTTTGCCATCTGTACTGGGGAAAGAAGGGGGTTGGGAGAGCTGTGGCTTTGATCTCAGCAGGCTCCCCCAACCAGGGCAATTCCTGGAGGATTTGCCAGTCCAGATCATCATTCAATGAATGCCAGAGAAAGAGGGTCAAATTCCAGGCCTCAGCCCAGGCTCGAACTCAGATTTGCCCCCAGTGACGATCTTCTTCTGGGACTGCTGGGTTGCACCAAGTCACGTGGACTCTAATTAATTAATCCACTCACTTATTTGGCACTTACAAGAAGACGGGCGCTGTTATAAAGGCTCCACAAATACTCATTTCATCTCCCAGTAAACCTTTGGGGCAGGTACTAGCCCCGCCCCCCACTTTGACAGTGAGTGCCAGAGGCCAGAGCCATTGGTCAGCTCGCTGATGTCTACACAGTGGTGGGTGGCAATAGGATTTTAATCTGCTGCCTACGCTTTCTGTCCCCATAGCCCCTGTCCTGCAGCTTCTCTAGAATAAGCCGAGCTTGCTGCACCCTGGAGGAGGCAGTGTGGCCTGTTTAAGGCTTTTCCCCCAGTCGCCAGTAGACATGGGAGTTGCTACCACCTACGCAGGGAAGATGGAAGAGTCTGCCCGCACGGCCAGGGCCGGGCAGGTCTTTCATCCTTTTCAGTTTTCATGCAAAATGGGAAACCAAACTTAGCTCATAGAATGGCTCTGAGCAGGACACAGAGCAGGACAGGCTCTCCTAGTCTTGGCCTTCACAGTTCTGCCCCTGCTTTGCAGGACAGGCAGGACAGAGGTGTCAACCCCCAACCCAGCCCCTGGGGTGATAAGTAGGATGTTGATCCCTTCCATTCAATGAAATGTATGAGGGCCCCCATTTATTGGGGTGCGTGAGGTGGGGACAGAGAGTAGAGCTGGCTCAGCTCTGGTTTGCCCGAGAGCAGTGGTGAGGAGCTGATGCTGGGGGCTGGGTCCCCAGCAACCTCCAAGCTATCTCAGGTGATGAGTCCCAGGACTCCCCAGACCTCACAGTCATTGGATGGTGTGGCTGGTCCTCTAGCATCTGACCCAGGGCCTGTCTCTCCTCTCTCCTGGTGAGGAATTCTGGGAAGGGGATGACTGTGAGAGCATCTGGCCAGCATCCATTTACTAACGGGGAACAAAGACAGAGAGGGCCCCCTCCATCAGCCATCCTAGACACGTGTGCATGGGGCCGGGTAAGTGCCTTAAATTGTGTTACCCATTCACCCTCCAGGCCACATTGAGTTTCGCCAGCAGGAGGCTGGGAGAGGCTGGCTGCTGAGACCTGCTCCAAATGTCAAGGCCTTGAGAATCCAGCTAGCTTCCCACAGGTAGCAAGATCATGGGTGCAGAGGCAGGGGAGGATGGTAAGTGAGCCGCCCACCCCTCCACCTTCTATTTCTGCAGAATAGCTCTGCTGTGGGTCCCTCTCTGTCTCCAGGAATCTCAGACCCAAGCTTCTCCCCAGCCACTGCTAAAGCCATTCTTGTGGGGTCAGGCCGTACCCTTCTGCCTCGTTTAAACTCCCTGTCCTCTTTAAGGGCCATATGTCCAAACACGGTCACACTAGGGCTTCAACATATGATTTTTTTTGGGGGGGGGGACAATTTAGTATATAATAATTAAAATTGAAAAAGAAAAAAAATCCAAACAGGCCTCCATGGCTGAGTTAATTTGGAAAAGGATGAATTAAAGAAAATCAAACAGTGTTGATGCTTCACTGGGAATAAGAGTGTTCCAAGGTGATACTGAGGAGACTATGTGTAATGTTTCCCAAACACATTTGTCTTGGCTGGCTGTCTTGGGGCCTGCTGTCTTGATCATTTGCTGCACCGCTCTTGTTGACTTGCGTACCACACAGGTAAGGCCAACACTACTGTTGTACCCAGAAGGGGACCAGCAGCTAGGGATTTCTCCCCAGTTCATGTATGATCTCCAGTGAGTAACTCCAGCTTGTGATATTGTCAACCCTGCATATTTGAGTGTTGAGTGATGTCCTGAATTTATAATTTCCAATCCTTCCTCTCATTTTCTTTCCTTCCTCCTCCCTCCTTTCCCTCTTTTCTTGTGAGGTTCCTGATGCTGACTGGCAGCTGTATCCTTGCCTAGCCCCCAGGTCCAGTCACTGGAGAGCATCATTTCACCATCATATCCTATCATGTCTGTGTTAGCTTTCATTTCCACCCCAAACTTCATACTGTCTGCGACGGACTGGCTCAGCCGGGCACTGAGTCCACTCGGGACCAAGATTCTCAGAAAGGTGGGCAAAGGCTTCGGTTGCGGTTCTGCAGGGGTTAAGTCCTACAGCGATTCCTCCCCCTTAGCAAGTAAGAGCTCCTTCAAGTCCCCTTAAGTGTGGGGTCTCATCCCCGGGGGCTTGGGAGAGAGGAATCTGAAGAAATGATGTGGACAACTGCCTCTTGTTTCTATAGGCATTAAGTATAAACAAGATAAACAGGATAAAAGAAGATCCATGGCATCACAGTTTAAGATTCGTCTGGGACTGGGCGATTACAGTTGGCCTACTTGGCTTTTGTGATTGAAATCAGGTTTCTGGCCTCACAGGTAAACCCTAGGGGGCAAGGTACGAATCCAGAAGGGGGGGGGGAGCACATCAAAAGTCCGTTTTGGAGAAATTCAGTCTTCTTAGGATCTCCTTTAATCCTTTCAGAGTCTTTTGTCCCTAGGGCTTAGTTCAGGCCCTCCTCTGCCTATCAAGATCCATAGGGCTGCAGTGCAGATTTGTCCGGTCCTGTCTGCTCCACCATCCCCTATAAGGCAGTACTTATATTACAGTTAGTATACAGGGCAAAAACATTATAACACAGGTGATTGGATTTCTATAATTGTTCTTTAATGCATAATCTTGAAGCAGACTTTTGGGTTTTTTACTGTCCTGCTGCTGAGTCACAAATGGTAGGCTTTTGTTAAGTCAAGGCCAGAGAAGAGCTTATTAGCATCTCTTAAGAGGGAAACAAATGGCCCAGAGTCCAGAGACAGTTTTACATCTCTTTGGGAAATGGGGCAAAAGGTAGGTTTGCAGCCTCCCCTGCTGGCAGAGAGGTGCTGGGAGCTAATCTTTAGATCAAAGGACCTGCCAGCGGAAAGGCCTAGAGGAATTTTGCAGCCTCTGAATTCTGACTGCCCTTTATTACAGCTGGAACAATACAGAGAAATTCTGAGGGCTCAGACATTCTACTAGAAAATTTATCTTTCACGGACTCAACTTCTTCCCAGTCCTAATTCTTGGGATCCCATTTTACATCATTGGAGCTTATTAGTATAGAAATCTAAGAGCAGGGAGTATTTTTGCCAGAGATGATGTTTCCTCCTTGGGGCTTGCTTCCCTGAAGCTTGCCGATAATACAAGCGTTTCTCATGCACGTATACGCCGAGAAAGGACGGTGGCACTGTCCACATTTTCTAGCACCATTCTGGGCTTCCGAATCCTCACTAGACTTGTCCATTAAGCTCTGCTTACAGCATTTTAAGTTTTCTCTAGCCTACTTCTCTAAAGTTTTCCAAATTCCATCCATAAATCAATTTTTTGACCCTGAGGATTGAACGAAGGACATTCCACCTTTATTGTTGTTGTTGTTGTTGTTGTTGTTGTTATTTCAGTGGTACTGGGGTTCCTGGAAACCCTTCTACCTCCAGGCTACACTCCCAGACCTATTTTTTACTTTTTATTTGGAAGCAGGGTCTCTTAAGCCAGTGTGGCTGGCTTCGAACCTGCGCGATCCTCCTGTCTCTGCCTCCCAACTGTGGGGATTACAAGCGTGCGCCACCACACCCAGCTTCACTTTTATTATTTCTAATAAAAATATTTTTTTATTTTAAGATAGGGTCGTGCTAAGTTTCTGAGGCTGGCCTTGAACCTCAGATTCTCCTATCTCAACCTCCCAAGTACTGGGATTACAGGCATGTGCCACCATGCCTGGTTCTCATATACCAATTCTAAATGCTGCAACCACACTTTCCTAGGTAAAATTACAGTCCACAGCCCTACTTCTAGGCATTTCTGTGTTAGTCAGATTTCTGTTACTGTAACAAAATACCTGAAGTAATCAACTCATAAAGAAAAGCAATTAATTTTGGTCCACAGTTTTGGAAGTTCCAGTCCATGATAAGTGGGTCCCATTGCTTTCGGCCTCTGGTGAAGCAGTGCATCATTGTGGGGTACTTGGAGTGGAGCAAAATCACTTATGTCACAATCCTGGGGTCAAAGGGGTCAGGTCTCACAATTCCCATCAGGGACGTATCCCCATGACCCAAGGCCTCCCATAACGTCCCCACCTCTTAAGGGTCCCACTGCCTCCCAGTAGCACCACCCTGAGAACCAAGTCTTTGACACATGCGCTTTGTGGTGGATATTCAGATCCAAATGAGAGCAATGTCTTTGCTATGATTAGGCTGCCACCTTGTCTGGAAGCTGTGTGATAAGTAGCCCGCAGCGGGTGACTTCATCCTCCCCTTAACTTTGCACACATGAACTCCCAAACCCTGTGCTGAAATGGGAGCTGTTCAGAAGCTGTGGTTGAAGGCTTTGCTAAGCAAACATCTGAGGATGGGCAGCATTGGCATTACCTGGGAGTTTGCTAGAAGAGTGGGGTCTCGGGGTCCTCCTGGTCCAATTGGACCAGAATCTGGACTCAAAAGCATCCAGGTGGCTCCTAGGTAGGCAGATTCAGATTTGAGAAGGACTCATCTTGAGTGGTGATTTTCAGAACCACAGGTCGTGATCCACAGTGGGTTGGAAAAACAAATCATGAGCTTCAAATGGAATTTTTAAAAAATGAGAGTAGAATAAAAAATATAGGCCACACTGGCTCAGTTAAGTGCTGGAGGACGGGCCTTTGCGTGTTCTGGACCCAAGCACTGGGGGGGGGGGGCGGTGGGACAGGGGATTGACTGTGGTGACCTCTGCTTGGCCCCGCCCACCCAGCCCCTCCCCAGCCACCCTGGGTTTCCTGTCACTGACCACACACACCTTGTAACCACACCCTGTGGCCCAAAGCCTGGACTTTGGGGTGTGGTGGGGAGAGCTGGATCCCAAAAGAGTGACTTTTAAAATAGGTTCTCCAGGTTTATTTTTCCCTGGCCCCCTCTCCTCCTTGCTTTTCCATCTCCTTGCCCCAGTTCCTCCTTCTCCTGTTCCTGTTCCAAGCTAGAAGGCGAAGCCAAGTGCAGCACATCAGAGAGTTTCTCTCTCTCCTCACACTGTAGATTTTTCTTGCCCAAGATCTCTTCACCCCATACTGAGAAGTTGAAAATAACCTGGCTGACCCCACGCCCGCAGAGCCATTCCCGCTCTGGCGGTGGGCCACCAGCCTGGAAAATTGATCTGCTCTTTGAACCTGGCACTCCCCTGGAGACAGACCTGGGTCACTGCTAGAAGCTTCCGTGCTGCGGCAGCCCCGTAGAGTGGGGCGAGCAGAGGTGAGCGGGCAGGAGAGGGCAGGAGGTCTGGGCAGAGGCACTGGGAGGCCGGCTGCTCAGGCCACACAAGCAGGGCTGCCTGTGGCCATTCCTCCTTCCTCTTGCTCAGCCCCTGCTTCAGGTGGAAATGGAAGATCTGAAAATGTACCAGGGCTCTTTTCATTGGAAGTCTTTGGTTGTTGTTGTCATCATCCTCGCCATCCTCGTCAATCACTAAAAAAATATAGATGACAGGGTGATCACATGGCCTGGTTCAACGGGAACAATTGGGGTTCATACTTATTGTCTGGATAGACTACTTCATAGTGCCCCCTTTCATTTTCAATAATGTTTCAATATGGATTTTAAATGACTTTATTATCCTATATAACAAAACCAAACAATTTGCCAAAGGTCACAGAGCGAATAAAAAGTTTAGTTGGGACTTGATCCAAATCATGTGCTTCTTCCAGAATGCTTCCCAGTCCTCCCATGATGCCTCATGCCCATCCCAAGTGCCTTCTCTCTTTCCCAAGATACCTCATGCCCTTCCCAGGATGCCTCACTCCCTTCCCAGGATTCCTCATGTTCTTCCCAGGATGCCTCATGCCCTTCCCAGAATGCTTCATGGCCCTTCTAGGATTACTTACTTTTTGCTTCTTCCACCTGGCAGGAAGGTTATGTGGGTCAGTGCGTGTGCACCTGTCAGCTGTGTTGTAGCCTCATCACAGGCCTTGAGAGCCAGTTAAATGGAGTCAGTTTACCTTCTAACCATCCCTTCCAGGCTTCAGGGCGTAGCAGAGCCCCCAGCAGTTTCTGAGGCCTCAGATCTCCCTTCATGGTGGGGAGGGCTGAGATGGAGGTTGTGTAGTTCAGGGGTACAGGATCTTTCCTTGGAGTGCTCTCCATTTTTGTCCTTCTCAGGCTTGCTCAGAACCCCACCTGTAGAAACAAACCTTTTTGAGGGTGGAAGACACACAGGCTCCCTCTTCTCATTCTCTGTGAGGGAGTGTGCAGGGGTGGTGTGGGCAGGTGGGCCAGAGAGCTAGCAGTGGGGTGGCAGAGTTGGATGGCAGCAGAGGCTGGTGCTTTGCATGCAGAAGGGCCTTGATTATGGGACAGAAGGACATTAGCTGCAGGTGGTGTGCTCTGGCAGTTATTTCCCCTTGAACTTGGACTTGGCATTGGGGACAACTTTGAGGCACAAGACCACCCCAAAGGCTCCAGGTATCCTCGTTCCTCCAGGCCACCCGTGGGTACTGAACTGCTGACAGGCTTCTGGCTCTGGAGGAGGTATAGGAAGCCTGGATCTGGTCCCAGTCCCTGATATTTTGCTGGGAATATGCTACATCTAGTCCAAGGGGTGTGACTAAAATACAGGTGAGGGGCTCTGCAGAATGCCTCTTTCAGGGAGAACACATTTATGAACAATCACATACTCTGTGAACACCCATGCACAAAACAAACACCCCACTAACATCTGATACCTTGTACATATTTATCCTCATATAGGTACCATCCACACCCATATCCTCACACCTACATACACATGTACCCACACAAGGTCACCTCATCACCTGCACTTCTATATACATATGCGTGTACACTCATGCATGCACGCCGATACGCACACACCCTGCATAACGGGTGCTCACATGTGCAATGTTCTCTAACCAGTCATGCAGAAATGGGGAATGGTTTCTTGCCGTGAAAGGGAGAAGATGGAAAGACCTGGGGAACATTATGCTAAGTGAGATTAGCCAAGCACAGAAAGAGAAGGAACATATGTTTCTCTAATATGCTCAAGCTAGGGAGTATTAGGGATACCAGGGGGACTCCAGATAATGGAGGGGAAAACTCAGTGAAGCCAGAGGGAGGTTTATTAATGGAAAAGCTACATTCAACTATGTGCATACATGTGAGTATAACATTGTTAACCTGGACACTCAGTATTGGGAGGGAGGGAAATGGGGGAAGCAGGGAGGGCACCAAGCACGGTGTGAATATATACCATTGTCAAGGTGATCCACATTGTGATGTGAGACTATGGTGCACCAATAAAAAAAAAAGGGAGAGAGGTGCTGGTCTCTGAGAACAGGGGCTGTGTGTGGAGAGCAGCTTGGTCCTTGGAACTAGGAGGCTCGGGAGTGCTGAGCGGGCATGGTCGGTGGCGCTTGGATCTCAGGTACAGCAGGAAGGGCAGGGGCTGGCATGACCAAGGCATCCTCACCTAGGCTTGAACTTTTGTGTACACCCTTCTGTCCCAAGAGACAAACCTCTTCGTACCTCTTCTGCCCCAGGCCCTCTCTGCTCCTGACTTATTTAGAGAGAACATATTACTTACAAAAAGAAACTCAAATCACATCATCAGACTTCTTTCCAGCAATGACATATGCTAGAAGACAGAAAAATCTTATTTTTAAAATTTCAGGTTCTCCCCACAGAGTTTTGCCAGGGGACACAAAGGGCAGGCCCTATATCCACTCTTGGATTAGAAGGTAGGACAGAGAAAACCTCTAGTGACCCTTTTGGGGTCAAGGTCAAGTAGTAAGATCTTGGAACACCTCAGCAAAGGAGCCGCACTGGCCTCAAGCCCGGGGGGGATGGGAGGTGGAAGAATTAGGGCAAGCAGGAGGCGAAGAGGGCGTGCCTGGTGGGGAGGAGCTCCAGCGCAAGGTCCTGAGGCCAATGCGCTGGTATTTGGCAACTGCGTGGCCGCATTCAGATGTTCTGCGTGGCTATGTCAGAGGTCGGTCCTGGCCAGGGTTGGGATCAGCCAGTCAGTATCAGGGTAGGTCTGTGGCCACGGTTGTGGTCGGCCTGAGGTCACATTGATGTGACTAGACCTGGGCTGAACAGGAAGAAGCAGTTTCCTCTGGCTGTAAGTGGTGGAAGAGACATGTATCCAGGCCTGTGTCCTTGCGAGGTCCCGCCCATGAAGTCTTTCTCAGCTGCTCCTCCAAGGGAGATTAGTGTTCTGTCTTGACACCAACAGTTCTGAGTTCCAGCTCCTGGTCAAGGCCTGGGGTGGGGGAAGCACAACTAACACAACATGAGTGCCCACAGCTGGAGCAGAACCGCCTCCTGTACACGGCCGTATGAGGAGCCTAAGAAGCCTATGCGGCCACGGCACATGGTTTCTCCCTTTCAGGGCTTGGCATCCGAAGCCAGGCTTTGGCGTGGGATTTACCATGACTGGGGCTCTTCAGATGTGAGGCAGGTGACTATGGGCTGTGTCTGGACATAACAACCTTGACCTATTGATATATGAAGGAAGGTTGACCAAGAACCAACACCTACAGCACTCAGGTGAATTCAAGCAAAGGAGCCATGTGCACGGGTAGAGGATCAAGCCGCCTTCGGGGATGCTCTATGCAAGTGTTACATATGTACCTTAGTGGTAGCAGGATTGCCTGGGAAGCCTTGGGTTCAAGGCTAAGACAAAGGATGTTGTAATGTTTATGAGGTCTCTGTTCCTTTTTGTGACAGAATAATCTTCTATCACATGGATAAGCCCCATTTTATTTATGTATTTCTTAAATGGTGGGTTCTTGCCACTGTTTGGCTATAGTGATATAACGCTGCTATGCACACTTATATAGGAGTTTTGTCTGAAAAATATGGTTTCAATTTTCTTATTTAGAAGCAACAAAAATAACTGGGCCATATGGTAACGATTCAGTGTTCTGAGGAACCCCAAACTGTTTTCCATACTGCTGCACCACTTTGTATCCTGTCAGCGGGGTATGAGGATTCCTACTTGTGATGGTTAACCTGAATTTTCAACTTAACTGATTAAGGGACACCTAAGAGCTGGGCACGGTGGCCCATGCTTGTAATTTCAGTTTTTATGAGGTTGAGACAGGAGAATTGCAGGTTTGAGGCCAGTCATAGCAATTTAGTGAGGCCCTCAGCAACTTAGTAAGACCCTGTTTCCATAAGTTAATAAATAAATGAATGAATGAATGAATAGGGATGGGGTGCAGCTCAGATGTAGAATGTGCCTGGGTTCATTTGTTCATTTTCTAGTAACACACACACACACACACACACACACACACACACACACCCCTAGTATTACGTGACTTTGAAATGATTGGCAGGTCGAACAGCAGATTGAGGAGGAAGTCCCGCCCTCACTGTGGGTGGCACTGCCCAAGATTCTGGGGGACTTGGATGGGATTAAGGATGGAATAAGGAGGAAGTGGAGTGAAGGCAAACGCTGTTCTCCCTGAGTGAAGGTGCACTGGCTCCTGCCTGGGATGTTGGATTTCAACCCCTTTGCTTATTGAACTGGACTTGCATTAATTATTCAATGGGAAGTTTCCTGGCCTTTCCATCTAGGTCTGGAACTGCATCATTGGTAGCCGCTATTCTGAGACTCCAGACCTTGGACTGCTGGACCAGCTGCCTGTTCCTCCAGCCCTCTGTGTGCAGCTGGTCACTTGGAGAACATTGCTTTTGAGAGTAAGCCGATTTGATAAATCTCCTTTTATAACACACATATCCTGTGAATTCTGTTATTCTACTGAACCTTGACTAATAGATGTCTCCACAATGTCTCTCAAATTTGCTCTTTCTGATTTTTTAATCCCAGCCCTCCCAGTAGGTATAAAGTGGTATCCTTTTGTGGTCTACATGGTCTTCTCACGCTCTTGATAGTGTCATGTGATGCACAAACCATTTTAATTTTCATCAAATACAACTTGTTTATGCTTTATTTAGCTGCTTGTACTTTTATTGTAATATTTAAGAAACTTGAATATTCTAAGGTCAGAAAGACATGCCTATTTATTATTCTTATTTTTGTGTGTATGGCACTGGGGATTGAACCCAAGGACATCCTACCTCTGGCTACACCTGCAGCCCAATTTTTAATTTTTATTTTGAAAAAGAGTCTTGCTAGATTGAAGAGTCTCACTACTTGCTGAGGCTGTCCTCGAACCTGCAATCCCGTCTCAGCCTCCCAAGTACTGAAATTACAGATGTGTATCACCACACTCTGTGCCTATTTGTTATTCTAAAAATTTTATTTTTTAATTGTTACAAGTGTTTTTGATACATTCAAATATATTGCATATATTTTAGTTGTATAACATAATGTTTTGACATATTTTAGTGAAACAGTTACTATAGTCAAGCAAATTAACAAACATACTGCTTCATCTATTTACCTTTCTTGTCCTTCTTTTTATCTTGGGATAAGATTTTTAAAAATCTCCTATCTTGGTAAATTGCCAGGGTATATATAGCACAGTAATATGATTGTGGGCCTCATATTGTATTTTAGATTTATTCTTTCTTCATAACTGCAACATTTCCCCTTAGGATGTGTATCTTTCTATTCTTGGTTCTCCCTCATACTAGTAACTGTGCACTGATTCTATGTGTTTTATTTTTTAGATTTCACAAAAGTGGAGGTCTTGTGCTGCCTGATTTTAAAACATATTACAAACAGCAGTAAACAAAACAGTATGGTGCTGGCATAAAGACAGACACACCAAAGAGTGGAGTAGAATAGGGGCCGGAAATCAACCTGTACCTAAAGATCTAACCTTTTCTGAGGTTGCCAAAAACACAATGAATCAAGGACAGTCTCCTCCACAAACATTGTTTGGAGAACTGGATATTCACTTGTGAAAGAATACAATCAGATAATTATTTCATACCATACACAAAAATCAACATAAAATGGATTAAAGAATTAGACTCAAAACTAAAGTAGGAGGACTTCCGGGAAGATGGCGACCGAGAAAAGCGGGGCTTGAGAGTCCCGCTAACAACCAATCTCCATTACCACAAAAAGAGCGCCTTTCATAGCCAGAAAACACCATCACCAGAAAAACAAAAAAAACCACCAGGCTCCAGAGAGAAAGCGGACTGAGAACAGAGCTCAGGGCCAGAGGAGACACACGAGCCCGAGGACGCGGCAGCAGCGCCATACTGCCGGCGGCAGCGGCGAACTCAACGGACAGCTACAGCAAGCCAGGTGAGCCGCTGCGGAACAGCCAGGCGGGATCTTTCGGCGCAGACAGCATTTAAAGCTCCCAGTGGCTGAGCTCAGCACACGCTGCAGGGATTCAGAGTGGAAATCAAAACCAGAGAAGAAAAAATACGCCAGCCTCATGGCCGAGGGCGTGGCAGAGGTGCCATATTGCCACCGGCGGCGGCAGCAGCAGTGAATTCACCGAGTCCAGTACAGCTACATCTGCGTACTCAAGAACAGTGAGTCAAATTGCGGGCCACAGAGGAGAAATCGCAGTATTGGGCCTCCTGGGACTTGACCCAGGAGTGGTGGTGGCAGAGATATCACACCATAGGAGAACGTGCAACCTGGCACCCCCCATAGTTTAAAGCAGCCTCTATCGACTCCCTGGGTCAGAGACTCTGTGATACAACCCAGTAAAGGAGTAGTGGGGTCTGAGATAATACAGACTCGAGATCCAGAGCACCTTAAGTGAAGCCATAGTGACCCAAGGGAAGAACCCAGAGAAGGCACAAACCTCCGAAATCATGGGAAAGAGGAATAACACTGGAGTAATGAATGTGCACAACCCCACAACATCAGAACCTGATAAAACAGAAAATCAGAGATTTCTAGAAGATCAAATCAGGAAAATAACTGTAGAAATACTGGAGGTGCTTCGAAAAGAACTCAGAGAGAGCCAAAAAGAGATAAAGGATGCAATTAATGAAGTAAAGGCCTCAATTCAAAGCACAAACAACCGATTAGACCACATGGAGAACAGAATCTCGCTCTTAGAAGATGAGCAATCCAAAAATGAATGCATAGTTTCTAATCTAGAAAAAAATATCCAACAGCAGGAATCTGACATTGAAGAAATATGGGCCCATCTTAAGAGAGCTAACCTAAGAATAATTGGAATAGAGGAGGGAAAAGAAAGTGATACCAAAGGGATCAACAATCTCTTCAAGGAAGTAATAGCAGAAAATTTTCCAAATATAGAGCAAGAGGTTGATACACAGATCCAGGAAACTTATAGAACTCCCTTTAGACAGGATCAGAGAAGAGGATCCCCACGCCACATCATTGTCAAAATGACCAATGTGGAAGCCAAGCAGAGAATCTTAAAGGCAACAAAAACAAAGGGCCAAGTGACATTCAGAGGCAAACCAATTAGAATTACTCCAGACTTCCCAAACCAAGTCATGAGAGCCAGAAGGGCTTGGAGTAACATATTCCAAACTCTGAAAGAAAACAACTTCCAGCCAAAAATGTCCTATCCAGCAAAACTTTCTATCAAATTAGATGGAGAAATAAGAAGCTTCCATGACAAACAGAAACTGAAGGAATTTATGTCTTCAAAACCAGCGCTAGAGAAAATACTTAAAGAGATTAACTACAAAGAAGAAATAGGTAACACTCACCAGAACCAGAGAAACAAGAGTTTCCATCCAACAGACAACTAAGATTGGTTATCTGTGGAGATTCATTATTTATGTTAGTCTTTTACCTATCTCTAAATGGTATTGTTTGCCTTTATTGTTGTTAATTTTTAGGATTTCTAGTTGGAATATTAATATACCTTCAGATAAAGCATTTGGAAATATTTTATCCAATTCTATTAGTAACTTTTAACTCTGTTTACATTGTCTTTGGATATACAATATTTTCTTTTATTTTTTAGGGAGTTTGTATATTCTTCTGTTGCCTGTGCCATTGAAATCATATCCAAGTAATCACTGCCAATTTCAATGTTGTGAGGTTTTATGACCCAGATTTTCTCCTAAAAGTTTATAGTCTTAAGATTTATATTTAGGTCTTTTATCTATTTTGAGTTAATACTTGTATATGGAATTAGGTAAAGGTCCAATTTTATTCTTTTCCATGTAATTATTATTTTTCAACAATATTTAGTTAAAAGATTATTATTTCCACCACCAAATGTTCGTGGAAACCTTGTCAAAAATAACTTGACAATATAGGGAAGAATTTAGCTCTAGGCTTGTATTTAACTCCAATGGTCTATATATCTGCCTTTAGAACAGTACTACACTGTTTCAATTATTATAGCTTTATATGATTTAATCAGAAAATATATATCTGCTAGCTTTGTTCTTTTTCAAGATCGTTTTGGGTATCTAGAATTCATATTCCATATTAGGATAGATTTTTTTCTGAAACATAAATATATAAATATATGATAGTTTCACCTAAAAAAACAGAAAAAAATATGCTCTAGTAAGAAAGAAAGCAAAAAGAAATATTGAAATACTATCTTTAAATCATCAAACGCTTGGTATCAGACAAATGAAACTGTTATGTGAGATTATCATTTTTAATTTTGGATAAATTGCTATAATACTAGATGTCAACCACTAAGCCAAGCATGGGAGGGAGGGATGGGGAGAGAATGGGGTGGGGATCGGGTGGGGGCTGACTGGGCAATGTGTGCATGTATGTCTACAAAAGTTTGTATCCCACTATGATGTATGAATACAGTGCACCAATAAAATAAAATAAAATTAAAAAAAAAAAAAAAAAAAAACTAAAGTAGGCTGGGCGGGGTGGTGCATGCTAGTAATCCCCGTGCTTTGGGAAGCGAAGACAGGAGGATGGCACTGGTTCGAAGCCAGCCTCGCTGGCCTAAGATACCCTATTTCCAAATAAAAATATAAAATTGGTCTGGAAGTGATGCCCGGAGGTAGAAGGGTTTCCAGGAACCCCAGTACCACCAAACCAAGCCAAACCAAACAAAAAAAACTAAACTAGTCAAGCTACTATGGAGATCAGTGTGGAGAGTCCTTAGAGAACTGGGAATGGATCCACCATATGATCCAGCCATACCACTACTGGGTATCTTTCCAAAGGAGTTGAAACCATAAAACTACAGTAATATATGCATGCCCATGTTCACAGTAGCGCAATGCACATGAGCCAAACTATGGAACCTACCTAGGTGTCTATCAACAGATGAATGGATTACAAAATTATGGGAAATACACACAATGGAATTCTACTCAGCAATAAATAAAAATAAAATTACATCATTTGCAAGAAAATGGAAGGACCTGGAGAACATTATGTTAAGCAAGATTAGCCCATCACAGAGAGTGAAGGGTTATATGTTTTCTTTAAGATGTTCAGGATAGGAAATAATCAGGATACAAGAGAAACTCCATATGGTGATGAGAAACCTTAGGGGATCCAGGGAGGAGATATAAGGTTAGGAGTGGAGGAAGACTTAGGTGCATTAATAGAAATACTACCATAGACTATATGTATACATGAGAATATATACTAATGTCAATCTGGGTACTCCCTATTGGAGGGAAACATGGAGGGGGGGCACCAAGAGTGTGTGCATATATCACACACACACACACACACACACACACACTAAAACCTTTAGAGGAGAACCTACAGGAAAGTTTATGGCTACATGACTATGAGTGCCTACATAGCCAACTTATGGAACCAACCCAGGTGTCTTCCAACAGATGAATGGATGAAGGAAATTTGGTGTATACACAATGGAGCCTTACTCAGCAATAAGGAAGAACACAATTGTATGATGTGCAGGAAAGTGAATGGAAGCGGGGAACACCATGCCAAGTGAGATCAGCCAGACTCAGAAAATCAAAGGCCACGTGTTTTCTCTAATATGCAGGAGCTAGAGAGAAAGTAGGAAAGAAAAGAGACCTCATGGAAATCAGGACAGAGACCAGTAGAATAGCGGAAAGGAATGGAGGGAGGGAGGATTGTTTTCTGTAGGAGGAAGGGGAGGGGTGTAGAATAATGTTATGTGCACACACACATGTGTCATATGAATCTCACTCTCATGTATGGGGAGATGTGACCAAGAAAACAAACCAAGCGAGTGTGCATGTATTGAGTGCATCACCATGAATCTAACTATTAGGTATAATTACAATGCAACAGTAAGAATTAATAAAATTAAAATAAGCAGCCAGAAAGATACCAAATGAACAACCCCCATAATCCATCTGAAGGTCCTAAAAAACAAGACTAAACCTATTACAAAACCAGAAGAGGGAAGGAATTCATTAAGATCAGTGTCAAAATTAATAAAATAGAGGATTAAAAACAAAGGATTAATGTAATAAAGACTTGGTTATTTGAAAATTTAAACAAGATTGATAAATCTTTAGCCAAAATAACCAAAGGGGAGGGGAAAAAAAAGAAAGAAGACCCAAATTAGTGAAATTAGTGACCAAAAGGGAGATATCATCACAGACATCACAGAAATCCAGAGCATCACTGGGAACTATTTTGAAAATGTATACTCCAATAAACCTGAAAATCTAGAAAAAATAGATAAATTTCTAAACATATAAGACCGACTAAAATTGAACCTAGACAATATAGAAAACCTCACCCACCAGACAATTCACAACAATGAAATTGATGGAGTAATAAAAAGAAATAAAGAAATAAAATTGATGGATCGGAGGGTAATCCTATTTCTAAGTTTTCGAGGCCCCTCCATCCTGATTTCCGTAGTGGCTCTCCTCGCTCACCACAATGTGCAAGCGTTCCCTTGTCTCCACATCCTCACCAGTACTTGTTATCATTTGTCATTTTGATAGTAGCAGTTGTAACTGCAGTGAAGTGATATCTCATGTGGTTTTGATTTGTCTTTCCCTGATAACTAAGTGATACTGAGCCTTTTTTTTTCATATATCTGTTGGCCATTTGTGTGTCTTCTTTTGGGAAATATCTATTTAGGTCTAGTGCCCATTTTTTTAATTGAATTATGTTTTTGGTATAAACTTTTTGAGTTTCTTAGATTTTCTAGATATTAACTCTTTGCCAGGTACAGAGTTTTCCGATATTTTCTCCCATTTATAGGTTGTCTCATCACACTGTTGTTTCTTTGCTGTGAAGAAGCTTTTAATGTGATCTAATCCCATTTGTATGTTTTTGCTTTTGTTTCCTATGTTTTGGGGATCTTGTCCAAAAAGTCTTTGCCCATTTCAATGTTCTGAAGTATTATTTCCCCTGCATCCTCCTCCTCCTCCTCCTCCTCTTCTTCCTCCTCCTCCTCCTCCTCCTCCTCCTGCTCCTTCTTCTTCTTCTTCTTTGTACTGCAGCACTTTTATTTTCTTTAGTGACAGTGTTGCTGGGGCCTAATGTTCTCACATAACAGTAGAAAACCAAAATTTGTGTCATCTCTTAAATAATTGAGTACAAAAAACCTTTCATAGCCGGGCGTGGTGGCGCACGCTTGTAATCCCTGCATTTGGGAGGCAGAGACAGGAGGATCGCGCAGGTTCGAAGCCAGCCGCGCGTGCTGGCTTAGGAGACCCAGTTTCCGAATAAAAATGTAAAAATAGGTCTGGGAGTGTAGCCCGGAGGTAGAAGGGCTTCCAGGAACCCCAGTACCACCAAAAAAAAAAAAAAACCAACAAAAAAAAAAAACCTTATATAAACTGGCTCCTAAGGCTCGGACCTTCCCACCCTGTTAGGCCGGCAAGATGGAAGGGACCGCTGGTCCAGGACTCTTGCCAGCCTGAGAAATCCTGGAGCAGTCAGTCCGCTGACAGCAATACCCTGCACAGATCGCTGCTCTGCGGCCTCAGATCACCAAGCCACAGGCTTCTGTCCCACAGGTGTGCGCTCACCTCAGCCACCAGGTGACCGAGCCAGATGGACTAAGGGCGTAAATCAAAGATATGCACAGGGTATTAAACACAGACCAAGGGAACAGCTAACTTGAATACAAGGTCAAAATCAGCAACAAGATCCAGTGCTGACACCGGGTACAAGCTTCAAGGACAAATTTCTTTTCAAAGCCTTATTCCAGTTTCATGAGGCCAGCATGAGGTGCATACATTTGCCAGGGCAAATTTATACTTCAGAAACAGCTCATGCAGCAGATGCCTGGCACCTGCTCAGTCCATCTAGAAGCATTTGCGGTGCACGATGGAGGTGCCCGACTCGTCGTACTCCTGCTTGCTGATCCACATCTGCTGGATGGTGGACAGCGAGGCCAGGATGGAGCCACCAATCTACACTGAGTACTTGCGCTCAGGAAGGGGCGATGATCTTGATCTTCATGGTGCTGGGGCCCAGGGCTGTGATCTCATTCTGGACCTGGCGGCGATGCCGAGATTCATGGTGGTGCTGCCGGACAGCACAGTGTTAGCGTAGAGGTCCTTGCGGATATCCATGTCGCACTTCATGATGGAGTTGAAGGTGGTCTCGTGGATGCCGGACGACTCCATACTGAGGAAGGAGGGCTGGAAGAGGGCCTCGGGACATCTGAAGCGCTCGTTGCCGATGGTGATCACCTGCCCGTCGGGCAGCTCGTAGCTCTTCTCTAGAGAGGAGGAGGGCGCGGCGGTGGCCATCTCCTGCTCCAAGTCCAGGGTGATGTCCCGAACAATCTCCCACTCGGCTGTGGTGGTGAAGCTGTAGCCTCGCTCGGTCAGGATCTTCATGAGGTAGTCTGTCGGGTCCCAGCCAGCCAGGTCCAGACGCAGGATGGCATGGGGGAGGGTGTAGCCCTCGTAGATGGGCACCGTGTGGGTGACCCCGTCGCCGGAGTCCATGATGATGCCAGTGGTGTGCCCAGAGGTGTTCAAGGACAGCACGGCTTGGATGGCCACATACATGGCTGGAGTATTAAAGGTCTCGAACATGATCTGAGTCATCTTCCTGCGGTTGGCCTTGGGGTTCAGGGGGGCCTCTGTCAGCAGCATGGGGTGCTCCTCAGGGGCCACGTGCAGCTCATTGTAGAAGGTGTGGTGCCAGATCTTCTCCATGTCGTCCCAGTTGGTGACAATGCCGTGCTCAATGGGGTACTGCAGGTTCAGGATGCCCCGCTTGCTCTGGGCCTCGTTGCCCACGTAGGAGTCCTTCTGCCCCATGCCCACCATCACGCCCTGGTGCCGGGGACGCCCGACGATGGAGGGGAACACGGCCCGAGGGGCGTCATCGCCAGCAAAGCTGGCTTTGCACATGCTGGAGCCATTGTCAATGAGGAGTGCAGCGATTTCTTCTTCCATGGCAGTTGGCGTTGGTCAGGCGGCGGCGGAGCGATGGAGGAGCGCAGAGAGCGGCCGGCCGCGAGTGAGACCCCCTGCATTTTCTTCTACTAGTTTCAGCTATTACATTTAAACCTGTAATCCATTTTGAGTTGATTTTTAAAAATTTTCTGCATGTGGTTATTCAGTTTCTTTCTCTTCTCCTTCGTTCTGTCCCACATCAAGTCACCTGTCTGTACAATCCTGGCAGGTGTACGTGCTGGTGGTGAGTGGAGGGGAAGGAGGGAGCAGGTATTTACTTCCAGTTCATCCTTACCTCAAGGGTACAGTTCTTCAGAATCTCAGCATAATGTCAGAGTGGTCTGTTAGAACTTGGGAAGGTCCTGGACTTTTATTCTGTCCCCATAATATGTATAAACAATCACAACTCAGTTAATGAAGCCTTTTCTTATAGACGGGCAAGTGTTCTTAGGGTTGGGGGGCTCCCTTAACTTTCTGGGCCATCTCCTTCCTCTAAATGTTGGCCTTGTTATCTCTCCTTTCGCCATGAGCTTGTCAATGGTCTTAAGATTATGTTCTTAAATTTAATCCACTATCACTTTCAGTTGTCCTCAGTGAGAGGTTTGATCCCAATAATTTGGCTCACCACTACCAGAAGTAGAAGTTGATTTGCTCTTTTCAAAACTCTGCCTTCCCCCGACTCACGTGACATCTCTTTTCATATTTTCTACCTGTCTCTGTTGGCCCCTCTCATTTCTACTTCAGAGTCTCATTGGGCCAAACCTTAAATATAAGCCTTAAATAGACCCTATCTGTTGTTTTTCTTCCCCATCTGCATATTTTCCAATGAGCTGTTTTCTTGACTCTCATGACTGTTTGGGATATTCATGGCTCCCAAGTCAACATCCCTAGCCAGAGATCACCTTGCTCCCCAGGGTATATCCAGTGCCTACTGGGTTTTCCTTTTGAACCTTTTGTAGATACCGCAAAATCATCACATTCAAAGCAGAACTCATCGTTTCCTTCCGCACCTGCTTCTCAGTGTTACCCCCTCATACACAACATTATCAATCATGTGTGGTGGTGCAAGCCTGTAATTTCAGCTATTTGGAAGGCTGAGGCAGGAGAATCCTGAGTTTGAGGCCAGCCTGGACAACTTAGTGAGACCCCGTCTAGAAAAATAAAAGAGACAGAAGCAGGGGGAGGGGCAAGAGTGTCACCCTCACTAGATCCTCACTGGACACCCAGCAGTATAACTATCGAAGATCACTAGCATCAAATTATGCTTTGCAAGCTTAAGGGCGAATGGCTCTTATAATGGGTTGAACCGTGATCCCC
Organism: Muscardinus avellanarius; assembly: GCF_963383645.1. Classification (NCBI taxonomy): domain Eukaryota; kingdom Metazoa; phylum Chordata; class Mammalia; order Rodentia; family Gliridae; genus Muscardinus; species Muscardinus avellanarius. The sequence continues at coordinate 66,381,504 of NC_137801.1, forward strand.
TAGCCCAGATTCTTACGTTGAAGTCTTAACTTCTAGTACCTCTGAACGTGAACTTATTTGGAAACTTATTTGCAGATGTAATTGGCTAAGATGGAATCATTAGGGTGGGGCACTCTCCAGTATGACTGGTATCTTTATAAAAACATCCAAAGGGGATTCCTCCAAACTGGAAGGAGGTCAAAGACAGGTCAAGCAAGTCTGCCACGTGTGGATCATTTCCTTGATAGAAAGGAAGTGCTGAAGCTTGTGGAATTTGGAGGCACAGGTGATGATGCTTTGGGACTGTGTTAAGTAACGAGCACAGAAACATTCTCACTAATTCTCTATGAGACTCTAACGACTCCATTTCGACGAGTAGCGGCAGACACCGGGGTGAGATTTCCCCTGGTGGTTTCTGCTAAGTGGACGTGGATGAGGGGGGCTTATTCTCCACCATGGCTCAGACCATCACTGGGATCTGCATGGAATGTAGAGACAACCCCATGAAGACAGAAGGCGCTGAAGTCTGGAGTCGTCTGCATCACTGACTACTACCTACAAACTCCTTAAGTGGGGAGCACTGTCGACTCTCCAGACCTCAGAACTCAGAGTCAAACTCCAGCCCCAAAGTCGCCCCTGAGTTGTTCTGGCAGGGAAATGTTAGGAGCAGAGCAAAGTTTTCTGAGAGTGTTGGACCATGCAGCCTTCTGGTTCAGGGTCCTCCACCGGGGGAGGGGAGGCCCATAGGAAAGGAGGCCAGAGCCGCCTTCTCTGAGGCCCCCTTGTAGATCAGGCCCCAGTTTGCTTCAGAAGACACCCTGGGGGCTTTTCCACTTCCGTCTCTGGCTTGAGACCTCCTAACCTCTTGGGACCTCTGGCTTCAGTCCTCCAGAGGTTGGAGACGGCCTGGGATCCAGATCTTGGTTTGGGGAATGAGATGCCCTCTGTTATCTGCCTCAAGATATGGTGATGCTTCTTCCACTGGACTGGCACTTCCAGAAGAAGCCAGAAGAGCTGCTGTTCTTGGTCTCCGGTTTGTTGCAGACTTTTCCAGAACCCTGGACCCGTCATCACCAAGGTCCCTCTGGCTCTTCCTGTCCAGGGCTTGGTTCTTACTTCTTTTGGGAGCAGGAGATCCAAACCGATTTGGGAAATGCTCACAGCAGAGAGGTCTGGCACCATGTCCAGGTCGTCAAGGCTATATTTAACTGGCTATATTTTCTGCCCCACTCACTTGTCCCAACCCAGCCCCGCCTGCCACCCCCCTCGGTGGCCTGTCCTGCACCGTCGTGCCCGTGTCGCCCCTGCTCACCCTGCTCCAGCTGTGCAATTGTGGTCTGGGCCACAGGCTATTTTTTGCTTGGTGCCAAAGATTATTCAGTTATCAGGAATGTGTGTTTAAGTGGCCGTCTCCGGAATAAAGATTATAATTAGGAACTTGGGGTCAAAGCCTGGGCCCCAGTGTCCTCCTCCTCTTTGTCCCAGTTCCTGTCCCAGCCCTGGGATTTCACTGGGAGCGAACACCATGAGGCCGCCGCAAGAGGTGGCAGATCCAAGGTTGTCTGGAGGAAAAGACCCCAGGCTGTGGGCCAGAGGTCTGGGATTGAGAACACCGCTGACGAGCAGGTCACATGACCTCTCTGAGCTTTGTCCAGGCAATGGGAAGACCCAGACCCGGACCCAGTCAGGGCAGACAGTCTTAAGAAATCCAAGTTAGTTGAAAGAATACCCAAGAGGAGAAAGTATCAGCTGACAAACATCAGGTCTTTCTTGGAAATAGATAACCAGGGTATTAAAAAGAAAAGAATAGGAAGAAAATAGTCTTGGGAGTAAATGTCCCAAAGTAGAATCCGGAGTGGTGGCGCATGCTTGTAATCCCAGCATTTGGGAGGCTGAGACAGGAGGATCGCGGTTCACGGATAGCTTCAGCTACTTAGTGAGGCCCTTCGCAACTCAGTGAGACCCTGTTTCAAAATAAAGAATGAAAAAAAAATAGGGCTGGGAGTGTCCCTTGGAGGTAGAATGTCCCTGGGTTCCATTCCCAGTACCACTAAAAAATAAAAATAAAAAAATAGACTACCTTTAGTGAGCTCCCCGTCTGATGGTGAAGGCCGGGCCCGGGCTTAATCTAGCGCCAAGGAGAATGAAGTGCACACATTTGGGCACAGGTACCCGGGACAAGAGTGACAGGATGTGCGCTGGTTCCCAAGTTCTCCTGGAGAACAGGTCCAGGCCAGACGCCCTGGCCTCGGGAGTGTGGGCACAGGTGCCTGGTCCAGAGGGTCGTGCTGCTTCCTGGTGACTAGAGGGCCATTCTACGTGCCAAGAGCCATCTTCTCAAGACCTGGCTCAGACATCCCTGGCTCCCCTCCACCCCACTAGGGGGTGGGGGATAGGCAGGAGCCCCTGAGGCCTCCATACTGCTCTCCTGGGCTCCCTGCAGCCTCCTGCATGGTGGATCAGGGGAGGACATGATGCAGTCTCTCCACTTCAGTTTCTCTATCTGTAGAATAGCAGGAATAATGCCCAACCTTCCTCTCTGGAGTTGTGCGCTCTGAGACTGGTCTAAAAGGATATTGTTCCCATAAAGGAGAATGACATTCTGGGTGGAAGGACATTGGTTGGCCTGAGCAGTCTCAGCTGCTTGATATCACCAGATTTAGCTAAGCCCATCAGTCCTGTGGCCTCATTCCCCACACACAGAGTCTCAGTCCGTCCCTCGGGTAGAGGTTTTATATATCCTGCTTTCTTAGTGGTCCTTTCCACCCTGCCCCTGACTTTGTAAATCTCAGTGATGGGTGACTGCTCTGGTACAGTTATAGAGAACCCTCCACCTCCAGATTTCTGGGCTTGGCAGATTTTTAGATCTTCTTCCTCCTCACGCTGGGGTCAGTATCAGTTCCACATTCTGTCACTGGGATGGGGCTGCGTAGTCGGCTAGGCCATTGTTCCTGTAGAGTTAGCCCCTCCTCTGGAGCCACCATTATGCAGGGAAGCCTTTTTCTGATAATGTGAATGCATTAAAAATGCACTGTAATTAAATGGGTTTGACTTTTGTATCTCGAAAAGACTTCTCAACTAAATGTGCAAAGAAGAAAAAAAAAGTCTTGCCATAGACTACATTTTGGTTTCTAAAAAAGTGGACAGATGGAGGGATGGGACATACCCAAAGGGAGGTAGGGGTTAGGCAGGGAGCCGCCTCCCTGCTGAGGATTCAGAGGGCTCCTGTGTGAGGAGAGCAGGGGTGCGGATCACCTAGCTGCCTGGTGAGGTAGAATTGTGGGGATGCCAAGCTCTTCACAACAGGTGCTTGGGGATCCCTGTGGGGCTCCTGCACCCAGCCTCCTCCACCTCTGCCCCTGGGCTGTTGAGCTTGCTTTGGTGGTTGCGATCATCTGCCAGCATCTCAATCTGTCTCTGCGGCAAAAACAGGTGTCATGGGAGGGGAGTTTCCTCTGAGCATAGAAGTGGGGTGGGGGTAATCAGTGGAGAGAGAGGTGGAGAGGACTTATCCAAGTCCTGAGCCCCACTTTCCCCAGCTGCTCGCCCCCGCTGCACCCCGCGGGCTCACGGCAGCTTGGGGGAGGGTGTGTGGACCTGCTCTGAGCGGCCGCCAAGACTCAGTCGCACGTGGGACTGAATTGAGGGTGGAGCATTTTGTTTCCTGAGGGTTCCGCTGCCACCTTCTTTTCTTAGGACAAAACCAGAATGTCCCTCCACCCAACAGTCTTCCTCGGCTGGCTGGCCCTGCAGTCCTGTAGGGAAACCCACTTTCATGTCTCTTCTGGGGGGAATGTTTTCCTTGTTTCTCCTCCTCCTTTGGTTGTTACACTACCTTCTTTTATTTCCCCCTTTCTCTGTCCTTCTCAGCCCAAGCTAGCAGTGTCTGCATTTCTATACCATCCTTAAGAACGTCCTTCTGATGGCCCAAAGTTGGCCTTCCTCCCTTCCTGTGGGACGCACACCCGGGGCCCTCTGACTTCAACATTTTACTTTGGACGGGAGGCTTTTGCTGGCCTGTGCTTTCCCCCAGGTTGCCTGGCCAGTGGCCCTGCTTCTCAAGTGATAAAGATCCATGGCCCCAGTTGGGACTAGCACTGAAGGGCAAAGAGGACGGGTGCCAGGACCCTTGCCCTGAGGGCCTGGAGGCAGGGGAACATTATAGACCCGACCTGCACCATTAGTCCTTAAATCCACCTTTCATAGCCAAAGCACAACTGGACATTCATCCTCACAGTAGTTCTGCTTTTGGGTGTACATTATCACTGCTGGTTTCTAGATGAGAAACCTGAGGTACAGAGAGGCTCAGAGAGTAGCCCAAGGTCACACCAGTAAAAGACAGAGCTGGGTCTGAAAACCAGGTGTCACACCTGCCCCTTTGCTTCCCCACTGTAGAGTAGAGATGCCTTATGGAGAGACCACTGCCTCCAACCTCAGTACTAACCTTAGACCCAGAAAAGAAGGGCCCCATGTCTTGAAATGTCTTCCTTGAAATGCTATGGGTCCCCCTCTGTGGCCAGGACTGACCAGAGCTGGCAGTGTCACCTGGCTGGGGCCCCCTTAGGTTGGAATGGGACCTATGTGGGCCCTACTCCCTGTTTATCCTCCTAAAGTTACTCCCTGACTCTTAAGCCAATGCATGGCGTCGACAAGTTGCCCCAGGAAGCGGTAGACCTCTGTCATATTGAAGCCCCAGAGCCGCGTTTGGTTCCAGGAAGGTGACCCGGTGAGTACATTGCTCCCCTCATGGGTGAAGTATTTTTAATGTGGGATCGCACAAGTCTGGGCTTTCAGAATGGTGCTGACATGTTAATTTTGAAGGACTCAAATTGTTTATGTAGACAGGAGCCTGGCAAAAAAATATTTGCCCAGATTCCACCCACCCTTGGGATGGCTTTGTCATCTCCTGATATTAAGCCATCTTGCTGTGTTTTTGCTTATTGTGTTAATTGATTTCTCTTAGTTGCCTTGAAGCCTCTTTAAAAAGACCTACACCAAGGGAGATTTCCCAAATTCCCTTTATTACCCTTTCCCCACCATGTTTCACAATCTTCAGATTTTTAAATTGGAACCAGATCTGACTTCCAAGCCCCAGTGCTTTAGCTAAGACAATCTCCCTTTGTCCTGGCCCCAGTGGACAGTGTTCAGCTCCACCCAACGTTTAGCCTTCTTGAAAAGAAAAACAAAAAAACAAAAAACAAAACAAAACAAAAAAACCAGGAGGCCGACTCACACCCTGGGATTTCCAGGATAACAATGATGTGATAAAACCTGCCAGAAATCCTATACTGTCCATGGAGGACTGGCCTGGGATTGGCACTCACAGGTTGTACTTTCACACTGAAACGGGCGCTCTGTGTTGTCAGTAGAGGTGGTGGCCAAAAGGATTCCACAGGACAGGCATCCTTTGTACTTGGCACCTGCTCTTCTTCTCCTCTCTTTATAGCTGCTTGCCTGGGTCCTGACCCCCTGGCTTCTTTTTAACACATGTTTGGGCTGTGCTCCCCAGTGAAGTTGGGGTGAGGGCTTGGAATGGAACAGCCAAAGAGAGCCCTGCATCCTGAGGGGTTGATTGTCCCTCAGTAGATTGAGGTGAACAGACCATCCCTCACCCTGGGAGGTCAATGCTGTGAACCACATTTTCTTCCAAGAAGCATCTGCCCAGGGGACCCTCTATGAGCCTCTTTGTCTCTCTCTTCTCAGTGGGGCTGTCAAAAGCTGAGCCTCACAGGTTGTGACTAATCACTAGCAGATTTTTTTTCCATCCAGAAGAAGAAAAAGCTGAAGGAGATGAAGAAAAACCCCAACAGTGAATAACTCGGAAGAGTTTCCAACATGTGGGTGTTTTTCTGGGACCAAAGATCAGGAAGATTCCAAATGTAAACAATCCCAAAATAACTTAGTTCTCCCGACCCCAGGCATTCCCAGGACTGGATGTCCACACTCCCTTCCTTTCCCTCAGGGAGCCCGGGGTCAGGGAGAGGTGGCAGGGCTTGGGTACCATGAAGAGTGACAGGACTGGGGCTTTCAAGCAGGGTGGAGGCTCTCTGAGACTGGGGTTGAATCTTCTTAATCAGATAATGGTGATATTTCTTTGAGAGAGAGGGAAAGAGAGAGATAGATAGAGATAGATAGATAGATAGATAGATAGATAGAGAGAGAGAGAGAGAGATTTCTTCCTGCCTCATCAGACCAGACCAGATCTTCCTGGGATTAGGGGCCCTGGCCACAGCTCTTTTTGCTCAAAGTCATATCCCATTGTGCTTACACCAAGCTCCAGAGATTCTCGCCAGCATAGTGTAATGGAAAGAATATGGACTTTGAAGTCACACAGGGTTTGAATCTTGGCTCCACCACTTACTGTGTGGCCTTGAGTATGTTATTTAGCATCTGGGAATCTCAGTTTCCTCCTTTAAAACTGGGGCAAGCATATCTTTTCTCTCCTGAAAAGATATGCTAAAGTGGGTATTATAATGCCTATTTGCCTTAAAAGGGCTCCGTGGGGTCCCTTTGCCCCTCCCCCTCTGCATGTACCTTGCCTGAGCTGGAGAAACCAGTCAATTCTTTTCCAGCTTCTCGTTTCCAAAAGAAGAATGTTGTGCATTCAGAGGTAGAAATCACCCATTTTCACATTACTGAAAATCATTATTGCAACTCTCTTTCTCCCTTGTACTTTCTCCCCCCACTACACGCACACGACACCCCTCCAAATAGGGTCTTCCTGTGTCACCAGGCTGCCTTCAGACTCCTGAGTGCAAGGGATCCTCCCCTGCCTCCGAGTAGCTGGACTACAGGCACATACCACTGAACCTGGCTGACTGCAAGCCCTATGGGAGGAAAATATATTTAACACACAATATAAAAAAACCTTTCTGGAGAAGATGATGCTAGAGGATGGTGGAAGGGAAGGAGTGACAGTGAACTGATGGTATTCATGATAATGAGGAAATGATGGAGGGTGTGGTGGTGATGTGAGAGCAATGAGGGTGATAGAAACCACGGAGGAGCTGATAGAAAAGGTGGTTAAGGTGTTGTGGGTTAGTGGGGGCCATGGTAATGAAGGCTATGATGGAGGTCATGATGAAGAGGAGGGGAGAGTAGTGGTGATGATGGAGATAAAAGTGATGATGATGGTGGTGAAGAAGGCCGGTTAGAAGTGACAATGTTCGTTGTCTAGGGTGATGCATTATATTGCACTTGATTTAGCATCCTGGGGAGATACGGTGATATGATTCAGTTCTCATCCGGTAGATAAGGTACAGAAGAGGCAAGCAAAGCAAGGTAGAAGAATGTTTTATGATTAACTCTTACGTTGGCTCTAAACTACAATGGAGAACGTTAGACTTTTTAATCATTGTTGATTGAACACACATGTTTATTTTGGTTACCTCCAGAAGCCCCATGAAAATGTCATTAATAAATTTTTTTTAAAGGCATAAGCCAACAGGAAAAAGAATGAGAGAGGAAACAACAGCAAGCAAGGGAAGCTAGCGATTTGGAAATTCAAAAGTGGATGGATGTGAGCCGGGCGTGGTGGCGCACACTTGTAAGCCCAGCATTTGGGAGGCTGAGACTGGAGGATCGTGGTTTGTGGACAGCCTCAGCTACTTAGTGAGGCCCTTTGCAACTCAGTGAGACCCGGTTTCAAAATAAAGAATAAGAAATAGGGCAGGGGGTGTAGCTCGGAAGTCAAATGTCCCTGGGTTCCATCCCCAGACCTGCAAAAAAAACCAAACCAAACCAAAACAAAAGTGCATGGATGAGTGGTACCTAACCTAGCAGACCACATCTAACCCAAATCCAAACCTGCAAGGGTGTGGGCATAGATGGCAGGAGCCAATGGGTCACGAGTGTTTCTAGCCACAGAATCTCAGAAAGACTTGGGAATGGGAGGCACAGGTCACTCCACAGGCAGAGACTTAGAATGGGGCTGAATAAATGGGAGTGCTGGTTATAAGTTGTTAAAAGTAGCAGTAAGAATCCCCTCCTCCCAGATTTATACCTGTCTTCTGCATCCAGGTAGTCATCCTCTTCCATACTGGCAGAAAACAGAAGGTTGATACTCTGAAATGTTGATCCAGAAGGGCTATGGACACAAAGGCACCAGGCATAGCTAAGGAAGGGGTGCAAAACCAATCTAAAAACAGGGGGAATAAGGATAAGTCTGTCTCCTGAAAGCCAAGACTCTCAGCTCTATCCTTGTTCTGGTCCCAGAACACTGGCAGCCATGTTAATATTATATGGCAAGATATTGGTAGAGACTTATCTGAGAAGACTGATTTTTCTAAAATAAAAGATTCAGCGGGTGTTCTGGCGCACGCTTGTAATCCCTGTGCTTGGGAGGCAGAGACAGGAGGATCGCCCAGTTTCGAAGCCAGCCGCGCACGCTGGCTTAGGAGACCCTGTTTCCAAGTAAAAAATGTAAATAGGTCTGGGAGTGTAGCCTGGAGGTAGAAGGGCTTCCAGGAACCCTAGTACCACAAAAAAAAAAAAATAAAAAAAAAAAATAAATAAATAAAAATAAAAATAAATAAATAAATAAAATAAAAGATTCAGGCCCGGCGTGGTGGCGCACGCTTGTAATCCCCGCGTTTGGAAGGCTGAGACAGGAGGATCACACAGGTTCGAAGCCAGCCTCAGCTACTTAGTGAGGCTCTCAGCAACTTAGCGAGACCCTGTTTCCAAATAAAATATAAAATGGGTCTGGGAGTATAGCCCGGAGGTAGAAAGCCTCTGGGTTCCACCCCCAGTACCACACACACACAAAAAAGATTCACGGGTACTGATTCTTGGCCTATCAATAAAACTACCAGACACACTCAATTACCTGATGATGAAACCCGCCTGAAAACAACTTTCTCCCTTCTCCTCCCACCTCTTTCAATCAACATTTTAGTGCTTCACCCTTCAATATGGACAGAGAAGAATTACTTAATGTTTATGCAACACCTTCAAGATAAGAGAAAGAGATCAAAAAAGATTCTTGAGGAGACAACGAAGACAAAAACAACACATAAATAGTAATTACCTAATTACCATTTTCAGAATGATAAGAGAAAGTGGTGCCTCTTTTCAACAAGAATTTATTTATTTATTTATTTATTTATTTATTGTGGTACTGGGGTTCCTGGAAGCCCTTCTACCTCCGGGCTACACTCCCAGACCTATTTTTTATATTTTTATTTGGAAACAGGGTCTCTTAAACCAGCTCTGGCTTCGAACCTGCCCAATCCTTCTATCTTGCCTCCCAAGCGCGGGGATTACAGGCGTGCACCACCACGCCTGGCTGAGATTATTATTTTAAAAAGGAACATAAAAGCTGGGCATGGTGGCACATGCTTATAATCCTTGTACTTGAGAGGCTGAGGCAGGAGGATCATAGGTTTAAAGCCATTGTCAGCAATTTGTGAGGCCCTCTGCAACTTAGTGAGACCCTGTTTCAAAATAGAGAAAAAAATAGTTCTGGAAGTGTAGCTTGGAGGTAGAATGCCCCTAGGTTCTATCCTCAGTAACACACACACACACACACACACACACACACACACACACACACACACACACACGAAACATAAAGAAGAATGAAGAGCCAGGGTGATGGCGTGCGCTTGTAATCCCAGCATTCGGGAGGCAGAGACCTGAGGATCATGGTTCATGGATAGCCTCAGCTACTTAGTGAGGCCCTTCACAACTCAGTGAGACCCTGTTTCAAAAAAGAAAAAGACTAAAAAAATAGAGCTAGGAGTTATAATGCCCCCGTGTTCCATCCCCAGTACCAAAAAATTTTTTTTCAAATGAAAACAAAACAAAGATTGGGAGATAAGGTCAAGACAAATTTTCCCAAAATAGAAACTCTAACGAGTAGAAACTGAAAGAAAAATATAGATGTTCAGTATAGGAGTAACATCTAAAAATTTAAATTTTAGAAAAATATAAAATGATGTAAGGGGTTGAAATTACCAAAGGAAAAATACAAGAAAATTTCCTAAAAGCAGAGAACCTGAATTTATAGATTGAAATTTTCTTTTATTTTATTACTTTCTTTTCTTTTCTTTTCTTTTTCTTTTTTTTTTCTTCTTCTGGTACTGGGGATGGAACCCGGGGCATTCTATCTCAGAGCTATGCCCCCAGCTCGTTTTTAAAATTTTTTAAAAATTCTTTATTTTGAAACAGGGTCTCACTGAGTTGCAAAAGGCCTCACTAAGTAGCTGAGGTTGTCTGCTAACCACAATCCTCCTATCTCAGCCTCCCAAATGCTCGGATTACAAGCATGCACCACCGTGCCCGGCTCAATTTTCTGAGATCATGGCAAACTAAACTTAAAAATAAAGAAATAGAAACAACTTACACTAAGGTACACTGCAGTGAAATCTCAAACTTTGGATAAGAAAACATTAAAAGTTTCCAGAACGGAGAAAAATAGTTTATTTTACAAATTGTTGGAATCAGAATTGTGTCAGTTTTCTCAACAGCTACCATATAAATTAGAAAAAAATGAACAATGTTTCTAAAATCTGAAAGAAATGCTTTTCATGGTGGAGTTCTTTACCCAGCCAAATTAGCAATTGAGCGTGACAATAAAAATAAAGATCATTTTGGACATAAATGGCCTTCAAAAACTTCTTTCTAATCACCCTTTTCCAGAAAGACTTGAGAAACATTATCAGCCTTAATTAGAAAGTAGAACAAGAAAGAGAAGGGAGACAAAGAATCTAGAAATCAGGGTAAATTCAAAGGAAAGTTTAAGATCATGATGAAGGGAAGTTTCAAGATGGCAGCCATCAAAGTATACACAGAACGCAGAAATAGTTGGTCCAGATTGGCCATAAAGATGGAGCTTCCTGGAGGGAGGTCCCCAAAAGAAAACTAAATTGATATTAATATACAGTCAAAAGAAAATTTCAGTTCTGCCAAAGAGTTTGGGGTAAATTAGTAAATAACATATGGAAAAGTAAGCAAATGGCAAAATGGCAACCACTAACTCTGGGAGAACCAAAAAGCTATATAAGAAAGTGACTTGACTGTGAATGAGAGTTAATAGTAATGGTAATGTAAAGCCTGAAAATGGCTGTGATCACTATCAATATTCATGCAGGTGTTTGTGTGTTGGAGAGGTGATGTGTGTGGGTGAGTGGTGGTCTAAGAGCTGTATACTCATATTCCATAAGCATAAGGTCAAGAGAGAAAATCTAAAGCTAAAATGTGCAAGAACTATTAGCATTTCTATGTCATTTTGGAAATGTGGAAATAAAGACTAGCAAGCAGAATTGGCTCAGAAGTCTGGTGTTTTTCATTATAAACCTTGCAGAGCATTTTACTTTCAAAATATGTACATGTATTACTTTGATAAAAAAATAAAGATTTAAATAGAATATAAAAATGACAATTCCAGTGAGCCCTGCTAGATGATGTGGAGAATGTCTTGACCAAATAAATCAGTCCAAATGGCCCAGTACCAAAATCAGCTAAAAGACCTGCTCCATCTACTGTCTCAAGGTCCAAACCCAAATCTTGGATGTGTCCATACTCAGCAGAAAGCCACAAAAGGGAGCTCGAGAAACACAGGAACATCTCACATTTGCTCCATTGCTAGGCCTTTCCAGGACCATGTGGCTGCCACATGGAAGAGAGAGGAGTGGGGAACAAAGGTTCAAGCCAAAAAGAAGGAGAGATGATTGGGCCTCTCCCTAGGGGAGCGGGCCTCAGCCCTCATACTGCACCCATGTGAGCCAGACATTCAGTCTGGTACATTATTTCCCTCACCAGCACACTGTAGCATCAGGTATTCTTAGACTGAGTAACTATTGCAATACTCCTTGTGAGCATGGGGCAAATCCTGGGGAGAGGGGAGGGCTGTGAATGACTCCTAGAATCCAACAGTGATGGCAGTTGTGAAGCTGGAGGTGGTGGTGGGATGGTGCAGCTGATAGAGGTAGAGAAAGTGACAAACGATACTTTTTATAATGAGAATAATAGAGTTTTTACAAAATAATGAGCATAGAGGAAGTGGTGGGCAAAGTAGTAGAGGCGGTGCTGGTGCTAATGACAGAGAAAATAATGATGTTGATGGAGATAACCGTAGTGAGGTGATGAAAGCAATTGTGTGATTGATGGTTGAGGTGTTAGTGGCCGCAAAGGTGGAGATGAGAGAGAGGGGGTTATTAGCCACAGTTGTGGGGTTGAGATAGAGGCGATAGTGGTGACAGTGAGCGAGATGGTAATAGTGGGGTTGATGGCAATGATGGGGTGACAGGAGAGGAGATGACAGCGATGGGAATGGAATTCATAATTATGGCAATGAAGGTGAAAACGAGTGGTGATCCTTAATGGTGATAATGAGAATAATTGTGATGTTGATGTTGCATGTAGCCGTGGTGGGAATGTTGGTCGAGATCATGGATTTTATAGTGGTGGGGATGGTAAAACTGGGAAAGGCCGGTGTAGCAGCAATAAAGAATATTGTTGAGATCAAAAGATGGACACATATGTATGGTAGCTAAGATATCAGTCTGAACAGATTGATTTTGGGGCAGTAACAAATAGGCCCCTACCTTAGAGAGTTTCTACAGCAAAAGTTTAACTCTCATTCTAGATGTTTAAAATGGGTTACAAGGGGATCTGTTCTCTTAGTCCTCCATAGACCTGCACTGATGGATGATCTAATTCTAAGTGCTTTTAGGATCACCATGGCAGTAAGAAAAAAAATATGATGAATTATGCATTGTTTCTATGTTGGTTAGCTTGGGCTAGGTTAAGGGTGGTAATGAAAGACTTCAAAATTCCTATAGCCCTCAATAACAGAAGTGCTCACTCACACTCTATGTACGTTGCGGGTTGGCTGTGGCTTTGCTCTACATCATTTCCACTCTAAGATCCAGGCTGATGATGTAGCCTTTATCTGTAATTTTGCCAGGCTTGAGGCAGAGGGAAAGAGAATATGGTTAAATATATCCTGTGTTTCTAAGCTTTTACTCAGAAGTAACATATCGTTTCTGGCTACATTTTATTAGCCAAAGCAGAATCAATTTCTTTTCTTTCGCTCTCTCTCTCTCTCTCTCTCTCTCTCTCTCTCTCTCTCTCTCTCTCTCTCTCTCTCTCTTTTTGTGGGGGTACTGGGGATGGAACCCAGGGGCATTTACCTCCGAGTGACATCCCCAGCTCTATTTTTTATTCTTTATTTTGAAACAGTGTCTCACTGAGTTACAAAGGGCCTCAATAAGTAGCCCAGACTGTCCGAAAACCTTGATCCTCCTGGCTCAGCCTCCCAAATGCTGGGATTACAAACGTGCACCACCATGCCTGCCTCCTCCTCCTCCTCCTCCTCCTCCTCCTCCTCCTCCTCCTCCTCCTCCTCCTCCTGTAATGGGGATCAAATCCAAGGCCCCATGTTTTCTAGGCAAGCACTGTGTCACAGCTATAGCCCCAGCTCTCAAAACTAATTTCAGAAGAAGAGAAGTGTAATGTTCTCTTTTGCCTGGAAAGAGAATTAAAGTATCTGCGAATATATTAAGGACTATGATATCACTATTTGCTTACAGGGTACAGAAGGTCGAAATAGCAATAGAGAGATCATGGCAGACTGATACAGTCAAGGAGGAAAGACTTGTTCAACGTGGAGAGATCTAGGGACAAGGAGAAAACAATTTAGAGGGAGGAAATAAGAAGGGCAAGAGGCAGGACAAGTCATGGCAAAGTCCACACACCTGCTTGTCAGTGGTCCTCAGACCTCCCCAAAATTGAATGGATATTTGGAAAGTTTATTCAGAGTACATGGAGAATGAGCAGAAGATACGAATGGAAGGTTGTAGAGACAGAGTTTGGAGGGCTTTGAATGCCTCACTGAGACGTCTTGGAACATAAAATAAAATGTGCCATAGCCAAATAAGCTTGGAGAATACTGCATGCCTCTTGTACATGAGGAAGACCACTGAAGATAACTCTGCTATCCTCAACATGCTTTTCCAAAGTCCTCCTGGGCATCAACAGCCTGGTTAACAGATAGGGAAAGAACAAGGAGCGGTGTACGGTATGTGTTTAGTAGGCCAGGCCAGGACGTGGTGCGTGTTGGTTTTGCTCAGATATCTTTGGAGATTACTTAGTCGTGTGAATGCCCCTACTGGCAAGGAAGGCTGGGAAATATAATCTCAATGTTTACCCAAATCAAGAAACTTGAGATTTTGGAGGACAGCTCGTAGTCTTTCTGTGACAGCTCTCCTCTGATCTTTGAAGGACTCATGTGTGAATGAGTACAAAGACATTATCAGTATTGCTTCAGAGGAGAGGAAGATATAGAGAGACATAGATTGGCTATATGAATGAAAAGACTTTTTAGGTCATTTTAACAGAATCATAGACTATCAGGATTGGCAGTACCTACCTGGGTGTCCAATGCTCCTCTGAAGTTTGAGACCCATTTCTAAGAACTCTATTTAGAGACATCTGGCCATGGAACACTCTCCATGTCGGGGCAGCCCGCTCCATTTCCAAAAAGTTCTGATGGCTAGAAGTGTTGACCAGTAAAGCCACACAAAATTGTGTGCAAGAGTAAATAAGTTTATCCAGATAGGTATTCGTGCCCATTAGTCAACCCCCTTCCTCCGTAATTTTCTCCACAACTCATTGATCTAAATTGGACTATAAACTATGATGTTCTTTGATGGACACCTGACATACCTCAAATTTCTTCATACCACATAGTAGGGACACCAGTGTGGCAGCCTTTAAAAGATTGGATTCCTGAAAGTACAGCTCAGGTGATAGCTCAAGACTGACCTCACTGTACTGAAGGTGCTCCAGGGGTGTCTTATTCAGCTCCTCTTGTGCCAGATCTGATGTCCCCATGTCTTTATTGCTACTTCTTGTCTCAGCTTTACAAGATACACTGGGCTGGTAGTGGGCCATCTTCCTGCTGCAGCCACCACTAGGAAGCAACATGAACTTGTTTAGATGAGAATGTCCTGATCAGGATTCTTCTGCTACCAAAACCTGACTCCCAGAAAGCCACTTGAAAGCTCTGCTGACCAGGGCCATCCCATCCCCGACCCAGGCAACCTTCTGGAGTGCTATTCCCCATCCAGAGGGTTAGGTTTGTAGATCTGAACCACTTCTGAGAGCACTGTTCACATGACATCTGTAAACAAACTTGTGTTCCGGAGAGTGCCATGCTTACAGGCTACCAGGGGAATGGCACCACTGGTGCTGTGTGATGTAATGACCTTTTATTTATTACTTTTTATTTCAGAATCCTTTTCTTGTTGCTAATCTGTCTCCTTTGAGAGCTTTATGGTTTCAAAGCATTCACCTCCGTGCCTCCAGTGGATCCTAGAAACTCTGAAAGATCAGGTGGCATTTTTATTTCAGAGAGGGGAAACTGAGACCCTAAGAAAAAAGTGTTTCTCTAGGGTCACACAGCAAGGAATTGTGGGTGAAGCAGGAGGTAGGGCTTCATCCCTCAGCCTTAGCACCATGCTCTGACTGCAGTGCTTCATGACTACTCCTTGTCCTCAGCGCCATGGGCCCTGCCCCCCATTACCCCTTCTGTCTCCTATTCCTTTTTGGGTCCATGCTTCCCATTTCCAAAACATCGACGTGACAAGTAGTCTGGGCCGATCGGAGAGCACAGGTACAGGTGTACTTTCTTAGAGGCAGTATCAACTAGGGCTCCTCTGGTGCCGTAATGGGAAGTGGGGGTGGGCAGACTCCTGTAACTGGCCCAGGACAAAGCCCTGCCCCACACATCCGACCTCAAGTCCATGTCCCAGCCTCCTCCTTGTCCTCTGCCCTGTGTGTCACACGCTTCTGACTTCTAGAAATCTGAGATGCCTGGAAAAGAAGGAAGAGACAGCAAGCAGCTATGAGCTCATCCGTGCTGGCGCCGGGCGCCCCTGTGGGACCCTTTTTCCATGGCGGGGTCCAGGATGCTCGGGTGGCGATGACTTCAGGGCTCGAGATTCCCCACTGGTCACCCCAGGGAATGGACGCTGGCTTGTGGTGCGTTCCAGCCATGCTCCCCTCAGCCCTGGTGACATGAGAACTGGAGCCTCTGTCTCCCGGCTACTCTCCAGGGTAGCCTCAGGACCAGTGCGTCCCCAGCCATGGGCCTGTACCTCCTCCCGAACCAGACCTTTCCACTCTGCACTTCCTGTTCCAGGGATGGAAAGCTCAGGTCCAAGAGATGGTTCCTTCTTCCTTCTTTAGGTCTGTCTTCCCTTCTGCTCACATTGGCTGGTATCCACTGGCCAGCACACAAGTGCATGGCACCTCTTGCCAAGGACTATCACGGTGGCCAGGTAGCCCTGTGTCAAGTCCCACTGCCCTGCAAGGAGGAGGGACAGATTCCAGGCGGCAACCACTTCTGATGGCTGCTGGTCAGTGTGTTTTGTGGGCTGTATGTCCCAGCCCCTCCCCTCAGTAATGGAGTCCAAGTCTCCATTCTTAGCACTCATTTGCCTCTTGACTCTGCACCCATGTTCACCTCCCAGTTAGGGACCTTGGGAGAACTTGCTAACATCTCATGTGGCTTCACTCCTGTGCCTGGTATCCCTAGTCTCTCTCCAGTACCCTCCGTGTAATCCATCTCCCAGGCTCCTTCCTCCCCATATTCCCTGCCACAGTTCATGTCTTCTTATCCTCTGGCTTTGCAGCCCCTTGCTTGCCGATCCCTTGCCTTCCTCAGTCTATGTCACAGCCAGATGCTCTAAAATGTGCATCTGATAGTGATGCTCCTACTTGTAATCCTCCTTGGCTCCCCACTGCCCACAGTGTGCCTCCCAGCTCACTGCTACTTCTCCGCCCAGCTCCTTCTGCTTTTCTTCTGGTCGTGACCTCTAAAAATTGCACATCCCGTTCCTCCTGGCTCCCCTCCCCATCTCATCTCCCCCCAGCACATGGCAAACATCTGCTCAGCCCTCGAATCTTGGCCTGAGTGTCAAGCCCTCTGGAAACCCTTTCTCACCTCCGCCCATGCCTTTTGGAGGGCCCAGACATAGCTCC
The DNA here is from genome assembly GCF_963383645.1 of Muscardinus avellanarius. Lineage (NCBI taxonomy): Eukaryota > Metazoa > Chordata > Mammalia > Rodentia > Gliridae > Muscardinus > Muscardinus avellanarius. Next base: position 66,398,472 of record NC_137801.1, read on the forward strand.
AGCCCCTGGCCTCCCTGGCACACTCTGTCTCTCCCATACCAGAATTGGGGCAATCCACTTATGAATCTCTCTCTCACCTGCCTGGAGCTCTTTGAGGAGAGGACCACACACTTCAATCCATCCTGTCCCAGGAATTAGCATAATGACTGGACTATAACAAGTGTCCATGAGGTGATTATTGAATAAATGAATGATCAAGTCACAGTGGCTCAAAATCCTCAGTGGCTTCCCCTTGACCATATAATGACGTGCAGGCCCTTTTCCAAGACATCTCAGGGGATGGCCATCAGCATTTTTAGGCTCAACTCCTCCATCATCACCTGGGCCTGCCATTTCTTGCCATAACTATCCACCCACTCTTGGGCTTCTGTGTCTTTTGTCATTCACTTCTCTCAGCCTGGAGCGCTTTTCCTCCTTCACCTGTGGGAGGCCTGCTCATCCTGGGGCCTCATTTGCATGCCTCCTTATTTGATCCACCCATCTCATTTGCATATTCTTCTCTCTGGGTCCCCACTTCTTACACTGCCTTTCAGTTTTCTCTCATTCCTATCAATAGAGCACAGCAACTAACTATAATATTAACACCCAGCACCTCTCCTTTCATCCCAAGTCCTCTCCCTTCTCTGCTCCTACCACCCATGTTGGGGAAGAGAACACACTTCGCTGGTCTTGGGCAGCTTTACCTTTACGGTCACCTCCAATGGACTTTCCAAACCAGGACCATCTTCTTTCTTCCTCACCCTTTGGATTCTAGTTCATTGGTTCAAGATCAGCCATCTGTATTCCAAGCCAATCAGATTCCTTCCCTGATAGATTTTTTTTTTCAAAAAAGGAGCTAAACAATGAGTGATATACAAATAGTATGATATAAAACTTGAAAGCTGGTGGAGGTCCTGTTTTCTCTGGGTGAAGGAAGCCATTGTTGTGCAATAGGGAAGGACATGTGTGTAAGATGAGAGCAAGTATTTTTTGGAGGTGCTTGAAGTTTTCTTGAAGACCAAATGCATCCCTGTTCTTGCTATGACTCAGACAGATTCTCTGAGTGAATAATACCCATCCCTCCCCAATCTGGTTCTAGTTGTAAGCGATTGTTCTGTCTCCTCTATTTGGTTCTGCTTAGCAGTGTAGCTATCTGAGAGCAAATCTGACCCCTCCCCACAATGCCTCCAAGTCTGTAGAGGGTGCAGACCCCACTGGGTGTTGTGCTGTGGGGACAGGGCCTATGTCTCTTCTCTCCACCAGGGCGAGATAAAAGAGGGCTCATCCACCTTTGCTAATTCAATGACTACATGCTCACATGCACGAAAACCGGACTGCTGCCTGACCGTGGCTTTATTCCCACTTTAGGCTGTGTAAACCCATCAACAATCAGCAAATTAATAGTCCATGAGCCAAGGTCACTCATGGTTTGTTTACTACAGCCGCTATTTTCCTGGGCTGGGGAGCCCTTTCCCGCAGGTGTTGCTTGAGCCTGGGTTTGATTTATTCCCTCCCTTGCCCAGGCTAATTATTGCTTTTGTTTATAATTGAGTTAAGTAAACTGACCACCATCTTCCCCAGCAGAAGCCTCTCTGCCTACACGGTCCATTAATGCAGCCGCTGTGTGGCTGGACATCAGCCAGGTTGTAGGACACCAAACATCTGGATACTGAGACGACGCTTTCAAGGGCTGCTGCTGGAAAGGACGTGTCAGGGCTTGGGAAAAGGGACGCTGCAGGAGACTTTTCATTGCTAGTGACCCGAGACTTCACCTGGTACCCAAACCAAAACACTTATAAGTGGTGAAGCTGGCCTGGATATATGTCCTGAGGCAGGGGGCAGTCCCGGGAGAGGAGTGAGATGTCCCCTGGGTATACACCATAGAGCAGATCCACAGAAGAAGGGGATGGCCCCATGGTGGTAGCTGCACCACTGGGTTGGAGCAGTCATGGGGCTCCTTCTAGAGGAGGCGAGGAGGTGGAGCTGCCTTCACTGGAACTGGAACAGCAGAGACTTGAGTTGGACATTCCCCAAGGGCCTACTCCATCCAGGGACCCATAAATACTAAGCTGTTTTTGATGTACAAAGACCAACCCCCCAGGCCCATCAGCAGGGTGTCCTCAGCAGGGAGGAAGAGCCATGATCTTTCCTTCTGGTTCCCATGTGGCTCCCAGCACATGGGAAACTTTCTGGGTGGGGGCTACCAACCAGAGCTTGGCTGTGCCCCAGGCCTTGCCCCAAGCCCTGACGTCACCAGCCCGGACATCTGGTTGTCAGGTCTGATTGAGCTCATGCTTGGAGGGAGCTGGCCGGCCAGGAAGCCTCTGTGCACGACCATAGCCCACCCAGCCTACATCACCCAAAGACTGGCTCCTTCCTGAGGAGCGTCTTGATGCCTTCACAAGTCAAATGGGGTCAACAATCTCATCTACCTGGAAGGGTTATTTGGGGGATTACAAAGACTATGCATTGAATGTACTTAACAAGCACAGCCCGGACGCTGCAAAATCCAACTAACAGTAGCTATTACTAGAACCGTATAATGAGGTGCTTCTTTGTGACACTAACAGGCTGTGCGACGTTGGGGGAGCCGCTCTCCCGAGCCTCAGTTTTCCCATCTGTTAATTAAGACCATTTCCATCAAGTTTTCTTTTCTAAGCCACACTTTCATTATCTGTAAAATGAGGATAATATTGTTTCCTTAATTATCTTATGAGGGGAGGGACAGGAGGAGGCTCAGATGACACATGGCCGGCGTGAAAAGTATAAAGAGATGTGCTAACTTAGGAGCCAGTGATGACGATGAGCCGTAGGTTTAAGTGTTAATGCTAGTGCTTTCCTAGTATGCTTCCGTGTGCTTGTTTAGAGTTGCAGAGAGAATTTCCAGTGCACATGCTGAGGAGGAAGGCTGGCAGAGGGTCCTGAGCAGAAAATAAATGTGGCTGAACTGAAGCATGCAGAATCATTAGGTGTGTGATTTGGACGAAATTCTCAAGTGACTGTCGGCTGCTCTTCCCTCCTACCCCGTTCCTCTCCTTAGGTGGTCTTCATGCTAGCTCAAGACTTTGAGGCTAGTTGTAGAGTCCAGGCTTTAGAAATTCCATTCATAGCTCTTTTTGGATACTCATACCTAAGTATGAAGGAGGTTCTTGCAAGGGAAGAGTCTGGACTAAGAAAGGATAGACCTGGAGCTGGATAAAAGGAGAGTTTCACAGGAGGAAGACAGACAATACTCCCATGGCCAATGATCCTGATATGTCTCCCTTTTGCATGAGAGGGCATCTTGGCCTCTTTGATCCTGCATTTCCCTTCCTGTCTCCCAAGGGTCTGTCCAAGCCTTAGAGGGAATAATTGATAACTTTTGCATATCTCAAGAGAAGCATATGAAGCTTTACTTTCTCTACCTTGTATTGTGAGAACAATAGAGGTCTTACTTTCAAGCACGGCTTAGTATGAGGCTAATTAGGATGAGCAGCAGTCACTGAGGCAAAGATTTGAGTGCAAGTAGAACAGTGATCCCGAAAAGCACCCAGGAGTGAGTGCAGAAGTAAGAAAGGGGAAGGGAAGCAGCCACAAAGGGGAGTGCTATTCAGTAGCAGTCAGTGTGAGTACTGGGGTTATCCCAGCGAATGGGGGATACTTGCCCATCATCTTGCCATCTTTCTTTGGCTGTGGGCTGCCTTCAGGAGCACTCACTCTCCAGCACTTCTGGCTTGTCTTATGCAGAGCCGAGGGCCAGGTGTGCATCAGGCAGTCCCGAGTCTGTACCTGTGAGTGCTGTGGACTCGGCAGGGAGCCGTGCGAGCCTGCTGCAGTCTGTTATTATAGATGACCTTTTTCCCCCCAGACTGTGATATGCAATTCAGAGTCAGGGATCACTGGGCTGGTGCACTATGATCGGGTTTCAGACCATGCCAGAGATAGTTATTTGAGATGAATTAAAAAAAATGAGTCGAGTCCCTTATTGGGAGATAAATGTCTATGCTTTTCTTATGTTTCTGCTCATCTTACCAGCACGGGCTTCCTTTGTTCCTAACTGCTCTGTCAAGGTTGTTTGTATAGTTAACCGTTTGGGAAGATAGACAGGGTGTCTGCCTCAGGAACCAAGGACAATTTTTTTTTCTTCAAAACACTAACTATAAAGTCTTCTCCTGGATCAAAATTTAGGCATGCTTACTGCCTATTATAAAAGCTTCAGGCTCCATAAGCTCCGGGATCCTCTCCTGTACTGTAACCAACTGTGTATGCAGTATCACCTGGCTCTCTTTGCCTCCGCTATAGGAACTGAGATTCACGGAACCGGCACAAATGTAGACTTACTGCTTACTTCTGTGACTAATGAACTGTCCTTTATCTCCGAACCAAAGAATCTTGGGTCTCCCGCCACTACCCATGAAATGGACTTGGCAGGCTAACTCACTAGCTGGCAAGTCGGGTAAAATCTCAGCCCCATTATAGTTCTTGACAGTTTTCCTACATCCCTGTCAAGGGCCTAGTCATTGTGTAACTGATGAAACGAAACATAAGACTCCCTTCCCGGGAGCTCCAGATCCATTTGGACAAGTAAGACAAATGAGTAGGGCATAAGGAATCACCTGTAATTCCCCCCGATACATAACAGCACAGTCCTTGAGCAGGGGCTCTGAGGGAGGGAGTGGAGGGTCCTTCACACAAGTGAAGAGCAGGGATTTAGAGTCAGCGCAAGGCATCAGGGCAGTCCTGGGATAGGTGAGGTCTGGCTGCAACACAGAGTCATGGGTGTCAGGCTGAGGAATTTGGATTGGGCCCTGGGGTTCATGGGGAGTCCTCAGAACTCCTATATCCTGTGGCCTCTTTCTCTCATGTTCTACCGTTTCCTTCTCTGGGACTCACTGTCGTGAACCCCTTATCTCTTCCAACTCACTGTGCCCCAAGCATCCCTGGGAAAAATCCCCAGAGAAGATGTGGCAGTTTTGTGACACATAGTTATTTGTGTGGCCTGGGGGCTGGGTGGGAGCTGAGTCCAGAGTTCATAAGAGCCTCTATCTGCTCTCGAGGGTAACAGCTGAAGACCACCACGAACACCCAACAGGGAAAAGATTTATGGTGAAGCCAGAAGAAGCATCCCTGTGAAGATACCTACACAGCCGTTTTGAAGGGAGAATTTACAAGCGTCCTCCTTCGCTTGCTACCGAGTGGAAAAATACACTGGGCCGAGAGCCTTGAGCTCCTTGCCAAGGCCTATGACTCATCCCCGAGTCATAAATAACGGGTCCCTCATGGCAAAGCAGAGAAGGGAGCCGGGCCCAGGGCCACGTATTTATTAGAAAAGAGAGTGGAACCATTAGTCGGGGGCTTGGTTTCCGGAAAACTCAAACCACACCACGGTAGAGAAGGTCAGGAGGCACTTCCACAGCAGCTCAGATCTGACTTTCTTTTTCCATATTCTTAATCCCTGGGGTAGAGTGGAGACCCTTGATGCATTCACCAGAGGCATCCCCTGGCCACCCAGCTCCACGGGCTAAGACGAGGCAATGTGGTTTAGACCCATGAAGCCCCTTCTGCCCTGATACGTCCGATGATACCGGGGGAGGCAGAGCAGAGTGCCTCGTGGCCACCATAGTGTGCGCATCAGGAATCATTCAGTGTCTGGAAGTGTGACCTCTGGCAAGTGAAGGCTCCTCCTGGGCCCTCTGTTTCGCAAACCTCCCGGTCATTGGAATGAGGTGGGGGAGCTCGAAGGAAGCGAGCTCGCGGCTGTGAGCGGCATGCTCTAGGGGCAAAAGGAAGGAGAGGAGAAGGGTTCCTCCTCTCTGGATTTCTCCTTGCCTTTCCCCGAGTCGCTCTCCTTACCACTGGGTACCTAGAAACAGCACAGGCTCCAAAGGATAATAGATGCAGAAGTGGGGAACAATAAATCACTCACAGACTGTTGATGAAACCTTTTATGCTTGAAGAAAGCACAGCTGGGTGTGATTCAAAGAAAGCTGAACTCATCATCTCCCCCAAACCTACTCCTGTGTGTTCCACACCACTTCCCTAGTTGCTCCAAGCAGAAAGCCAGGTGCCTGGGTTTCCTGCACACGCAGCAGCAGCAGCAGCAGCAGCAGCAGCAGCAGCAGCAGCAGCGACCAAAGGCTGTATACGCTCTTCCCATGTCTTCTAGGTCCTGGCACGTACAACCACTATGCTGGCTCAGGGCACTGCCATCCCCCTCTCCATCACACCGGTCAGAGCCCGTGGCATTTACAACCCTCCCGTGGCTTTGCTGGCCTGGTGCTGTTCTAACCAGGAGACCTGCCGGCTTGTCCTATGAGCTTCTTCCCCAGAACCACCTTGCCAGTGCAGACACCCACTTGAGTCTGCTGAACTCTTGGTGGCCCTTAACTGCTCCCACCTGCTGTGCTCATCCCCAGCTTGGCTGTGCACTCCTCTGGGCAGGGGCTATCTTACGCACAGAATCCTCTCTGGCCACACAGACCCTGGCCTGCAAATGACAGCCGGGGAGAACTCAAAGGAGTGAATGATGGAAGGATGAAGAGAGAATGAATGAATCCTGCCTTTATAACAGCCCTTGGCACGGGTGGGAACACGTGCTGGGGCTGCCTCCCTGCTCTGAGCTCTGCCCCATATTCATTGCCTTCTTCTGGAACCCAACACAGATGACTGTCTGAAGCTCCGTGCATGGGTCTCTTTGAACTTTGCTACCTTGGCTACTTGGGAGACTTCCTGCTCCTGCTCTGTCCTACACTGGGCATCTCAGGTCCTCTGAGAGTCATGAATATTTATCAATGTGGGTTTCTAGGGCCTGGTTTTGAGATATTGAGGCTGAAAATGCACCTTCTCTCCTTTGGGTTCCTCATGTACTGCAATTGTGAAGCAGGAACATTGAAACACAGTGGAATCCCAGATGGTCAGGCTTGGGAAGTCTCCTAGGAAAACTGAGCCAAAGTCTTCGCTGAGATGAGGTCCTGGGAGGCGGAAGCTTGATCCACAGTCCTCGGTGCTGGTGGGAGAGGCAGCCGTGAATCCCAAGCTCCTGACTCCTGGTCCAGTGCTCACCAGTGTGTGCTCTGTCACTGGCAATTGTCTCAACTGTCTCCTCTTGCCACTACCCCTCTTCTCAATGCCCCATGAGATCTGGGCTGGTCCAGCTCCTTGACACTCAGCCCGTGCTTCCCACATTCTTTGTGGCCCTCTCCACATTTGATGCCAACTTTGCTGGTTTCCAGCTCTGCTTGTCATTGCTCTTGACAGATAATTTTCTGCCTCCTATCAAGCACCTGGTACTCAGAGTCTGAGAGACAGAACAAAAAACCCTCAGCCTTGAGGATGATGGGTTTGGGTTTTAGAACCCTAGGGTTTTAGGATCGACTTCTTGGGACCGATTCAAGGCAGAAGGTCATCCCAGTGCCTAGCTAAACCTGTCCCAGTTTCTGACAGATCTAGGAAGAGCCCAGCAGGGCAGAGTCACTACTTCTCACCCGTTTCAGAGGGGTCAATGGCCACTCGCAGATCAGAAAGGAAGAACACATCCAGCCCCAGGCCACAGACAGGTGAGAGACAAGTATGAAAAAATGTGACACAATTTCTGTGTTTGATTCCTGAGCTTCACCACTTAAGTGTTCTCAGAGTCCAGTGGGGCGGCTTGAGGAGGACTCTAGAGGGGAGATCAACTCTAGGGAGGTTCAGGGCGGAGATAGCCTGGGAGGAGAAGAGGGATGGAGGCTGGGAGGGTGCCCCTGTCCTGGGACTGTGGTGAACACTGGGCTCCCTCAGGGAGTGGAGCACTGCGCTGCCTGGAGACTTCAGGCTGTTGGCAGAGGGGGCGGGACTTGGATTCAGCCTAGAGGGGCTGGGGCCCTGGGCTGCAGCCCTTGGGCTGGAGTCTTTTGTCTTGCCTATCCTAGGATTGAGATGGACATTACCTCCCTGACATGGACCTCACAAGCCAGCTTTCTTCTCAAGCTGGTGTCTCAGCCCCATCACTCTGGTTTGAATGTTTGTCCTCTCCAGATTTCATGTTAATTTTGATGAAATCGCATTGCAACAGTAAAATGAAATTGAATTGCCATTGTAACAGTATTAAGAGCTGGGTCCTCCTGGGAGGTGTTTAGGTCATGGATTAGTGCCTCTGTAAAAGGCTTACAGGAATGGCTTCAGCCCTTCTGCCTTTTCCCATGTGAGACACTTATTACTCATCTTCACACCCCACAAACTACCAGTGCCGGGCACAAGGCAGATTTGGCTGCACCATGAAGGCCTCCCCTGCTGCCGGCACCTTGCTCTTGGACTTGCCAGACTCCAAAACTGTAAGAAAGAAACTTCTGCTCTTCATAAGTAAACCAATCTCAGGTATTCCATTATAGCAACAGCAGCAGACAGATAAAGACACCCACTAGCCTCATTCTCTGGAGGGAGACCTGAGATCTCTCAGCAAGCAGTTAGAACAGTATTTCCATCTTTCCCTCTTACCGCAATCAGGATCCACTGCGTTTGTGCGTGCACTGAGAGTGTTAGAAGGATGGCTCTGTGGGTGGGTTTTAGGCAGCAGGAAGGAGCCTCAGCATAATTTGGAGGAACGAAGGTGGCCTGGTCACCTCACCTCTGCACACTGCACACGCACAGGGAGTTCTCCAGCTTGGAAGGAAGTCGGCACTGTTGTTTTTGTGCTATGCTTTCTGCCTCGGCCCACTTCACTCTGTGTTCCACACATACCCAGCCTTGAAAGTACCTCCATGTTCCAGCTTTTTTTTTTTTTTTTTTTTTTTTTGGTGGTGGTACTGGGGTTCCTGGAAGCCCTTCTACCTCCGGGCTACACTCCCAGACCTATTTTATATTTTTGAAACAGGGTCTCTTAAGCCAGCGAGGCTGGCTTCGAACCTGCGCGATCCTCCTGTCTCCGCCTCCCAAGCGCGGGGATTACAAGCGTACGCCACCACGCCCGGCCATGTTCCAGCTTCTTGCCCAACCTTTTTTTCCTTTTCTTCCCAGAGCATCTTGACTCCCTACCCCATCTCAGCCTCCAGCTCCTGAACATCTCCTACTCAGTCCTTCTGAGCCCACACGTGAAAAAGGTTCATTGAACAAAACACACAGTGCTGACCAGGGCCTCTGAGAACGTAGGCAGCTGGCTTTGGGTTTAGTGCTTCTCACAGAGATTCCCCCACACCTAAGTTGCTCACGATCTTGGGAAATCACATCCCCTTTCTGACCTCAGCTTCTCTGTTGACGAGGCAGCGGGCCTCACGGAGCTCTGAGTCTTCCAGACCTGACATCCACCCACCCCGGGTGGCAGTGCGGCTAAGGTTCAAGGTCTCTGCCCCACACTGTCCCCGCTGGCCTGCCTCACTCTCCCTAGCTGGGAGGAACATCCTGAACAGCGTTAAGAATAATAAACACGGGCTGATAAACATCAATAGGCGCATCTGGTGCCAAAAGGGAAAGAGAGAAGACTGTGCTTTGCTGGCTGGAGCCTCCCTGGACCAGGGAGCTGCAGCCAGCTCCTTAATCATCTGGAGACAGCCGGCCGGCTCCCCCAGCCCTGTCCCAGGCCCAGGGCAGGCAGAGGCCAGGCCAGGCCCTGGAGAAGCTGCCACTGGAGCCTCAGCCTCTGCAACTGCAGATGCCCCCTCCCATGTGGAGCCTCCCTCTGCATGAGGGGTTATGTCATGGCCCTGCTTGAAGCCTCCCACAGCTCTCCACTGCCCACAAGACAGAGCCCACACACCCTGGCCTGGCACCAAAGGCTCAGGCTCGGCCTCAGCCTGCTCACCACCTGCTTCTAGACAACAGCTATGGAGAGCATCTTGCCACCCTCTCATCCCTCTGAGATCTTTTTTCACAGACTTCTTCCTTTTGGGGAAGGTCCTGGTTCCTTTAGCAATTTCCTAAACCGATACCAGCTCCAGGCCAGGCCCCAGAGTCCCGCAAAGTTAGCATGCTTAGTGCTGGGTGCTCAGTAGTCTAATTAATTGGGTTCCTTCTCTCCTATAGACAGTGAACTCCTGGGAGAGGGGACCAGTAGATGGAGAAGGAAGATATGCCATTGCTTAGAACTTGAGCTCTGGATTCAGGCAGTATGGGGTCTATTACTTTGCTATGTGGCCTTGGACAAGTTACTTAACCTCTCCATGCTTCAGATGTCAGTAAGTTAAAAATAATATAAATAATATAACACCTGCCTTTCAAGGCTGCCCTCAGGCTGACATGGGCCGACACATGATCCTGCTGGGATCCCTCAGTGGTGGTCCTTATCACTGATCCCCGAACAGCACACATTACTAGTCCTCCACACACAGTAGGCTTCAGATGCATCTATTTAGCAACAAAATTATGGTTTGACTCAGTTAAAGAAGGGACTATAGACCTGGCTTCTCCGCACAGTCCTAGCCGCCCTGGTTATGGGTGAATAGCTATTGAGGGTCTGGCTATAGTGTCTAACGGTGCAGCCACAGGACAGGTACTCCTTGAGGGCAGGGGTTACATTATTTCATGAGGAGCCAGTGGGGATTAGTAAATGTGGTGTCTTCTGGTAACCTAGGCATCCCAGAGCTGCCGATAAACGCTGGTCAGAGGCTCTGGGTTGGGCGCTGAGTCATGTCACGCTTGGAGTCAGTGGTGTCTTAAGGAGGGAGGGTGGCCAAGAAGGCAGGAAGTGATTTGCTGTGGTCAGGGCAGGCGGCCCCTCCAGCTTCTGACCTGTGGGGCCTCAGCGGCTCTTCCCGGGGCACAACCTGGCTCATTCATTAAACCATATGTCTAAGGGAACCACCATCCCTGGAGAGGCTCTGCTCCCAGCCTCCCAGCCTTCCAGCCTCCCTGGGGAAGCGGTGTCTCCCTGCTTTGGTCCAATTTTCCGTGTGGGATTTCCGGAGACACCGAATAGGTCATGTGACAGGAGACATGGTTTGGGAACTTTGTACATTTCTAAAATTCCTAACGCTATTTTCAGATGTCTGCTCCCCTGTGCATGCACCCCCCAAGCCCCAAACATACCCTTTTATTATGAGCAATATGCTCCACTCCAGTACAGAATAAGGGTCATTAGTAGATGTATGAGTCAGAGTTTTAGTGGGTTGAGAATGATCCTTTAATCTGAGGTCTAAACTAGATTATGGTTAAAACTTGCCTGAGGAACCCTGGTGGGAAATATGGACTATTTGGAATATAAACACACTGGAGGAAATGCAAACACTTTGCTAGTGGTTTGGGGTTCATCTATTGTCTACTTATTCATAGCAAGGGGCTGCCCTGTCTCCAAGGAGACTTGGAATGACCCGCATCAAGCTGTCTCAGTCCGGGGCTCTGTGTATCTACAGACCAGCAAACTGTGAGCAATGGTCAGCTCTGGACTTCCCTTTTGTAACAGCTTGGGAATTCAGAGTCTAGGGCAGACTGCTCTAAAATTTCCTATGGATGGTAGGCCATTGGGGCATAGGGCCTTAACCTCTGAGCCAGGGAAGCTAGGGAAATTGAGGTTCTAGGAGGAGCAGGATCAGAGTCCTCAATTAGGGAAGGTGGCGCCAGACAGGAGGTGGATGCTGAGGTGGATGCCCGTCACTGCTGCTATAAGCAAGGATCGGAGCGCTGAACAAATCAAATAGGTGGCCCTGTTTGGCTGGGTATAGAACTGAGCTGGCGCTGGGCTCTGTGGGCTGGACCTCAGCCCCAGACCTCAAACCCCATGAACACCTGTACTCCTTCTGCTGGACCTCCTGTGCAATGAACATGTGACTTTTTCAATCTTGCACAATGGCCCTGAGCTCTGGAGCAGACATGCTATTGTGTGTGTGTGCATGCTGGAGCTTCCTGGACCAAGAATTGTGTCTCTTCCCTCTCTGTCCTTCTGCTGTTCTTTCCAGAAGGTCTTTCCTCTTTGGGGCCATGGTGTGAAGACTGTGGGTCTGGTCTGGTAGGAAAAGGTCGACAGCTGTAGCTGTGGGCCTTATTAATGGGGTCCTGAATGCCACCAAATGCCCTCCTTTCCTCGGCTGAGGTGCCCTCGGGACAGCTGATTAAGCAGCCTGGCACAGTGTCTGCACTGATTTATGGGCTGTCCAGAGCTTCTGCCTGAGAGCTGGGCTGCTGCATTATTCAGTGAGCCATAAATCTGCCCCTGGAACTGACTGCCAGTTCTGTCTTGGAGGCTGAGGAGGAGGGAAAGGTGGTGGTAAGGTGGGGGAGGAGGGGTGGCCGTCAGGACAGGCAAGGTCTCTGTGTGCTGGATGGGGTCTCACAGGAGCTTGAACTCTGCTCTTTAGGTCTAGTGTGTGATCCCTCTGAAGTCATCTGTTCACTCCCTCATCAGTGAGACTTAGTCTTCTTTTGGTTACTCTGGTCCAGCCAGAGTAACCAAATATCCAGTATCTAACCTGGATATTTTTTACAGTAGCCAAAGCCCATGGTGTGTGTTTACTGCTGGAGATTAAACCCAGGGCCCTGTACTTGCTAGGCAAGGACTCTACCACTGAGCTTATATCACACATAGATGATGCCAGTGTTCTATAACTTGGTGGATTTGGTGCATTAAAGATGGTTACTGAGCCAAGTATGGTGGCAAACACTTATAATTCCAGTACTTGAGAGGCTGAGACAGGAAGATCACAGGTTCACAGCCAGCCTCAGCAACTTAGTGAGCCCTTCCACAACTTAGTAAGACCCTGTTTCAAAGTAAAAATATAGGGCTTAGGGGGTAGCTCACAAGTAGAATGCTCCTGGATTCAGGCCCCTGTAACACACACACACACACACACACACACACACACACACACACACACACACGATGGCCACTGAGATTTTGTTTTTGTAATTGTCTTGCAACAGTAGAATTACCCTTCCCACCCCTATTAAATCTGAGTTATCTTTGTGACTGCTTTAACCAGCAGAATATGGTGGGAATGATGCCGTGATAGTTCTGAGACTAAGCATTAATAAGGTTGGAAGTGTCTACTCTTCTACTTTTAGTGGTCCTGAGACACCGTGTAAGAAGTCTAGTTACCTTTTGTGGATTCTGTGGAAAATGATTATGTGGAAAGGCCAAGTATATAGGAGATGGTCTGAGACTAAATGAAGAGATAGATAGATGATAGATAGATAGATGATAAATAGATAGATATCCCACAACCTTAGATAGGCCTAGCCTTCTAGTGGAACCAACTGAGGCATCAGACATGTGAGTTGGTTACCTGGATGTTCCAGCCCAGTGAAACCCTCAGGTGACTATGGCACCCAGCCGACATTAACGTGTGGAAGAACTATTTAGATAGATTCAATAAACTTATAGAATAATAAGCAATAAATTACTTGTTGTCTTAAGACATAAAATTTGGGGGTGGCTATTATGCAGCAATAAATAACCAAAACATTAGTGGAAGAGAATTGGGACTGTATCACATGATTTAATCTCATTCCACTCAATTCCCTAATTTCTGAATGACTACTTATTTCTTTTTTCCTCTGTTCTTGGATTCAAAGTTTCAGCGGTTTGGGAATTTATTAGCCTATATTTAACAATTGATACTGACTTCAACATTCCAACTATGGCATTCAAGATGGCTATCCTGAAATAGTGCAAGCATACAACTTGGCCCTTTCATAATCCATAATTTTCTGATTCATGATCTTGACTTTTGCTAGAAAAAATTTCCATCGGAATTCTCCCATACCTAGTAAATGTTCTTTCTCATCATTTTCTCTAAATATTTTTAAGAAAGTGGAACTTAAATTCCTTAATATCTTTCCACTTACACAATTAACTCCCGTAGATCTAATATGGATCTCTATCGGAGTTGTTCTTGACTGCCAATGATTTCGACGGAGGCAGAATTCCCAGCCCCCATTACAATTAATTACCTTAAATGAGTAAACTTGGACTTTCAATGGGCAATCTCTGCTGTGGCCTTTATAACCTTCCTTTTAGGTCCCATGACAACTTAGAGAAGAAAATGTATGAATGACATCATTGAAAACCAAAGCTGATGAGCAACATACTGTTAGACCATAAGAGGAATTTACTAAACACAACAATGATAAAACTGTACCACAAAACTAGAAACAAGTGACATACTCATGTTTCTCTTGAAAGAAAGCAGAGCATTTCTTCCCTTCTCTGGTTGCCTAAACACACCCTGAGACTAATTCAGAAACTGGGGTGCTATCTCACTACTGTGTGTGAGCTGCTTACTTTGCTTCCCTATGCTTCTAGATTCATTAGGAGTCTTTAACTGATGGAAAACAACAGGATTTTGTGCAGTGACCCCATTGGTGGTGGTTTGCATTGAAAGAAGTACAGAACTCTCACATGTGAGAAGAGTGGTATTGTCAGACCTGGTAGCAATGCATGCTGGGAACCATGGACTTCAAGCTTCAGGAAGTTTTAGGAGTGGATTAAGACTCCAGTATGGCAAAACAGCACCATATACAGGCAAACGAACAAACAAACACCTGGTGTACTAACCTTAGCAGTCCATATAATAAAAGAAATTCTGAGAACCAGACCTTGGGAACTGGGATAAAATCTCTATAGGATATAGAACCCACCTTGTTGCTATGAAAAGGAGACTCACTGATTCCAAATGAATAGGGATGGACCAAGGGAAATCATACATTTGTCTGTTACTAAAAAGCATCTTGAGATATATAAATATAGAAAGATACATATCACATATATCTTTTATTTTGAAAATGAATTTAAGAAAATAAAACATTCAACTTGGTCTATTAAAAAACAGAAACTGTAGAGCATGAGAAAGGAAACTTCGTCTTGATGACTCAGAGGTACAGAGAGTAACTAGAATACAATTTTAGAAAACTGTTTGGAACCTTAACTAAATGGGGGGAAATGTGGTCTCTGTGAATAACGAAAGAAAATCATAAGGAGAAAGAAGACCAAGATAAAATAAAGTGAGATGAAAAGGGAACCAGCTAAGATGCCAGAGTGCCTCAAGCTACTAATCATGGCGTAATGAACTGCCCTAAAATGTAATGGCTTACAACACACCATTTTATTTGCTCAGAATCTGTAGGAAGGAATAGGGGCAGGATCAAGTGGGCAATGCTCCATGTGGTATGAGGCAATAGCACTCCGATAGGAACTGGGCTGGAGCTGGGACACCTAAAATGGTCCGCTTGCACATCTGCCACTTGGTGGCAAGAGAATCATGGGACCCTCTTTCTCAAATATGGCTTGAATTTCTTTATATGACAGCTGGATCCCTAAAGTGAGAGAGTAGAAGCTGCCAGACCTCTTAAGACCTAGGATGAGAAGTCCTCTAACTTTAGTTCTGTTGCATTCTATTGGCTAAATAAAGTCCTGGGGTCAGCCCAGACTTTAAGGGAGGGAAATAGTCTCTATTTCTTGGGAGGAGGTGCATGAACATACAGGAGGAATTGGCCATTGTCACTGTGGTCAACCTACCCAGGAATGGAAGATTCAAAGAAGAACGAGAAAGAGACTGGAAGAATTAATATTCACATCAAAGGAGGCAGGGAGAAGAAGCAGAAATAACACTCTAGAAAACTGGAATAGGGATGCAGAAGACAGACATGAGTAGTTCTCCTAGAGAAAGTATGAGTGAGAACAGAGCTGAAATCAAGAGTGAGAAGGTGGAGGCCAGAGAACAACGTCATTGCAATCCCATTTCCTTGTTTGTGGAATTCCTCTTGCTGTGTCTTGTTAACAGAAATTGCCCAATACATATAATCTGAAAAGGCCAGAATTGCATGTTCTCAGGCCTCTAGGTACAGTACATAACCTTTGGCAGCTATCAGGCACACCCATCTAAAACTTTGAAAAGGATGATTATGGCAAAGAGGAAAAGGATGAGAAGAATTAATTCTGAGGGTGACAGTGTTGGGTCCAGAGTAGCAGCAGTCCTGGACGCTGCCACCTCCAGCATCTGGTGCTAGCCAGCAGCCACAGTGCTGTGAGCCAAGCCCCTAGGCTCTGGTGGTAATACACCTGGAGTCCTCGCTGGGCATGTTCTGTGGCATAACTTGGGTGACATTCTGACCACTGCTGAGCCTCATTCTGTGCTGCCTGTTTTCTGAGTGTGAGTCAGTCTTGGACTTATAGATATTTTTGTATGATTCCTAATATCCTTTTAACAAATGCTTTCACACTTAAGAAGCTATTTTGCATTGCTTGGTCCTTGTACAACTTGTACAACTCAGATCCCTGACTTGTACAAGGACCTGAACAAAGAATAATAGGTATCATTGTTGAGTGGAAAACAGAATAATTGGAACAGAGACAATGATCAGACTTTTGTTTTGTTTGTTTTTTAGCTTCTTAGAAGCCAAAAGAGAATCCAAGTATGTATCTAGAAATGCTTTACTGTATTCCAGGTGAGATAATAAAATGACCTCACCTAGACATATGGGAATAATTGTATTTACTAGGATAAAAATATTCTGTAGAAATCAAGAGGTGAAAAAGTAGGTTATCTACAAGTTAAGATGACTTCATACTTCTCTTTCTCTCTTTTGAAGCTGGGGATGAACCCAGAACCTTGTGCATGCTTGGTAAGTATTCTATCACTGGGCTACTCTCAGCCCCATACTTCTCATATGCAACACTAACTCCCCAAAAGAAAGTGAGCAAATACTTATATTTTTCAGTTTTGTGAGCAAAAGTCTGACCTACATTCTTTCTTAAAACAAAAAAGATACTTGAAGATGTTCAACATGGAACTTAGTGAACGAGTCTCACTCCATTTGTCCTTCTCAAGATTACTCTAGGGCTTGTACCTTCTATACATAGTTTAGAATAAACTTGTCTATTGCTAGAGTTTTAATAGGAATTGCATTAAATCTATGAATCATTATGAAATATAACTGATCTCTTTACTATGCTGTGTCCCCTAATCTATGAATATGGTATGTTTGGGGGTTTTCTTTTATCATTTTTAAAAATTTTTGGCATCTATATGTCTTTAATTACAGACCCATGATTTTTACCATTTATGTTTTGGTAAATGTACATTTAAGTATTCAGTTTTCTTTGGAGTGATTGTAAATGATATGATGTTATTGGTTTCCATATATTCATTGTTAATACATAGACTTATGTATTATATTATGTATTATATACAATACTTATGTATTATATATTACTTATGTATACCATTTATTTTTATGTGTTGACCATTTATCCTGAAGCTTTCCTGAATTCACATATTATTATAATCTTTTATAGACTGTATATAATTTTCAATATAGACAGCTGTGTCATCTACAAATAGAAACAGCTTTATTTATAAACTATATGCCTCTTTCCCTTTTTTTGCCTTATTTCAGAAGTAGAACCATGTAGTACCATACTGAACAAAACCAAACCAATGTTTTCTTGCCTTGTTCCTGATCTTAGGGAACATACACTCAATATTTCATCATTAAGTAAAAGGTTAGCAATAGGTTTTTATAGATGCCCTTTATTAGGTTGAGTTATTCCCTTATTCCTAATTTGCTGAGAATTTTTATTATGAATGAATGCTAGATTTTATCAAATTCTTTATCCTGGACTTAAATGTAAAACATAAATCTATAAAACTTTCAGAAAAAATAGAAGAAGATCTTGCAATCTGAAGCTAGGCAAATAGTTCTTAAATTTAGTACCAGGCCATAATCCATACAATAAAATAAGTAAGTAGGTATGTAAATAAATTGGACCTTATTAAAATGAAACACTTTTATGAAAAGACAAGCCACAGACTGGGAAAAACATATTTGCACATCACATATTTGACAATGCTCAGTATTTAGAATATGTAAAGAACTCTCAAAACTCAACAGAAAAAAATCCAATTAGAAAATGAGGAAAAGACATGAACAGACCTTTCACATGGAATGGATATACAGACAGCAAATAAGCACATGCAAAAAGACATTCAACATCACTAGCTGTCAATTCATAATAACCCAAAGTAGAAACAACCCAGATGTCCTTCAATGGTTAAGAAAATCATGACATACCCACACCATGGACTTCCACTTGATAACAAAAAGGAAACAATCATCGTTACACACAATGACTTGGATGAATTGTCAAGGAATTATGGTGAATGAAAAAAGCCAATCCCCAAAGATTACATGTTGTATGATTCCATTTATATAACTTTCTTGAAATGACAAAATTATAGGAGGGGAGAATAGTTAGTGGTTGTCAGGGGTCAGGGATAGAGTATAGGGGATGATGGGCTGAAAGAAGGTGTAGCTCTGAAAGCAAGAAGCATCGTGTGGCAACGGAATTTTTCTGCATCTTTATTATATTGGTGGCTGTAACATTCTTTTTTTTTTTTTTTTGGTGGTGGTACTGGGGTTCCTGGAAGCCCTTCTACCTCCGGGCTACACTCCCAGACCTATTTTATATTTTTTATTTGGAAACAGGGTCTCTTAAGCCAGTGCGGCTGACTTCGAACCTGCGCGATCCTCCTGTCTCTGCCTCCCAAGCGTGGGGATTACAAGTGTGCGCCACCGCGCCTGGCCGGTGGCTGTAACATTCTACACATAAAAATCCCACATAATTAAAAGATGTACACACACACACACACACACACACACACACACACACACACAATACAAGTTGAAATGAGCAGATCTTACTATGAATCAGATCGGTGTTCATATCCTAATTATGATATAGCTTTTGTAAGATGTAACTATAGGAAACTTTGTAAAGGCTGCATGAGGTCTCTTTGTCTATGTTCTCACAAATGCATGTGAATTTATCATTCTCTTAAAATAAAAAGTGTAATCTTAAAGGATGAAACACTGGAACATTTATATTAAAGGCAGAAGTAAGACAAAGGTGTTCTCTATAACCAGGATTGGCTGATGTTGTTCTGGGAAGTCTAGTTAATGCAGTTATTTAAGAAGCAGGAAAAAGAACAAACTAGGAAACAGGAAATGAAATTATCATGATTTATATACAGCATTTTTTTTTTACCTTGGAAATACTAGGAAAGCTACAGAAGAAGAGTTTATAAGGGAAACAGTTATGAACTCAGTAAAATCAAGAGCTTTTATATAAAATAGCATTAACTACTGGGGGAGAAATTTCCTTGGCACGAACAATTGAAAACTGTGGAGGACCCGCAGGAATAAAACTTTTATAGTGCTACTGAAAGACATGAAAGAGAACTGGAGTAAATGGAGAGACACGATGTTGGGAAGATTCAATATGTAAAAATGGCATTTCACCACAAATTAATTTATACTTTTAATAAAAGTCT
This sequence comes from Muscardinus avellanarius, assembly GCF_963383645.1. Taxonomy (NCBI): domain Eukaryota; kingdom Metazoa; phylum Chordata; class Mammalia; order Rodentia; family Gliridae; genus Muscardinus; species Muscardinus avellanarius. The sequence continues at coordinate 66,417,662 of NC_137801.1, forward strand.
GATAAACAGCCCCACAGGATTTTTTCCCCTGAACTTAAAGAGAATACAAAGTTCTTTAGGAAAAATTAATGGGTAAGAAGTGCTTTATTATGAAATACAAAAAAATAAGCATTCAACTCGAGGAACTGAAGAACAAAAACGCACCAAAGGAAATAAGGAGAGAAAAAATAATAAAGAAAACAATGAATTACAAGAAGAAAAATAATAGAATTGTTATATATATAGTCAATAACTCTTTCTTTGAGAAAAGTAGTAAAATAAATTATCTCCCACACCATTCACTATAATAAATCATGGATGAAATAAAGCATGAGAAAAAAAATTTAATTTTAGTCTTGAGAGTTAGATACATATACTGCTAAGGAGATCAGTTAAGACCTCTCAAGGCCATGTTGTTTTAATTTCTTTAGCTTTGTAACATGCTTAATTAGCACTGAGGTTAAACTTTAACCTTTGAAGTAATGGGTCCTGGGGTCAAATACAGACTCTCAGTACTTAGTACTTTTGTGATATTGGAAAACATTTTTTAACATCTCTAGGCTGCAGATATGCTTCATTGAGTTTTGGGGAGGAGTAAAGAAAATCTAAAATGTGGTAGAAACTCTTAACTCAGTGTTAAGTGTGTACAGCATAAGCACTTAATAGATGTTAAATTCTTGAGGTGGTAGGCAACGTCTCAAGTATTTTCCTTTTCAAAAAAATTCTTGGCGAACTGGGCTTGGTGGCGCGCACGCTTGTAATCTCAGTAGCTGGGAGACTGAGACAGGAGGATCACAGGTTCAAAGCCAGTCTCGTCATCTTAATGAGGTTGTCAGCAACCTAGAGAGACCCTGTTAACAAATAAGAAATAAAATCAGAGCCAGGCATGATGGCGCATGCTTGTAACCGAAGTACTTGGGAGGCGGAGACAGGAGGATTACAGGTTCAAAGGCAGCCTTGATGACTTAGGGAAGCTCTCAGCAACCTAGTGAGTCTGTTTTCAAATAAAGTTGGGCCAGGGGGTTATTATTAATTTGTGGGAAAATTATTCATTAGAATATTTATTTTGTAAATATTTTGTAGCTCGGTAGAATGCTTCTGGGTTCCATCCCCAGTACCAGAAAGAAAGAAAGAAAGAAAGAAAGAAAGAAAGAAAGAAAGAAAGAAAACAAAAGAAAGAAGGAAAGAAGAGAAAAGAAAAATAATCGGGCTGGGGGTATAGCTTGGAGGTAGAATGTCTCAGAGTTCAGTCTCCAGCAGTAAATAAATAAATAAACAAATAAATAGTCGAGGCTTCTGTTGATTTTTCCAGTTTATTTTGGAATTATATTGCTCACTTTTTTGTGTGTGTGGGTGTCTGGGGATGGAACCCAGGGGCATTCAACCTCTGAGCTACACCCGCTGCCCTAGTTTTTATTCTTTATTTTGAAACAGGGTCTCATTAAATTGTGCAGGCCTCACTAAGTAGCTGAGGCTGGCCACGAACCCAGATCCTCCGGTCTCAGCCTCCCAAATGCTGGGATTACAAGTGTGCGCCGCCACGCCCGGCTTATATTACCAATTTTTTAAAATACTCAATTGGGATGCGTTGAGTTTGCAGACTTACTTAAGGCAGATGAACGCCATGTTTACGATACGTATCTTCTTTCCCAGCACAGAGCGTGTCTCCCCCTTACTCACCTCTCCTTCTCATGTCCACAGCAGTGTGTTTTAAGTTTTTTCAGTCCATGCACCTGACTAGACTTAATTCCTTAGTGACTTGATAGCCTTTTGTTGAAATTTTAAATGGGATCTTTCCTATTGGTTTTTCAAGCTGATTATTGTTAATTTGTGGGAAAATTGTTGATTAGAATATTCATTTTGTAATGGATAGATATGCTTTTTCCTGTCCTGATTATTCCTTTTTGTCTTTGACTTATTTGCCTGCAGGAGACATCTCTGTCTGCTTAACTTTGACTTAGATTCTTTCCCTTGTGTTGGAAAAAAGCCTTGACATACACTTGGAAAAGGGTCTGAATTTAGAAATTCATTTGATATCAATTGCTATACCCATTTATCTACTTTTCCCTCTAATTTTTTTTTGTGTGTGCGTGTGGCACTGGAGATGGAACCCAGGGGCATTCTACCTTTGAACTACACCCCCAGCCCTATTTTTATTCTTTATTTTGAAACAGGATCTCACTGAGTTGCAAAGGGCCTCACTATGTAGCTGAGGCTGTCTGCAAACCGTGATTCTCCTGTCTCAGCCTCCCGAATGCTAGAATCACAAGCATGCACCACCATGCCTGGCCTTTTACCTCTAATTTAAAGTAAAGGGATTTCCTAACATTGACCTATCTCTGCATTCCTGGAGTTAAGGCTACTTGGGTATGCATTACTTTTGAAATATATTGCCAAATTTATTTTACTATTATTTACGTGAAATTTTTGCTTCTTTACTGGGGTTTTGTCTCAAGTTCTGCTGGATTTTGATAATTATTTACTGATGAGATAATACCTAATTCTTTCTCTGGGTCTTGGAATAGTTTAAATAATATGAGAACAATCTACTACTCTTTTAGAGTCTAAAATACCTTTTGGAGAGTAAGTCTTTAACAGTTTCTCACTTTTTTCCCCCAAGTTTACTTCTCTACTATTTTTCTGTTCTTTTCAGAATCAATCTTGGGATTCTATATCACCTGCTCTCAGCCCCCTTGCCTCTTTTTCTTCTTGAATGATTTTTCTAGAATCCATTGGGTAGTCCTGGAAGAGGTAGAGGCTCCTACCTGGTAGATGTGAACATGGCTGTCTTTTGCGATGTCAGGATCTGAGCAGGGTGAGGAAGAATTGAGTTGGGTTAGACTGTCCTGAGTTGGGAAGGAGTGAAATTACTTATAAGGTGGTGGGGGATACTGACCCCAAAAATAAGTATGTTAATATTAATGAAATACAGGTTTCACATTGTTAGTAAAGGGACTTAAACTATAAAAAGTCAAAGTAAGAGAACTAGAATTAATCCTGCGATGTTGAATTGGGGTTGGAGGCATAGGTATGCAGTCATAGTTTTGAATATATAGAATACAAATAGAAATAAATATATGTATCTGTGTGTGTATTTAGTTTTCTATTGCTGAATAATACATTAGCTCAAACTGTAGTGGTTTAAACAATAGAATATGTTTTCTCATAATTTCTGTGTATTAGGAATCCAGAAATGGCTTATTTAGATGCCTTGAGGTCTCTCACAAGGCTGCCATCAAAATGTCAGCCAGGATGTGGTCTCATGTGAAGGATCTATGAGGAGAGGATCTGTGTCCAAGCTCGCTCACATGATTGTCGACAGGATCCATTCCTCACTGGCTGTTGGTTCAGGGTACCCTCAGTTCCTTGCCATGTGAGCCTTTTAGAAGACTCATAATATGGCAGCTGGCTTCCCCAGGGCAAGAGAGAACATCAAAGTTTAATACCATAATCTTTTAAATATAAACTTGAAACTGACATCCCAACATTTTTACTGTCTTCTATCAGAAGTGAGGCACCAGGTCCAGTGGGCACTTGAGGGGATTAGATAAGAACTTGAATTCCCGGAGGTAGGGATCATTGGGGCGATCCTGGGACCACCTGTCTCAGGTCAGCTGATAGCTAGATAGATGTCTTTACTCTGTGTGCTTGAAACACCCTAATAGCACTGAACACATATAACACCCACATCTTTGTTTTTAATTACCTTTACCATTAAAAGAACCGTGGCTTTTGGAGAAATGGAAGATTCTAGGACTGGGGCAGGAAAAGCACGTGGTGAGACTGGAACATATTATTGTGCCAGAAATCCATGAGTCCATACTGGCATAAATAAATAAGTAAATATATAAGTGGGACAATAAAGAAACCTGTCCTTAAGAGTAGAATGCCAGCTATGTAGAAGGGATGATAGAATTAGAAAATCATCTTTGACAGCCATCATAGTAACAAAAGATTCAGCCAAGAAATATCGGAGATGTTAAAGCTGCCTCAAAGTATGGAGCTATAAAATACTCGTAGGTTGCAAAGAGACAAAGGATCACTGCCAGTGGCAGACACTCGCTTAATTAAGTGATTAGGGTCTAATTGAAATTGTGTGACTCCTGATAGGACGCACTGAGAGAAATAGCATGAGATGTATCTTGCATCTGATCATGAGGAAATGTCAGACAAACTCAAACTGAGGAACTTTCAACAAAGTGGCTGGCCTGTATTGGCCAAAATTCAAAGAAAGAGTTAGGAATTATCTCAGACTGAAGGGAACTAAAGCGACACGACAACTAAATGCAAAACGTGATTGGATTAAACCTCTTGTTTGTGAATATTCCTGAGACAACAGGCAGCTTGAATGAGGTCTGTGGATCGCGTGGTAGTGGTGTATCAGTGTTATTTTCCCGATTCAGATGGTTATACTGTGATTATGTGGGCTGAATGAACTTGCTTTAAGGAAAGGTATACTCAAGTCCTGGGGAACAAGGGGGCATTTTATTGGCAAATTGCCCTTAAGTGGTTTATGATTTTTGTATTGTTTTTGCAGACTTTCTTCAAGTTTCAATATTTCTAAAAGATATAAAGAGCATATAGAAAACTGGATGACGTGAATGATCCTGACTATATCAAACAAACACAAACTTCCAATAAAGAGCAACAAGAAGAATACTCTTATTCATTGAGTTAGGTGCTGTATTTTCTCCTAATTTTAAATTCTCTTGTGTGCAGTGCGTGCTTCTCTCCCTTGTGCCATGTGTCTGTGCATCTTTCTTTCCCTTGATTTGTCCTGCTAAAGACAGTTGTATAATGTCTACGCACCTTTGTTTTTCATAGTTGCCCATAAGGTTATTGGCAGAAAGGGGAAATGGGCACGGGGAGTTAAATGTTTTGACCCAGGTCTATCTACCTCAGAACCCTGTTCTACAGTTGCCTGTAATAGGAGGAAAGATCAGATCGTGGGACTTTTCAGCCTCTATTATCATGTGAGCTCATTCCTTATAATCAATATCTATTTCTCTCTCTCTCTCTCTTTCTCTCCCTTTCTCTCTCTCCCCCTCCTTCTCTCCTGTTTCTGCAGAGCAACCTGGGTCACTTCTCTAATAATATTAATCGTGGTGCTAGACCATTAGCTGAATGCCCAATAAATGGTGGCTATGATTATCCTAATTATAATCTTTTCAAAGATTCAACTCTTGCATTTCTCGTATCTATTCTGTATACTTTTATTATTTTATTACTCACCCATTATCTTCCAATCCTTCTCTAGCTTTTAATAGGTTTGCTTTTCTGTTCTTCTACTTGTTTTTTGAATTGAGCACTTAATTTAATTTATTTCTTCTGTTTCATGAGGAAAACACAGACTACATGGATTTTGCTTTTTAGAGCTTTGTATTTTCCCTTTGCTATAGCTCCCATTGTTTTCTAGACAATCATTAATTATAGTTTTGATTTCCTCTTTGACTATGGGGCTATTAAAACCATCTCCCACCCCTTCCAGAGTGCCTTCATTTTATTGTTTCTTTGTTTTTCCTTTTGTTATTAACTTCTAGTTTTGTTACATTATGGTTTGAGTTTATGTATTGTGCTATTTTTCCTTTGTGGATTTAAATTAGATTTTCCTTGTGGCCTAAGATATGATCAAATGTTATAACTGCTCCTTGGCCATCTGAACTGAATAGTCTCTGTTTCTAGGGAACACATACTGATATAGCTCTATTAAGTCAAAATCTTAATAACAATTTTAATCTTTCTATATTTCTACTTAATGTGTGTCTACTTGATATCTCAGAAATGGTGAGTCCTGTTATGATTGTGGTTTTGTTTAATTTCTCTTTAATTTCCAACCTTTGGGCTATGCATGTTTGATGCTGTATTTGGCGCACAGATTCATGATTCTATTCTCATTTGGTTTGCAATATTTACCAAAATAGGCTAACCCTTTCTCCCTTTTACTGCTTTTTGGGGCGTGGGCTGTGAATTCTACTTTGATATTAATGTTGAATTCATACTTTCCTTTGGACCTTGGGTTAGTAGATACCGAGTAGACTATCCACCCCTTCCTAGAAGGTGGTCTACTTTAGAGGAAGTCATGTAAGAACCTGACCCCAGCCAGTGGATCAGATGCTTATCTTTTTGCTCCAAAGATAAGCATCCAATCCACACTGGGACAATCAGAATCCTCCTGGAATGTTGGAATTGGGACTGGTGGCTGTCACTGAGCTTTGGCTCTTTCTAGATTTAAAGGGGCCATCATCCTACAGGTAGACTGAGAAAGAGAAGAAATGAATTGTAACAGTGTGGAGAATCAAGGAGATACACAAGAAACCCAGAGATGAGAGAAAGGGAGAATCCTAATGGTGTTGAGTTCCCAGCATCATTTAGTCCTGAGCTTTCAGACTGAGGGAATTTAATCATTAATCTCATACAAAAATAATGATTTTTTCTTTTCATTCTTTCTTACATTTTCCTTTTTCTTTTGCCCAGTTGCTCAAGTTTTCTTGGCTTAAGATTTCTTGTACTTAAAAATTAGCTAGCCAGGCATGATGGCACACACCTGTAATCCCAATACTTAGGAGGCTGAGACAGGAGGATTTCAGCTTCAACTTAGGAAGACTTTGTTTCAAAATAAATAAATAAAAGAACTGGTGGTGTAGCTTGGAGGTAGAATGCCCCTGGGTCAAGGTCCAATCCTCAGTATAACACACACACACACACACACACACACACACACACACACACGAAAGTCATATTTTCTATTTTTAGTTTACCACTGGCTCCTTTAAACTCTCTCTTTCTTTCTCTCCATATATGTGTGTGTAGACATAAATATATACATACACAAGGATACACATTATTTGTCAATATCAAAAAGCTTTTGAATTTTCTCCCCACTTCTACCTCCTATTTCTTTTTGATATAATGACATTTTGGATTATTATTATAAGTTTGTTTCTAACATTGATGAACCTAATACTTTAAAAATCACATTAGTATCAATTTTTAAAAATAAATGAACTCCAATTTATTATCTTATTTTCCTCTTGTTTCTTGCTCAGCTGGAACATTACTTTGGACAAATTTTTCTTTGTGTTTGAATAAGCAGTATCATTCTGAATGCTTAAATGTTTGAAAGATGTCTTTTAATTGCTATCACAAGTGAATGATAGTTCCCTTGTTTGAGAATCTTTTCCTTTTGGAACTTTGTAAATATTATTATACTTGTCATATTTCCTTTTGTATTTAGGGTTGCAGAGGAGAAGACTGATTCTAGGTAAATCCTCCTCACCCTGACATGTAAACTACTCCATCCCCAACACTCGGAGGATTTAAAAACTCACCACCAGCACTCCAAAGTGTCGCCAGGAGATAGTTAAGTATGGCTCCTCTCTTGTTAATAACAGTCTTGGTCTTCCACAGGACCCTTTGCGCCTATGATTAAAGATAATTGTCCATCTCTCATGTTTTCCCTTTGGGTTATTTGCTTCTTTTTCTCTCTCTGGAATGGTGTGAGGAAGTTGTTCTAAAATGTCAGTTTCATTGTTTGGGTGTGGTGAGGCCATGACTGCCACTGAAAAGACTATCACAGTTCCCAAGAGGAGTTGGCCTGCGCCGGGGTCTCTCCATGTGTGTGTGTGTGTGTGTGTGTGTGTGTGTGTGTGTGTGTGTGTTGGGGGGTGCATTTGGAGAAGCATCTCTGGTCAGGAGGCAGAGGGAGCAGGGGAAACCTGGGCTGGACCCTTTTTTTTTTTTTTTTGGTGGTACTAGGGGTGGAACCCAGAGGCTTTCTACCTCCAGGCTATACTCCCAGACCTTTTTTATATTTTTATTTGGAAACAGGGTCTCACTAAATTGCTGAAAGCCTCACTAAGTAGCTGAGGCTGGCTTCGAACCTGTGCGATCCTCCTGTCTCAGCCTCCCAAGCGCAGGGATTACAAGCATGCGCCACCACGCCTGGCTTGGGCTGGACCCTTTATTGGTGTTTCCGTGGGAAGAAACAGATGAAGCAGAATAGATAGGCTTAGGACAGAGTAGTTTAAACAACTTCAGTAGCTCTGGGACACAGAGGCTGTCCCTAGTTGCCTCTTACCTGACTCTGAGGTCATTAGGAAGGCAGATAGAGGACTGGAGTATAAGGACCCTATAAGGGAGACAGATAGGGGGCATGGCTGGTTTGCATACAAAAGGCATGCATGCAGGGGTGTGCTTTACTATCTCAAGAAAGTGGCTAGCTCCAAAAGTTAGGGGAAAGTGTCTCCAGGGTAAAAAAAGATACAGAAGTAGCTACCAGAAGCCCCCCAAATAACTCTGCTTAATTATCTCTGATGATAAGAACATATTAAAGAAATTATCATTATGACACATAAGCTCTCCCTTTTCTTCTCAGACTTGCCAGAGTTTTATATATTTCATTGGTTTTTGTTTTCAAACATCCACTTTTTTTTTTTTTTTGTGGTGCTAGGAGTTGAAACCAGGAGTTTAATTTCACCTCTGAGCTACACCCCTAGCCACATTTTTTAGTTCTTTATTTCGATACAGGGTCTCATTGAGTTGCAGAAGCCCTCACTAAGTAGCTGAGGCTGGTCATGAACCTGTGATCCTGCTGTCTCAGCCTCCCAAGTACTGGGATTATAAGCATGTGCCACCATGCCTGGCTCAAACATCCACTTTTTATTTCATTGTTCTTTTCTAATTTTTGTTTCTTTTTATATTATTATTTTTGGCTTTTATCTTTATTATTCCTTCTTTTTCTACATCATTTTGGTCTGACCCATTGTTTTATTTTCAACTTCCTCAGTTGAATTCTTGGTCCATTTACTTTCAATCTTGATTTCTAATAAACCAGTTTAAGTCTAGACATGTCTCTCTCAGTATACGTATTGCAGTTTTTGATGTGCCATGGTCTTGGGCTCTCATTATGTTCAGTTCTAAAATGCTCATAACTTTTATTATAATTCCCCTTTATTTAACCCATAAGCTATTTGGCAGGGGGTGTTTTGTTGTCTTCAAATATATGAAGCCATTTCTGGGAGGAGAGCTTGCTGAGTGGCCTGAGCTATATTTTGTGATGTTCAGAACATGTGGTCTGTTTCATAGATAAGAGTTCTTTTGACATGCATTTCAAGTCAAATATCATAAATGACTGTATACTTGAAAGGAGTATGTGTTTTCTATTTGGGGGTGCCAAGTGCTATTTTGGCTTTATTATATCAAAAATTCTATAATTTTATTACTCAAAGCTTTTATAATCTTAGCAGTGTTTGACTAAATTACCTATTAATTTCTGAGAGTGGTTCACTCTTGTGATTTTGTTGATTCTCCTTCAACAGTATCAGTTATATACTTAGAGTCTGTAGGGTTAGTTGTATACAACACACTGTTTTATCATTTTAATGGAAATAATAATTGTCAATTATTATTAATATTATTATTATTATTGCTAGTACTGGGGATTGAACTGGGGCATCTTACCTCCAATGTACATCCCCAGCCTTTTTTATTTTTATTTTGAAACAAGGTCTTGCTAAACTTCTGAGGCTGGCCTTGAACCTATCTCAGCCTCCCAAGTACTGGGATTACAAGCATGCACCATCGTGAAAATTGTATTTAAGATTAGGAAAGATTCTTCTGCATTTCTACAAATTGAATGGTGTGTGTGTGTGTGTGTGTGTGTGTGTGTGTGTGCGCGCACGTGAGCTCTTGTGTTGCACATTAATTTTTCACCAGATTCCCTGTGAATAGCATTTATGTGTGTGCTGCATACTTTTATTTTCAACTTTTCTATCTCAATTTTAGATGTTTCTTTCATAAATAGACTATATTTAAAAGAAATAATGCCATTATGGAATTCTGGGTTTGAATAAAGGTTGACTCCATTAATGTCTTTCTAGAGTATCAGCATATTTTAACTAACTTCTTCCATATCATTTCTGTCTTGATTTACCGTGGCTTTTCTTTGCTTCTCTATTTCCCCTCCATTCTTGCTTTCCCATGAATGCCTTCCTCTCCATCTTTGAAATGACACATTCTGCTTCTGTCCTCCTGGTGGAAAGTATTGCTGCAGGGCTCCTACTTCATAGGGTCGTCCCCCCAAAGGCCTTTCCCTATTCGCCCCAGCACTATGGGGTTTGCAGTTATGAACCAGCTATAACGTGAACATCTTTGTCTTGGGTCTTCTCCACGTGGATGGAGTAGTTTTGAACTTCATATTTACACAGGGAGCAATTTCTTTCTTGGGTTTCAACTTTACTTCTGGCCAAGGACCAGCAGCTGTTCCTGGACATATGCCTAGGTGGGTGAGTAGACCACCCTGGCCCCCTGGGTTGTGCGGGCTGTGCGGCCCTGGCTCCCTGGCTTCCCAAAGGAGCCTAGTATTGGCATAGTGGCCCTCCCTGAAACCAGCTGGCTGTGTTCCCAGTTCTTAGCTATACTCCAGCTCCTGCTGATTTCCTTTCTTATTTATTCACCTCTAAAGATGTTTCTTTCTTTATTCTTTAATATGTGTATGTACATTCATTCTAAATTAACAAACACACATGTCATGTCTGCACATTGGAGAGTTTTGCCAAATGCTTTTTCTGCCAACTGGACCCAAAAGTTTTATATCTATTATTCACATATAAATTGGGCTGGAGCTACATGATGGACCCATATCAGATCACTTTAGGGTACGATTCTCCCTCTGGGCAGCTATCTTCCAGGAAGGAGAGGTCTTTCCTTTTCAAGCAGAAATAAAGGCTACATCTTCTTCCTGGTTTATCCTGGGTCTTTCTGGGTCCCTTGGGGCTCTGGACTTGGACCTGACCATCCCCTCTGCCCCTGCTGCCAGGCACACTGGCCTGGATGGGGAAGCCTGACAACTCCTCCTGAAACACTCATGAGCAGTTTGAAGGTCAACGAAGGCAACACAACAATGCAATAGCAGAGACAAAAGGGTGATGACAGAGATGGATGGGAAAGAACTAAAAAAGCCCTCTTTCCCAGGGCTGGTTTCCGAGCTGTTCTGGATGCTGAACAAATGTGTTCAGATGTCCGACTGAGGTAGCACTGGGCTGGCTCAGAAGAGCTGGTTTAAGACTCCCAGGACCAGCATCCTCCTTCCTGCCTGGTTCTCCAACTCTTTTCCTGCCTTTTTGAATCAAACAGTTTTGCTGGCTACTTATTGAGGCTCACAGGAGTCTTTCTACCTCTCACTCACTCAGTCCAGCACACTACTACCAAACCCATTTATGAAACAGGCATATGTGCTTCTTGTCAGACAGACCCTGTGCTAAGGGCTGTGTCTTGTTTTACTTTTCTCATACCTTTACATGGCTGCTAGCATGTTGTGGAAACTAATATCATCATTATTGTACAGATGAAGAAACAGGGGTCTTCAGAGTTTAAGACTCTTCCCCAATTGGCAAATGGCAAAGATGGGAACCAGATTCAGGCTCTTCTGATTTCAACCACTGGGCTCTTTCCTCTATATTCTCTAGCTGACTGATACAATAGTGGTTGAATGTGATGCCAATATTTGTGTTCAAACTAACTTCCAAGGTAACTTCCAAATTTCTAATCTTGCCCAGGGCTGGGGATGCAGGGAAGAAGGGACCCCACAACTCACTGCTTCTCCTGTGAATAGTGCAGCACTTCTGGAAGAAGCTCAGAGCCTTGCATGGGAAGGATGATTTGATCTTTTATGTAGCTTTTGGGGAGTGGGATGGTACAGTGAAGAGAAACTGGGAGAGGAGGGTGGTCAGGTGCAGATGAGTTAAGGCCAGCCCTTCCTGGAGGGGTAGGGGAAGAAGTGCTGGGAATGCTTGGGGCATCGCTCTTGGGCCTTGAGGAATCCTTCTACTCATAGTCAGGTAGCTGCCGCTCAAGGGAAAAGTCATTATTCCCTGTCCCTTCTCTTAGGTGTTCCCTATGAGGATCAGGTTCCAGGAGCTCTCCCAGGTCAAATCTGGACTCAGAACCACTTTTCCCAGAAGGAGCGGTCTTATAATCTAATCACTTCCTCACCGGGCTCTGACCAACTTACAGGAGAGTCCTTTCACTGTTCAATCGCCCCCAATGCCCAAAGCAGCAAGGGCTCCAGCTCACCAGGAATCCTCCACAGTGTGTATAGTGTCTGCCTGAAGAAGGGAGTCTGTGTCTGAGTTTCTGAGCACTAGTGCCTTGGTCCTGTCTTCCAAGATGCCTCTCTGTGGCTGCTTGGAGAGGCCTGGGTGATGCTCGGCTTAGGGGCTATCCAGCCCCTCCTGAGGCTAAGCTCTGACACCTCTTACGTGAAGCCTGGTATACTAGTTACCTTTTTCATTACTGTGACAAAAAAATGCCTGACAGGTACAACTTAGAGAGAGAAAGGTTTATTAGGACTTATGGTTTCAGAGTTCCTTCCATGGTCAGCTGGCTCCAAGGAAGAAACTATGATGACAGGTGGCTTGGTAGGGAAGAGCCATGCTTGGCTCTTGGAGATGGGAAGCAGAGAGGGGGCAGAGACAGAAATAGTCCCCAAGACCATGCCACCAGTGATCCACCCCACCCTGGATGCATAGCCTAACACGTGAGCTTCTCTGGGGGACATTTTATATACAAGCTATTAACACCTGGGCAACTCTAGGCTCCATCCTGGTTATTAATTGTGTGAGGAAGAACTTCTCTGCCCCATCTCTCCCTAGCCTCTGCAATTGGAAGGTTCCATATCTGGCCCAAGGTATGGAAATATTTGTCTTGCCTTGGGCTCCCTGTTTCCTGGCTGGATAGTCCTGTGAATATTTAGAAGGACTCACCTGCTTCCTCCTCCCATAAAGAGAAGAGAATTAATCAGCATGGGACAAGTTGTACCACAGTAACAAACCTCAGATCTCAGTGGTCTAAAACAACGAAGATTTATTTCTCATCCATATTCCATGTCCATTGGGTGTTGGCTGGGGGCTTGTCCCATGTCATTCTTACATGGGATCCAGGCTGATGGAGGAGCCTCTTTGGAGCATTGCTGGCTACTGTGGTAAGGAAAGGATTCTGGAGGGCTTGATGCTGACAATGAAGTGCTTTACTCTAGAGGTGACACATATCACATGGACCAGGAAGTGTGTTCAGAAAGGAGAAAGTTGGAAGTGGAATCCTTAAGATTTATTTGCAAGACACATTTCTGGAAGGGTGAGGAGCTGGGTGAGTGGTTAAAGATCAACAGGCATCTGGGGAGATTTATTCCCCTTCATTCAACACTTATGGACTTTGGGGCTAGTCCATGCCAGTTTCAGTTTGAATTCTGCAGTGATCTAGGTGCGTAGCTTTAAGCAAATTGCATGGCCACTCAAAGCCTCAGTGTCCTGATCTATAAAATGAGTGCCATGCCATTCTAGTGCCAAGACTCTCAGCCATCTGGGTCTGGGTCTATAGCTCATGTTTCTGTCCAAATTCAATGTTTTCACTAGCAAAACAAAACAAAAAAAAATAAATTGGCTTAGTAATACCCAGATGGTGCAAGATGGCAACATAACCTTTCTCCGATTCCATTTCCCCATTTTTCTTCCCCTTGCATCCCAACACCCCAGATCCTTTCTAATAGTTCTGGGCCACCTAGGGCCTCCCTTCTGTCCCAATGCTGGTCCATTTAGAGGGCACAGAACTAGGTCTAAGATCTTCTGTAGTCACTCACTAAGAAGGGACGACAGCTCTACTTCTGTTAGGGTCCCCAGTAACTTCTGTCTTGGGGATCTGGACCCCTTCAGCTCCCAGAGTCTGAGAGGCTCCAGCCTTTCATTGCACACAGAGTGACTACAGCCCATGTGGGTGGCCCTGTGCCCCGGGCAGCATCCTGAACTCCAAGCTGCAATTGGGAGGGTTCCGAGGAGTCCACTCTGTGGAAAGGAAGGAAGGGTTGCCTCTAAACAGGCAAAACAAAGCCATTTATCTTGGGGCATTAGTCACTGAGCTGCTGACGCAGGAAAACATGCTGTACTCTTGGCAATCATCATTTACATTAAAACAGGATGATTTGTGGAGTTGGAGGCTCAGGACCCTTTCAGACTTCCCCACCCACCTCAGTCTGTCCCTGAAATTGCCAGAGACTGGAGCTGTAAGATCTTCCTTGGAGGAGGGGGACTGGCCTTGTCCTGGGTGTAACAGGTGCCCAAAGTCCCAGCCCCAGTTTCCACAGGTGTACATTGGCTGTGGGACCATAGGTATACATTGGTTGTGAGACCCTCAACCATGCTTTCTGGTGGCCCACTCCCAGCAAGACTGGGGTCAACATCAGCATCATATTTTTTATGTGTGTTCTCTTTTTCTTGGCGATGTCTCTTTATCTTTATTTTATTTATTTATTTTTTTTTAAAGGAAGGGCTTTCAATCCTCAAATTCCCCCATATTCCAAAGGGAGGTGCAGACAATGAAGACTATATACTTACAGTGTCCCTGTCCCTTTCTCTCTCTTACAAAATAATTTTGCAAGAAGATGAAATTTGCAACTTTGAGAGCTAATGCTCTCTCTTTCCAGTCCTAGGTCATCTGGGATAACAAAGTCAGAGATCTCAACATGACCTGTCATTTGAAGTCATCTCAAATGCTATGGTTTGGGTGCGTCCCCTAGAATTCACATGTTGGAAACTTAATCCCAAAAGTTATATGTTAGTGGCATTTGGAGGTGAGACCTTTGGGAGATGGTTGGATCAGAAGAGTTGACCTCATGAGTGGGTTAACCCACTCATAGTTTAGTGGCTTAATCTATTAATTAATCTATTAATTATTAATCTATTATTGTGGGAGTAGCTTGTCACAAAAACAGTTTTCCTCTGCTTGCTGCTTTGCCACGTGATGCCCTCCACCATGTTATGATACAGCAGGAAGACCCTCAATAGAGGCCAACAAAATGCCAATACCATGCTCTTGGTCTTCTTAGCCTCCAGAACTATAAACATCTATCCTTTACAAATTACCCTGTCTGTAGGGTATTCAGTTATAACAACAGAAAACAGACTAAGACACCAGGGACAGGCATGTTGGCCATCTGTTGCTCTTCATCCCCGTATCCCATGTTCAATGGTCCTGGTCCTGGTGCCTTTCAGGCCTCATTCAGCTCTGTGCTCAAGGGTGGTGTGCATGACCTGGTCTGAGTCAATGAAAACACCATATTCTCCCAGTTTTGGCGATTGGTTCAGAGACAGATATCTGGCCCAGTCAGAGCCAATGCGTTTTTAGGAATTGTTCATTGAATTTCTGAGACTATTGAGAGGGAGGGTGTGAATACCAGTGTGTCATTGGCACAGAACATCTCTTCTCTTGGTCTGCATAGTATCAGGAGGTTGATCTGGCACTGATGCCTGGTGGAGAGAGATAAAAGGTCTGGAGGGCCACCTTGTGGACCTGAGGACAGAGCAAAGGCCTGGAGGGAAGGAAGTCCCCGTGACATCCTTTGGGAAGCTGGGTCGGGCTTCTCTGGATCAAGCTGTAGGGTTCCGTTTGAGAGCCAGGACATTCCCTTTGTGGTTTAAGTTGGTCTGAAGTGGCCTTTGTGTCACATATAGCTTCAAGAGCCTTGACCAGTTCAATAAGTAATTGCAATCAAAGTCCAGAAGACTTTGGAATCCAGCTTCTGATCATTTGCACAGGCCATCCCATGACTGAAAGTCACTGTTGCTTATTGGAGCTTTCTTCTTCTTGTAGGACCCCATGGATGAGCTGCCTCCCTGTGTGGAAGAGCCCCAGAGTCATGGCTGTACATGTGCACACTCTAGACTGCATTTAGCTCACACTTTCTCCACCCAGAGACACACTTGTCTTGCCTCACTCAGTTCCTGTGGCTCCTGGAACATATTTGATAATCGTTCTCCCAAGCAGCTGTGCTGGTGTGAGGGGGGCTCATGGGGTGGGATGGGTGGGAATGCAGGCAGTCTGAGAGGAGCACTCTGAGCCCAGGTAGGAAGTCATGAAGGCCTGCCTGAACTGGGTGGTGGAAGGGAGAAGACTTTGGACAAGAGGAAATTTTATTTTAAAAAATAAGGGGAGGGAGAACCTCCTATAAGTTGGAGCCAAGAATGGTCCATCTTTTAGCTGGAGGTGCGAATGTGTGGAAGTCGGAGGACAGAAAAAACAAATAACTGCAAAATGTTTTGGGGTGGGGAGAGTGAAGAGATCCTCTCACAGCAAGGCTCCTGCTCCTAGATGCCTTTGGCCAAGCAGGGGACCAGCAGCTACTCCCCTAGCCCTTCTGATGGGTGCTGACCTAGACCTTTCAAATTGCTGGATGTAGAAAGTATGCACTCTTGACTGACTTTGGAGACATATTTTTATATTTTAAATGAAAGAGGGGCGCTTGGTGTTTTGTATGTAACTCTGAGCTGATCATGAACCTTGGGCTAATGAACCTGATAATGTGGAGTAAGGCCCTTCCTTACTCTTAATCAACCACCACTAAACCCCTCTTTAGGGTAAATGTAGTTTTGATGATACTTGGAAATCCCTTTTTTCTTAGACTATAAATGCCCCAGCTTTCCATACTGGTTGCCACCATCAAGAGTGAAAGCCAGATTGAGGGCCCAGGAGGCCAGGGCAGGGGCTTGGAGAACAGCCTGGAATAGAAGGTTTGAGACCTTTTTTTCTTCCTTCAAGAAGGGAACAGAAATGAAAACAGAGAGCCAGGGTGGGAATCGAGGGCAGTAGGTGAAGAGAAGCCCACCCCGGAGGTCCTTGGGAATGTTTCAGCTCTTCCCATATCAGCCTGCTAGACCAAGACCTGCAGACTCTGGCTGCCTGCAGGGAAAGGGCTGCCTGTGTGCCTCCAGCCCAGTCTCCCTGCTCAAAGCCTGCACTCAGCTGGGCCTGAGGCTCATGGGCTAATATTACTGTTCATGACCAGGGCAGGAACAGAAATTGGGGTGGGGGTTGTAGTCTTATTGGGGAGGGAATCAAGCCCTAGCCTGAGGCTTTCAGCCTGGAAGCTTGGTCCCACCCATCCATGGGACAAATCCAACCATGCTAATCTTTATCTATCTACCTGGGGTTGGTTGGTCTCTAGAAGGTCTTCAAGCCTTTAAGGAGCAACTCCAGCTTGCAAGCTAATCTTGTGAGCAATCTTTGGTGACTGCAGGGTCACCGTGCTGCAGCCCTCTGCCTGATAGCTACTGCATGGGCTCCTAACCCCTCTCTCCTCTGGGCTGACCTCAGTCCACCACTTGCCCAACTTTGGGCTGTGCTGCTCTTGGTGTGGGCCTGGGCCACTCCTATCTCTGCCCTGCTCTTACACAGCACCTCAGCTCTTCTCACTAGCAGAGGTCTCACTTTGCACCCAATGGAAAGGCCAAAGCTGGGGCCCTCGGAGTATGGCTTAGACTTCTACATGTCTCGCTCCTTCCCCCAAGTGGCCCCTGTGAATTTGGCACAGAGCCCTAAGAGCTTTGAATTTGAACCGAGGAGATACAGAGAGAACTGAGGCTGCTCAGGGGTGGCTCTGTCTCTAGCTTGCTCCTTCTCCTGCACACCCCCCTCTTCCTTTCTGTCCACTCACATTCAGGTATGGATCTCTATAAAGACCTATTATTTCATTTATCTTGGGTATGCTTCTAGGAGTGGAATGGTTGAGTCATACAGCGGGGATGCGTTTAACTTTTGAACAAACTCATAGTTTTCCAAAGTAATTGTCCCATTTTTGTTCCCTCCAGCAAAGTACCAGTTGTTCCACCTATTTGCCAACTCTTGGTGTTGCTAATCTTACGTTAAGGCTGAGGTCTCATGGGTTATAAGAGCAAAATAAAATGGACAGAGTTGGAAAAGAGTGCAATAGAGCAGGGAAACCAAGAAGATTGGGTTGGGAGTGGACAGTGTTTGAATGTCGACTGCATCGATTATCCACCCTGTGACCTCAACAAGCAACTGACCTTGCCATGACTCCGTCTTCTCATCTTTCAAGTGGAGTATATGACATCTACATTTGTTGAGATGAGATGAGGTAATGGGCAAAGTCTATCTTCCCAGTGCCTGGCCTTGGGGCTCCCTTTTGTCTATCCAGTGTCTGTGTGGGAATGGGCAAAGGTGCCCCGTTTTCTGGGTTGGTAGAGCTGGGGCCAGGATGCTGGCAGCTGCACTCTGATGCTCTTGTTCCCTAGGGAAGGAGTCTTGCACTGCACACAGAGTGCACACTTCATTGCAGCGATGCTGGTTAGCCCACAAATTCTCAGCCAAAGTACATTGAGCAAACACAATTAGAAGAGGCTGAGGCCCACACATGCGCTGTGCGCACACTTCTGTCTCTCCCAGCCCTCTCGTGTGCTCGGCTGGTTTCCCCTTCCCTGCAGCGCCTGCCTCCTTGGGGCCAGGAGACAAGGGGCATCAATCTCTTGGTGAGATCTACCAGCAGAGACTTCTGTGGAGTTTACTATTCATGTTGAATCTTAGAGAATCTCTCTTAAACTAATAATTTGGTTCTTGGAAATAATTTCATACCACATCGATGTGCTCAAGCAAATAAACAGCATTTATGGAATATGGATTAGATCTATCGGTGTTTCAAGGGAACCAGAGAGAGGTAAAGAATGTTTGGGGACACCCAAGATGAACAGCCGGGATTCACAATTTACAGCGGGAAGATGCTGCACACTGGAGACCAGGCCTTCGGACCCTGAGACGAAGGTCAGGGGAAGGTCTCTATAGAGACGCCGTCTTGTGCCCTCTATGGCATTTGCATACTGAAGACCAGGACACTTTTGCCTAAAACAAACTCAAGGCTACCTCAGCTTCAAACACACAACTCAGGAGATGAACAGCTTAACCAAACCAGGCCTTTGGATTTACGTGTTTACATCCCCCTAAAAGGTCTTTCTTTCCCCAAGCAGCTTTTGACCAGTTTTCTTCAATTATGAGAACAGGACATGTAAACTTTGATTTTGGAGAGGCAGTGCTCAGAGGCAGGGCTGGGCTGGGGGAGGCAGAGGCCCTTAGGGCTGGGGCGAGCTGCCCTGCTAATCGCTACAGTGGAGAATGACGCTCCTTCCTCGGTGCCTTCAGCCCCAAGGCAGGAGCTGAAGTACCAAGGACTTCAGTAAAACTCCTTGGTGGAGGAGACGCCCAGTGAGGCAGTGGAGAGGCATAACCTTCCCACAAGTTAATTTTTCGGCAAGCTCAGTGTCTGAGCAGCTGTGTATGGGGAGGGATGGCTGCGGTTTGATGTGCTCATTCCTGTCCGGGTTTAGGATATTTCACCTGCTGGACTGGGATGGGTGAAGAGGAAGGTGGGGCACAGAAGAGGCCTTTCAGCCTAGTAGAAATGAGAGAGATCATCTTCTTTGTTTGGGCCACCCCAAACAGATCCAGATGGACTGTTCTCTCTCCTCCCATCATGAGGGGGCGAGGGTAGACTGCAGAGACCTCTGGTTTGCAAAGGAAGGGCAGTAAAAATGGCTCCTCTCTGGTCTTCCAGGTCTGAGCCCTATTAAGGCTGAGAAGCTTGGCTAGGTGTGGCCAGGACCCCAGGAAAGAAGAGACAGTTGGTGACAGTGTGGGTGCTAAATGACCATCTGAAAGAGATGGCAGTGACCATAGGCTTGGCAGGGGTCTTGCCTGGACCCTCTTCCTGCCCCTCCATCTTCTGCCCTTCCGGGGGTGGTACCACCAGCTGCTGTGCCAGAATAGAGCTGCTGGCTCTGCAGGTGAAGGTCACCTTCTGCAGCTCTCCCGACTGCCTGCTGCTGGGGTGGGGAAGTGGGCGACATAAATCCTTCCTCATCCCTGTCCCGTGGTGCTTGCCTGAGCGGGCCCAGGGAGGAGGTTCCCGCGGCTGTAAATCAGCAGCCTCCTCCAGTGGCTGCCTGCCCTTCATCACAGTGCTTTACGGCGCTGACACCAGCCAGGATTTAGTGGGCCCAGCCAGGCTGAGGCTGCCTCCTCCCCTTGGAGTTAAGGCCACCCATAAATCTCAGAGATGCCCATTTGCATATCCATCTGCATACATTTGCCCCTTAAATTGCCTGTCTTGAAACTCAGAATCCAGAAGCAGAGTGGCTGGGACCAAGAGAGTCTACTGCCTCAACTCCTGTTGGAGAAAGGAAACTGAGGCCCAGAAGAGACAGGGAGCTGTCCCTGGTATAATGGGAGGTAGGGCAGAGTCAGGTACCACCCAGGGAGGATTCAGTGAGAAGCAGGTTGATATAATAGAAGCAGGCAGAGGCGTCCCAGGGGCAGGTGGGCTAGGCTAGAGGTCAGGGAGGCTGCAGGAAGGGTATCCCTTGGAGAGGGCAATGGTAGAGCCCTTCATGGGGCTGGGACAGAGAGCATCAGGCCCCAGGGGGCCTGAGGACTTTTCAGGAAGATCCCATGGGGGTGCAGCAGGAGAGGGGTCTAGGGTTGGGTGAGACAAGGCACCCCCGGTGGAGGTGACACCAAGCTCACCAGTCAGCCGAGGCAGATTGACTCCTCCTGCTTCACGCTGATGGCAGTCATGATGAGCCCCTGCTCATGAGTGATCTGTGGGGGAGGCCAACACCTGTGGAGGCACAGGGGACACCCAGGTTGCTCCCCACTGTAGGAGACCTCTCCCCTCTCCACTAGTCACTGCTAGGCCTGAGGACACCAGTCATTGCTTCGAGGACAGCCTGGCCGGGCCCCGTTCGCAGGGCCTTTGCAAGGGTGAGTATATACCTTGCCCTTTCCTTGAATCTTGCTGCCCACGCTACCCAGGGCAGGACCCTACAGCCCAAATGTAGATCTGTGTGTGCCCTAAGGGAGAGGCAGGGCCATCGAGGCATGGTAAGCTCAGCCCCCCTCAACCTCTGGAGCTTGCTCAGTCTTCAAGGTAGGCGCCCCATGGGTGAGACCTGGTGCTCCCAGCTGGGTCTGAGACTAACCAGTGACCAGGCCAAGGAGCTGCTCTGCCCGGGGAGGTTGCCCCTGGCTCTGCACGGCCAGCCCTTGCCTCTGTCCACTGGTGTGCCCCTCATGTGTTTCCCATTGACTCATGGAGAATGCCCTCTCACCAGAGGCCTGTGTTGCAACAGGTGGGGTGGGGTGCCCTGGAGGGAGCTGCTGCTCCTATGAGACCTGAGGGTTCTTTTTCTTTCTTTCTATTTTTTTTTTCCCCGTGTCTGGGGATGGAAACCAGGGGCATTTGACCTCCGAGCTATACTCCCTGCCCTATTTTTTTTTTTATTCTTTATTTTGAAATCAGGTCTCACTGGGTTGCAGAGGGCCTCACTAAGTAGCTGAGGCTGTCCGCAAACTGTGATCCTCTGGTCTCAGCCTCCCGAATGCTGGGATTACAAGTATGCAACACCACGCCCGGCTTGATATTTCTTTCTGAACCAGGCCAGCCCATGATGGTAGCCAGGCCTGAGGACTCCCTTCTTCCATCTTCAGTGCAGCACCCAGAGGGTCAGCTGTACCTGCCACAGCTCCTCTCAAAGACTCCTTCCAGTGCCCTCGTTCCCCTTTCTACCTCTATGTAGGATAAAGACTTAGGGACCCTGGCAGGCTGAGCCCTGAACATGTCTCTCTACCTGAGGCCTTGCTGGCCCCTCCAGGGCTCTGGCCTTGCAGCCCAGATGAGGCCAGCTGCTCCCAGGAGTGGCTAAAGGAGGAGATGGACCAGGAGAGAGGCATGGAGCCATGACAGTCAGCGGAGAAGTGGGAGGTGGAGTAAATGTCCCCGAGTGTGGCTATCATGGAACAACCGGAAAGCCAAGAGGGGTAGCTCACTCTGCAGCAAGCCCTGGCCTTTCGCTGTGCATAGAGACTTCTGCAGGGGCCTGGGACCTGCCCTCTGCTGGCCCTGGTCCTCCTCTCCTGGCTACTTTCTGACTTCCCTCTGCTACCCAAGACCTCCTCTCCCAACCCTGCCTCGCTCCACCGAGGCCTCGTGGTTGTTTGGCTTTCTCTCTTCTCCCACTCTCTTGAACTTTCAGTGGCCACCACTGGTTTGTGGAGAGAAGGCCCTTCCCTCACCCAGCAGCCTTCAGGGCAAAGGAGCCCAAATGAAGTGGGCAGAGAAGGCGCCAAGACCCAAGAGAGCATTTCAGGAGAAGGGAGAGAGAAGGGAGAGGGTGATGCAACGAGAAATTCTCTCTGCAGCTTTTAAGGAGATGATGATGATAATGATAATATGAACAATAAGGGTTGGGATATGGCCTCCCAGTTGCTTGAGGAGAGTGGGGATCCCAGATGCAGGGGAATGGCTTGGAAGACCTCCCCGGAGCCTCCCTGGCTAACACTTGCTGGGATTCTTAGAAAGCGTGCACAGACTTCGTGGCGGCGCAGCAGCAGGCCCCGGCAGAAGGGCCCCCCATCTGGAAGCCTTTAAGGTCTCCCTCCCCCTCTTCTCCAAATAGCTTGTTCCCAGAAAACAGGAGGAGAAGTTACCCAACAACAAGCCAGGGCTTCCTGTGGGGCTGGCGGCCCCCTCCCCTGCCTCTGCACCAGGCCTGCACCAGCTTCCCAGGCTGGGGCTCGGGCAGGCCCTGCGGATCACACACTGTAGAGAGCGCATTCCCACCGCCTCTGCTGGGGTCTGAGCTCACGGCTCACCTCCCCCAGGAAGACCTGAGAGCCACCTCTCTGTCCTCCAGGGACTTCTGCCGCATCCTTTGTGAACACACGCCTCGCTGGCAGACCCTTTGATTCTCTTCCACAGTCAGTAGGGGTCTGGGAGTCTATTCAACATTGCTCATGTTTTGCATCCAGTCTGGACCGCAAGTGTATTTAGGCGTTGGAGAGCCCCCTTCCTATCTTACATACTGGAAGGTGACGGCTTAGAAAAGCCAAAGGGCGTGTTTGCAACAAAGCAAACAGCCGGGCATGGGCTCGCTCTCCCTCTCTCCTGTCCAGGCGTCTATCACCAGGTCAATTTGGTTGTTCTGTTGCCTCAGGCTGACAGCAAAGGCCCAAAGAGAGCCCTCAAGTCTGGTTGCCACAGAACATGGGCACAGTGGAGGTGCTGCCTGGGTGTAGAAACTGGCAGAAATGGAGAGACGGAGACCTTGGCCAGGTGGGCCCGGAGAGGTATGGCCTTCACTGACAGGATGCGGGCCCACCGTCGCTGCCCGGCTCAGAGAACCCGGCTGCGTGACTGACCTGGCTCCTCACCGGCTTGCCTGGCATCCAAGCGCACCCGATTTGCAGCAGCTTGGGAACAGAAATCTCTGGATCCCCGGCTCAGAACAAAAAGAGGCTCTTGAGATTTAGAGAAGCAGGCAGTTCAGTTTCGATGCCACCCTTGTCCCCGCAAGAGGGGACTGAAAACAAGGCGACAGTGCTGAGCCTCAGTCTCATCTGTAAAACGAGAGAAAGTGTACCTAAGCTCCATGGGAAAGATGGTCATGGGCTCTGAGGATGGAGGATGGGAAGGGAGCGGAAGGAGAACCTTCTAGAGTTAAGAGGCAGAGTGGTGGCGGGCAGGGGGGAGGCCAGGCTGTCACCCGCACTGGCCCTGTGATCAGCAGATGGATTCGCCTCTGCAATGATGCTGCCGACGCCTGCCTCACAGGGCGCCCCATGAGAGGCTCGTTTATTTAATCAGTTACTCGTTTATTTAATGCCATGGTCTCTTTGGTGTGCTATCTATTTTAATTTCCTGGAGCAACGCAAGATGGCGTTCCCTCAAACTCTTGACTTCCAGATACTCAGCCCAAGGCCAGGGCCATCAAGGAAGGCTATCCCTGGGACTCCGGCCTCTTCCCACGATGCTGCAGGATGCGGTCGAGTCTGCAAGGCCTTCCCTGACTCCCTGGATACTACCCAGGGCTCTGGGCATGCTCTTTTGCACCTCCAAGCCAGAGCCAGCAGGGGTGGAGGAGGCCCAGGCTCCAGGGGGAGGGCATCTGTCTCAGGCCGCACAGTCTCATCATTCTCTGCGTCCTAACCCCCATGCCCATGACCAAAGCCTGGCAGAGAAGGGTCCAGATATGAGGCCACTTTTAGGCCGCCCTAAGAGTACCAGAGACCAAAGACCTCACAAGTCCCCGACTCTGGGGGCGGCCTGAGGAACAGGACTGGGGAGGTGTGTGTGGGGGGGGGGCATGTGTGACCATGGATTGCAGCTCCGAGTGGGAAATAAGCAGGAGCAGATGGAGCCCAGAGCACAAAGTTCCTGTTTTCACGCAAATGTCTGGGACAATAAAAGTCACAGGGGAAGCCGGGGGTGGGGTTGGAGGGGAACTCAGAAACTGGGGTGGGGGGTGCAGAAAGAAGACGCCATGTCAGCAGAATTAGCTCTTATTAAAATAGTTTCCGTTGACTTGGTTGGGGATGGGGGTGGACTTTCCAGCCCCCTGCCCAAGGCCCTTGGCTGGCCTGCTAGGGCCTGGCCCAGCCTGTGAAGGGCAGGGAGGGGTCTGGGCCTGTGCCTGCTGGGGACGTCCAGGCAGCAAGTGCTCCTCAGAGCTGATTACATTTCCTGGTCTTTGATGCCCAAGATCAAAGCGGGTCCAGGCACTCTGGGCCTCCAGGCCTCCCAGCTCCTGGCAGCCCCCTTGCCCGCAGGGTCCAGGCTGTGTGGTTATGGTGGCTGGAGAGGGCAGGGCACACTGGCATCCATGGTAGGCCAAAAGAGAGCAAGAGGGCCAGGACATGGGCTCCTTCTCACTCTGCTTCCAGGGACTGCAGCTGCGGGCACAGCCCGGCTCCACTTCAACACACTTCTGTGTTTATCACACTGGCTCTGGGTCCGCAGATGCCCAGGGGTTGGCCATGGAGGTCACTAGTCACCAGGCCGGGGGAGCTTAGGGGCCGGGCCCACAACACCCAGGTCAACGGCAAAGCCATGTCTCAAGAGCCTGTGGCCTGGAGAGATGGCTAAGGGCCCATCTTGTGGCACCAGAGTGAGAATGCCATCTCATGCAGCCTGAGGGTTCTGGTTGGTTTAGAGGAGAGTCCCCTTACACAGACCTTCCTCTCAAGGACTCCCTGCCTCAGGACCATCAGAGCTCCATTCTGGGGGACCTTCTACTCCCCTGTTCTTATTTCCACTTTTTCTGCCCCCCCCTTCAGAAAACCAGGCTCCGGGGTCACTTAATGATGAAAGGCTGCCCCTTGGGGTCCTGCCCTGAGCATCAGGGATGCTGATGAGCCCCTGTGGATGAGCTGTAGGGATTCGTAAGAGTCATTTGCCCCAAACTCCTCAGGCATCTTTCTTGGGCATCTTGGCCTGGGATGCCCTGGGAAGGCTTCAAGTTCAGATGGCTGCCTCACAAACCATTTCTTGACTGGCTCCTTTTGCCCAAATGCTCATCAGCTGGTGCTGACTCAGTTTCCCTTTGGCAGAAATGTGTGAGGGGCTACCAGGCAGAGGCAGGCCTGGGGTAGAAGGCAGTCAGTGGAGGCTCTGTTTGGAAGGCAGAGGAGGCAGAGGCCTCTGTACTCACATCCCCACAGGTGCTGGTGGGTAGGGTCGTCCGGGCAGAGTGGCACTGGTGCTCCTCCGGCTGCATGCCTGCGGCGGGTCCTGGCTGCTCTGCGGTGCCCGCCCATGTGGAGAGGATTAGAGCCCGGAAAGACTCATTTTCCCCCTCTTCCTTCTTGGAAGGAGGATCAAGGGACCTGGTGACAGCTGGGAGATTCTGGGCGTGTGGACAGCCCCACTTCCCGTCCATCTCCCAGGCAGCCTGGAGGATGCAGACCATCTGCTGTAGCCCCAAGCCTGAGCCCTCAGCCACCCAGAGGCGCTGCCAGCAGGCCCTGACTCCCCTGCCTGGAGGGGCTTGGGCTGGGGTAAGTGGGCTTGGGGATCCACAGAAATAAGGCCTCTGGGTGGTGATACATCTTGGGCTATCTGAGGTGGTTGTTCTTAGCGCGCTGTTGTTTCTTAGTGTGGAATTAAACTGCAGCTTCCTGGGGCAGGCCCACTGATCTCACCCCCAGCAAGATTTTATGCCTGGGCTTGGTCTTCAGCCAGTTCCTGCCACTAATTTCTTAGGACAGCTGTTGAACCTTGAAGAATTTGGTGGTGGACACAGAGACGGAAATAATGGTTCCAGGCCAGGCCGAGCCATGCCCTTGTGAGCTGAGAAAGGACCAGTGAGGGGGAAGGAACATGGCTTAGGGGCCAGAAAAGGTCTAGAATTCAGTGATCACGTGCAGTTAGAACCAGGTAGGAACTCCTAACCTGGGAATATGAGCAAGGCCAGCCCCCTCTCCCAGCTTGTTCAGTCCTGCTCTGTGTGATATGAATGTGCTCAGGAGCGCATGCTCCTGGGAGAACAGGATGGAAACTATTCAGCACTGGTGTGGTGTGACGTGGGAAGCTAGAGTAGACACCGGGAGTCAAGTCAGCCCTGTGGGTCCCCTCCTCCCCTCCCTTCCTTCCCCTTCCCTCTCTTCTCCCTCTTCCTTTCCTTCTTTGTTCCCCTTCTTGGGTCCCTCAGATCCAGGTGCGACCAGTGGTCCAAAGCAATTGCCCCTATACTTCCATGTCTATAATTAAGGGGCTGGAAACCACCATCCAGGTCCCTGAGCTCACAGGGGGGCCATGTCCCTCAGACACTGATGGGAGGAGAAGCTGGAGACAGATGGCCACTGGAACACTGTGGGGTTTGGAGAAGGATTCTGAACTTGGTTTTCATGCTGTTCCTCCAACAGAAATCCTCTTTGGAAGCCACTCGGTGTGACCAAAGCCACTCTGCCACCAACCCAGCAAGATCCAGTTCCTGGGCTGTGGAAGACAGAGGCCTGCCTATAGGATCACTCAGAGGTAGGTACAGAGGAAAGCAGCTGAGATGAGGGAAACTTTTTTTTTTTTTTTTTGAGGGTCTGGGGATGGAACTCAGGGGAATTCTACCTCTGAGGTATACCCCCAACCCCTATTTTTTATTCTTTATTTTGAAACAGGGTCTCACTGAGTTGCAAAGAGCCTCCCTAAGTAGCTGAGGCTATCCTCAAACCACAATCCTCCTGTCTCTACCTCCCAAGCGTGGGGAATTACAAGCGTACACCACCACGCCCTGCTTGAGGGGAACTTCTGATGGGCACCTTCTGCTGTGTCCTCGGGGATTCTCTGTATGTTGGAGTGCGCACACACACATGTGTTTTGCTATTTGCATGTCAGCCAACCTGTGAGATGGCGTGCACATGCACACAAGTGTGCACCAGTCAGTGTGGGGAATGTGCCAGGGTGCACGTGTGTGCTGTGCTTGAGTGCACGTGAGTCAGCGCGGGGCTGCTGCGTCTGTGTGTGCATGCTCACCAGTGGAGGGCCTGGCTGAGAACCTGACTTTCCCCTCCCAGCCATCAGGCCCTACTCCCTGGAGCCCTAGTGGAGGACAGAGAGTCCCAAATCCCGCTATCTGGGACAGCGGCTTCTGTTGGATTCCCCACCCCGCCTTTCTTTCTTGACATAAATAGCCCATGGAACAAAGGGAACTGGGGATTTGGATTATTTATACAGTCAACATTAAGCAAGTTGTGGTCTATTTAAATTCTTCTTTATTAGGTCTGGAAATTCCATGGCTCACACCCCGACAGTAAGGAAACCTCCAAGACAGCGGCTCTCAGCTCCTGCCATGGCCATCCGCTCCCCCACCCCCTTGCCTGCTTCTAACCTCTGACTTCTGCTTCTTCCATCCTGTTCCCCAAGGTCATGCCAACTCTTCTGTCCCCACCACTTGCCCTCCAGACCCTTCTCCATTCCCCCCATCCACTGGCCCTGATCCCTTCTCTTCAACCACGACTCTCCCTGCCTCCATTTCTCCAACTGTACCCCAGACTCCTGCCTCACACCACTCATCCCCTTTGACTTGGGAAGGCAGGCAGGTGCCAGCCGTCACTTAGAATTGATTCTTAGGCACAGTGTGGGGGTTCAGGGAAGGAAAGTAGAGCTTGCAGCAAGACTGGGGAGGGGCAGGTTACAGCCATCCGGGAACATTTCACCCACTGCCAGGGCTCCAAGGACTGAGCCCGAGGTGATTTTAATGGATATTTGAGTAGGAGGAGAAAGAATCTACCTACTAGGGTGCTCCAGAGCTTCGGGAAATGCAATGTATTGACAACCCGAGACAAGCTGAAGGATCTGATGTTTATGCTGAAGATACTGGCAGGCCTCGCTGTCACCTGGGTGGCACTCAGGGACCCATGATCTGGGCCGGCAGCAGAAGGTTTGTTGGAGCCAGAGTGAAGGAGGTGCCAAGCTCTGGGTCTCGGTTGTGGTGAAGAACCCCTGGAATGAGGGGTGGGGTGAGGGGCAAATAGGGAAGATGAGGGGAGGCTCCTGAGGCCACAGGGCTGAGAGTGGGGGCGACAACCTCTTGGGAAGGGTCCTGCAGTAGCTGGAGCAACATCAGATGTGTTCTTCAAGGTTTTTGGTGTGAGGCCCCAGAGCCTAGAACTGGAGCTCAAGGCTGAAAGATTCAGGGAGGCTGGTTCTAGCTGGCACAGGGCGGGGAAGCTCGTATGCACCTACCTCTCCCTCCTTTTTATCCCCTTCCTTCCTTCCTTCCTTCCTTCCTTCCTTCCTTCCTTTGTACCATCATTCCTTTGTTCCTTCTTTCCTTCCTTCCTTCCTTCCTTCCTTCCTTCCTTCCTTCCTTTGTACCATCCTTCCTTCCTTCCTTCCTTCCTTCCTTCCTTCCTTCCTTCCTTCCTTCCTTCTCAGTACTTGGGAGGCTGAGACAGGATTGCAGATTCAAGGACAGCCTCAGCAAGGAGTAAGACTCTCATCAACCTAGTGAGATTTTGTTTAAAAAAATATAAAAATAAAATAGGGCTGGGGGTGTAGCTCAAAGGTAAAATGTCCCCAGATTCAATCCCCGATACCACAAATACAAAAATGTGGCTTTAGGATGCCTTCAGAGGTAGGTGTGCACACCCCTGGAGTGCCCAGAGGGATTTCTGGCAGAGGTGCTATTGGGCCAGGTTGTCTATGTGGAGGAGGCAGGTGTAGGGCCTGAGAGTGGGAGTCTCAACTGAAGGCAGATCCCCTCAGAGGGGTCTCCCTCTGGGCTGCGGGTCTGCAGAGTCTTGGTCCTTTCTTGGGGGGGGGGCTCCAGCCTCTGTGCACGGGAGTGGGCCATGCCATCTCTCTAGCCTGAGATAGACAGATGGGCAGAGCATCCTAGGGCCCTGGAGGATCCGAATGGGCGCCCCTGACTCCTCCCAAGTGGGGTCCTTCTCCGAGTGGAGCTTCTGTACTAACCTCTACGGAAACCACTTCTTTTCTCATTTCTCTCTCCAACCTGATGGCAATCCTTCTGGGCCCAGAGAGTACACAGAAGTCACCTTGTAACCCAGTGCCTGGCACGCGGATGACAGCTAGAACTTCACATTTCCTCGGAGCTCAGCTGGACTGCACCTCCAAGGGCACCGGCCCAGCCTGGACCTTTGCCTTTCTCCCCAGACTGTAGCCATTGTGCCTCTCCCAGGGAGGAGCTTGTGCCCAGAGCTGAAGGCCCCGGAGCGAGGGGTCCACTAAAGACTCCAGACGTTAAAGTCACCGTGCCTGCTCCATATCTTGGAGACCAGGCCAAGGCATTAGCTCTTCACAAAGCTCACATCAGTAAGAACCGCCTGTGCTAAACCCCTCCGCAGGTGGGCAGGGCAGGCCTCAAGAAGCTCCCTTCCAGACTGCAGGGTGACAACCCCATCTCCAAACGGCAGCCGGTGGGTGGGGAGAGGGCCAGAGCTCGCCGCCCATTATCACCTCCCTGGCGGCCCTGCCCGCGGGGCCTGTCCCTGCTGCCACCTCTGGGCCCGTGTTTCTGATTAGTGGCTTCAGCTGTAGAGCATTAGTTGCATTTTTCCAGGATGAGTCTTGGTCGTGACTTCCTGCCACAGGTCTGAACCAGCTGCCTGCCTTTGCTGCCTGCTTCTCATCCCAGTCCCCTGGGTTACTCCCATGGGGCTCCTCCTAGAGGGCACGGCTCCAGCAGAGTGTGTCTTGGGATGCAGGCACAACCACTGCTCACCAAGGAGGGTCCTTCAGCCTCTCAGACCTGCCCCTTCTGGGCAGGTGGTGAGCACCCTAACCTTGCACTGGGGCTGGGTACAGCCGGGCAAGGGTGGCTGCGAGGTGCTCAGGGAAGGCTCCTAAGGCCATGAGCATCGCCTCTGACGATTTAGGGTCTGCCCCCTTCCCAGGCAGAGCCTTATGGAAGCCACAGTTTCGAACCAAAGCTGTTCCCTCCTCCTTCTTTCTCCAGTGTTCCACTCCTCTTCTAGTGAGCTACTGAGGGAAGACACCCACAGTCGACAGACTCAGCACTCACCTGATAGGTGGCAGGTGCCCTGCCTACAGGTATGCAAGTGTGGGCTCAAGAATACAGTCCTTTCCTTCCATCCTTAGTGGTCCATAGCTCTCATGTGATCCTCGCTACATCCTCGTATGGGGGCAGGTCAGAGGTGATAGGTTTCCTCAGGAGGAAACAGGCCTCACGGGAGGAAACAGGCCAAATGTGAGGCTTGCTTAGTCGCTGTGAGATATTCGGGGAAACTTTGACCCCAGGCAGCTGGTGCGTCCTCTCTCTCTGTGTCTTTCCCTGCTTCCCAGCTTTTTGGCTGATATCCCCAAACCATCTGACAGCTTTCTGCAGACAGGCCTGCTTCTGACTCTTCCTCCATTGCCCGTGCGGCACCAGGGTCTGCAAATCAGGAGGTATCAGCCATGTGAGGAGGGGGCTACAAAGCATGGCTGTGCATTCCCGGTACCCAGCATGGGTCTGGGACAGAACAGAATCATCGGGGCAGGTGAGAAGAACCAGCACTGGAAAGAATCAAGCAGAGAGTGTGCCGGGGAAAGTGGCTGCAGTTGAGTTTGGTGGCCTCGGGCAGTCAGGGAGGCTCCCTGGCTCAGGACAGGAGGTGGAGGCCGGAGTGGCAGTTCTCCCCAGAGAAAAGACACTTGTGTCCCAGAGTATCTGGCTCTTGAAAATGCTGAGCACAGACATACTGGCAGCAGTGGTGGGTGCCACACACTCAGGGTGGGAGGAGGTCCTGTCTCATGCTGTGGGTGGGCTGCTGCCAGGAGACCAGATGCCGCCATGACTGCCTCTTGCCTGGACCACTGTAGGGATCCCAGCCCAGGAGCTGGGCACACCGGCTCTCCCCACAGCCCTCAGAGAGTTCCCTGGCTCTGTCTGGTGAGTTACATGTTCAGGGGACAGAGATCCTGCCCTGGGGCCCTCTGTCCCAGGGGAGGAGATCCTGCCCCTGCCCTCAAGGAGCTCTTCATTGCCTTGGGACTAACAGCTTTATTCCTTAATCATTTAGTTGTTTTAGACAAATGTGAGCTGTCTCTTTAATTATCTGCAAGGAATTGGCAATAGCTACTTTTGGCTCTACTGAGTCCATGAATGAAACTTGTGTTCCTCTCTCACGGTCTAGGTTGGTTTGAGCCCTCACTGTCCCCTGGATGGCTAGCGGCAGGGTGCTATGTGTGTGGTCAGCTAATGAGAACATGGTGTTGGTGTGCCGGGGCCATGTCCACATGATTCTGGAACTGAGTGGACCCACAACAATACTTTACATGACCGAGAAACTCCCCTGTTGGAACACAACTCTTCCAAAACCCTGCCACACACCTGCTGTGACAGGGAGCTCAATACTGCTAGGTGATCGGCAGGTTCTGACATCTGCTCTAGGGACATAGGCCAGGCCAGGGGTCATTGCAAGTTCTCCTTCAGAGGCGTGTCTCCCAAGGTCCCCTGAGCCCCCTGGTGGTCACTGTGAAGCTGTGCCGCCTTCCCCCAGGGTTCTCCTGCAGCCAAGGGGACAAGAGGACTATCCCTCCTATCAGGGGCTCCCTCTGCCAGCCCTGTGGCGAGTGAAAGCCCCTGAGTTAGTTTCCTTGTGCTCTCCACAGGACTAAGGTCAAGCATCACGGTCAAGGGCCACTGCCCTCCCTGCTGTGACCTTTTCCTGAACATCCTCCCTCCATCCCACCCTTTGGGATATTTGAGACACCCTGTGCTGAGAAGCCCCACCGTCTTACTAAGGCTCAGGGACAAAGGGACCACAGTATGGGGATGAGCAATGAAAAAGGGGAGAAGCAAGATGATGTCATGTCTGCCTGCCATGGGCCCGGGGCTCCTCTTGCCACCTAGCTGGATGGCCCAGCCTGGGAGCAAACCTACTCAGGACTGAAGTGTTCTGGGAGTCACTGGTGCAAAGGAAAGGGGGCTTTATCATGCCAGAGAGACGGGGGCATGCAGCTCCTCTATTTCTTGGCTTGGAGTACAGCTGCCTAGCTGTGGCCCAGTGATGAGGGCTCTGAAGGAGGGCAGGTCACACCTGTTACCACCTTTGCTTTCTTTCCAATCAAAGCCTTTCCGAAGCTTTGTCCTGATAGCATGAGCAGGTCTCTAGGCTGTGACTTTAGTCACTCAGTAGCTGGAGACAATGGAAGGGAGGTGAGAGAGCGCTCTACCTCTGCTGACATCTTGAGCCTAGGGGCGCAGAGATAGCCTCAAGGCCTCCTCTCAAGTCCCATGTTCTGTCTCACCATAGACAGCCAGCGGTGTGGGCTTGTCTCAGGATCCTTGCAGGTTAAAAAACTCTGTGAATTCAGTTCTGGCTTTGCATCCTTAAGTAGTCTGTGAGCCTGTCTAGCTCCTTTACACAGCCTCCCCCAGCCTGAGCTGAAACCCATGCCTGCAAGTCCTTCCTGCAGCCCTCGGGGTTTCCTCTTCAGCCCTCTGGCAAATAACCATTCCAACAAAAACCTTCCCAGCTCCCCAAGAACTCGCCATAATTTATAGGCTCAAGGCAGTCCAAATCCATATGGAAGAAAGTAACATTCCTCCCCAAGAAAAGAGAGGACAGAGAAAGAGAGAGAGAGAGAGAGAGAGAGAGAGAGAGAGAGAGAGAGAGAGAGAAAGAAAGAGAAGTGAGAGAGGAGAGAGAGGCCAGGTCAAATCCCAGCTTTTCAGCCTGGGCATAGCCAGTTGTCCTGAGACAAGCCCACACTGCTGGTTGTCTATGGCGAGACAGAACATGGGACTTGAGAGGAGGCCTTGAGGCTATCTCTGCACCCCCAGGCCCAAGATGTCAAAAGAGGTAGAGCACTCTGGTCCCAGGGACGCAAAGATAGGCCCGAGTGTCACTAGCCCCTCACCTAAGGACAGAGGGTGCCTTAGGATAAAGGATGGCTACTAGTTTCTATTTGCCTAGATGGTGGCTCTCCCAGAACAGAGGAATGATTTCTCGCAAAAAAAAAAAAAAGAAAAAGAAAAAAAAGAAAAAGAAAAAAAAAAGTCAAGCGATTTCCTTTAGAGAAACCCAGAAAGGGCTGCAGCATTTAAACTCACTTCTCCAGCACCCACAGCCCCGGGAGATCAGGTGTGCTCAGCCCCACTTTATGAAGGAAGAAACTGAGGATCAGGGAGGTTGAGCCACTTCTGCTGTGGTGGTAACAAGAGGAGGCCGGATGCAGAGCTGGGTCTGCTGCTCTCTGAGCTCGTGCTGGGAGGAGAGGGGAACCCCAGGAGGATAGCAGGGTACTGAAACAAGCACCGAGCAGTGACTGAGGAGGCTGGGTAGAGATGCGCCGGAGCGGGAGGGGTTAAATGCCACATCCTGGAGGAGGCAGTCAATCCAACACCTCCCCCTCCCCCTTTCTTCTCTTCCTTTTCCACTGAGTTGACCTTTAAATTATGGCATCAGCTGCTGTGCCAGACACGCTGTGATTTCCCCTCACTCCATCTGCCTCGCCTTCCCACTGGCGCAGTCTCTGCTTTCCCTTCCCTCCCTCCTGCCGTCTTCGTCTTCTCTCCTTCAGTCTCCTCTGCCCCCATCAGCTGCCTCCCTCTGAGTCCCATTCACAAAATCCCAGGCCCTGCTGCAGGTGGCATCAGGCATTGGGCCTTCAGTGGGGCCTTGGGTCCCTGCCTCCCTTGCCCTCCCTGCTCTGAGACTCGGCCCCAGGCTGGATCGCAAATGTCCCAGGGGCCTCTCCCCACCCACGCCCCATTGGGCCCTTTCTGCTGCCCCTCTGCCTCCGGCCTCACCCCTCCCAAAGCCTGGAGTAGGAAACAGTAGGGACTAGGGGACTCACCCTCTGCTTAATGTTCATTTGCATTTGGCCCAAGGCCTGAACAATATATTTTTTTTGCCACGATTGTAGAATACAGCAGACATTAAATCTTATCGGTTTAATTTTCTTCCAGATAATAGTACAGGCTTTGATTTTTTTAAAAACTATGGAAAAAGTGTCAAAGAAAAGTGGGACATTAATCAAGGGACTTTGATGAAAGGAATGAAAGTGTTTTCCTAAGAGCCCAACATGTGGTACAGCTGCTGCTGGATATTTAAGTGACATTTTTCATATGTTGCTGTAAAAAAAAAAAATCTCTTTGAGTCGATTCTGGAAATATATTCCAATTTGCTACAATGCCAGTGGTTTTAAAATTATTTAGAAATAAAATGTGTTTATGATTTCTGCTCTACTTTGTATATTTGTCTGCTTCAGGCCTCTTTCCTTGGAGGAGGGCCTCACTTGTCTCCCCAGAAGCTGAGGGGCGCTTTAGGACAGGAGCCATCAGACTGGAGGCCCTGAAGATGGGGACTATGTTTTCTCCCTCTTTGGCTTTTGACCCTCTGCATCTCCTGTCCCAGAAGTTTCAATTGTGAGAGAGGAGATTCAGTTGAGAAGGAAAGAGAAGGTACCGTGAAACTTCATTATGTACCAGAAAGGTCTGGGGGAAACCTTTTAAAACGGTGTGATTTCTCCTGTAAATGAGGAAGGAGTAAATTCATGCAGCTCCTACATTCCCTTATAGGCCAAACTAACATGGGAGTGAGTGAAATCCAGCCCCAGAAAACCCTGGCCTGCAGCCTTCTCTGTGTGAGGCTCATCCCCGTGGGGTGGGGAAAGGACCCCAGTCCCACGTGAGCTGGGGAGACCTGAGTTTGGAACCAGCTGGGCTGGGTAATCCCTGGGACTGATCCCTTCTGCAGACCACTTGGGGCTTTGCAAACTTCTACCCTCTGAAGACCCAGCTTCTCCCTCTTGACCCTGCCATCCTTGGGGACTTTGCCAGGCCTAACATCAGGGGAAAGAGAGAGGCTTCCCGGGGGCCCCTTTGGAGTGTGCACACTGGGGCCCTTCTGCCCTGGGCTCTCTGATCTAGCATCGGGAGTACTTAGGTTGGATTGCAGAGTGGGGGAGGCTCTGGAAGACCCTCCCCAGGGTCAGGAAGGCAAATGCCCAGGGGGTTCACTGTTCTTCCTTGAGCCTGTGAGATCCCTAGGGAAGATGAGCTGAGACCTGATGACTTCTCCTGCCTGGTCCTGGGCCCTGCCATGACAGTCAGCCCTGTCCCTGCTGGCCAGTTGGGGGCATACTCTCCCTAGTTTTCCTGCCTGCACTGCCATAGTCATTTGGACCTGAAGGGAAAAGCAGGGGAGCTGGAGCCTTTTTCCTTGCCCAGGGACCCTGAGGGGCTGGGGGTGGAAGGAAGCCTGCCCCTGCACAGTCTGTCCAAGGCATCTCCTGGCCTTGAGCTATCTTTCCCTGCACCAGTCTCTGGTTCCCTGACTCTCCTTTCCCCTGGCCTACTTGTCCTCGGGGGGTCTTCACCCGGGAAGGTCTTTCATGGGGACTGTGTGGTTTGGAGGAGGAAGACATCTGTCTACCCAGATGCAAGCTCTCCCCTCCTCTCAGATCTGCTTCCCTCCCTCCTAATCTCATCCCCACTCTTCCTATTCACCCTCTAGTTCTACATTATGCCCCCAAACTTGATCTCTGGGTCTGCCTCTGGGCCTCTGCCCCAGTGAAATGCCTTCCTGCAGGCCTGGCTGAGCCCCACTTTTCTCCTTGGGACACTCCGTGTCTTGCTCCAAGGAGCTTCCTGGTTGAAGCCGGGGAAGGAGGGGATCAGGTGGGATTTTGCCCATCAATTGCCCTGCTCTGTGGTTTTAGTCCTACATCTTTATTGGCCCATGAGCGCTAGAGGCAGAATAATGAGGGGCCCAGAGGAAATGCTCCTGAAGTGATTTGGAGAAACCTCTAGGTCTCATGAGACCCAAGTCCCAGCAAATTGGTCTAATTTATCTTATCAAGATAATTCTCTCACCTATGATGATTTAGGAATGAGATGTGAGAGGAGTCTCTTGGAACCTCCTGGGAATGTTTTCTTAACACCACAGACAGACACCGGACATGGTTCCTCTGCCTTCCTCTGGGCACACTTATACCTCCGTAAGATATTAGGAATTCCTGAGCATCTGTGGATGACGCTGAGATACAGAGGAGATAGAGACAAGGGCATCTCCGAAATATGGAGCAGGAACCCTGATGAACTTCGTAGAATATAAGATCACCAATTCCTCTCATTCTTTTGTCTGGTTGGAGAGGAGAGGCATGCTGTAGACAGCTCTCAAGCAGCCTACTTGCATGGCGAGAGTTGAGTGGCATTTGGAGAAATGTCCATGGCTGACACTGGGACTGCCTGGTAGCAGAGACCTCCTTTCTCTCCCTTGTTCTTTCTGGAGGGAGGGAAGAGGCTGAGCTTTATCTAAGCCCACCCATGAAACTAAATGGGGGTGGCCAGGGCTGCCTCCTTGGGTCACTCAGAGCCTACCCAAGGATAACACATAAAATCAAGGCTCATTAGATGGTTCTTCCCTTTCCCTCTCTCCTTTTGTCTTGCTTGTAAAGACAAAGTCTTCATAGGTGTTCACTTTTGAACTTTTGTTTTTGCACTTTTGCATGTGCAGAGTATCCATTAGCCAGGAAAAAGGAACTGAGAGTGCCAGCAAAGGAATCTGAGTCTTCCCTCCATCCATCCCAAACCAACAAGGTCCCAGGGGTTTTCAACAGAGAGGGAGCCTTGCAGAGCCTCAACATGTTCTGAGCACTATAATTTATGATTTAACATCTCACAATTAAAGACAGGAGTTTCCTCTTCCAGAGGTACTGCATGATCTTAGTGATAGGTTCTAGCAGCCCATCTCATACCTCCAGCAGATGTGCTGGTGCATACCAGCAACAGATAATTTGACATACCTGGTGAGAGTATTCCAAGCAAGGTAAGTGCATAAACCTGGCCTCTTCTTTCAGTAGAAGCCAATGTTTGGCCAGGGTTCCAAGGAGTCAGTTAAACCCTGTCCCTGGTGTCAGGGGTGTTGTTGTGTCCCCACAGGCCAGAGCCAGTGAACATTGAGTGGTAGCGGGATTCCAGCATTCACTGTTAATTTGCAGGTAGAAACAGGCTTGAAGCACAGCCAGCAAGGTGTGGCTGCAAAGAGGGGTAAGGAAGCGTCATGAAAAAGTGGTCGTGCCACAGCTACAAATCGGCAACCGGTAACATTTTCTCTGTTTGTGTTGTAGACTCACTTTTGTTTGTAGGCAGGAGAGACACTCAGGAGATGGGTGAGGAGTTGGTGCTGTCCTAAGTTAAAGACTAAGACTAAGAGGTCTGCCATAGAGAAGGTGCTGTGGATTTCATGGGCTTAGCCTTGAAACAGCATTGTAGAGCCTGTCTCTGGTTTGCTAGGAATTTCAGGAAGCCTAAATGCAAAGTGATTAAAATAGGGAGCCTTTCAATTTCTCCACATGAACATATTTTCCCACTGCATAATTTCCTTTGTGAGATTACTTGCTAGGCTTTTCCTATCTCCCAGTCATGTTGAAAAGTCACTTACCCAGTTTCATGAGCACACACAGAAGGGCAAAAAGGGGCTACAATTGTATGCATCTGACTTAATCTCTCGCAGGGGATGCTGAGTGGAGGCTATGGTGAGAGCTGGTCCTGGGAAGGAGTGGTGAGAAGGAAGATAGGATAGCTAGGGGGAAGTTCTCTTGTGAAAGTGGAAACTAGCAGATAAGAGAGGAACAAAATGTCCACCTCAGTATCACAGCTGAGGCTGTGTTTTCATGACTGACTTGCGTTGTCCTGGGATGAATTTTCCAGGGGATCTCATATTTCCTATCCATGCTTTAGCCTGATGAGGGAGTCAAGGTCCTGGTCAGCAAGGAGCTGCCAGGTCTGATGGGCAGAATTGTGGATTGGAAAGTTTCATGTCCATTGACTTAGATATAAGATAGAGGCCTTTGGGCTTGCGTCTGAGCACTTGCGGCAGGCCAAAGAAAAAATAATAGGGTCCTTTCTCAGGGAATTGGAACAATGGGAGTTTGAATTCCTATATCTTCATCCATAGTCCTGGCCTCCAAGAAATGAACTAAGAGTGTTTTGGGGATAAGAGCTCCCCTTATCTCTATACCTAGCAGCAAAATAAAGTAGCTTCATCAATTCTTTTGCTAAAGTCACAATCATTTAACTATCTGATGTCCTTGGCTTACTCCCAAGACATCTCTGGCTATGACTTCCTTTAAGATTATATCTTTGGGTTCCTTAGCAAATAGAGGCTGAGACAAGGCTTAGGTGCTAATTGCTTTAATTCGGAGGTGCAAACCCAGGATAGCAAGAGTGAGGC
The DNA here is from genome assembly GCF_963383645.1 of Muscardinus avellanarius. Classification (NCBI taxonomy): domain Eukaryota; kingdom Metazoa; phylum Chordata; class Mammalia; order Rodentia; family Gliridae; genus Muscardinus; species Muscardinus avellanarius. The sequence goes on from NC_137801.1 coordinate 66,455,951, forward strand.
AAAGGAGAGGTAAGACAGCAGATGCTAGAGAACAACACAAGAAGGCAAGTTATTGCACAGGCTGTGGCCTTCTGCCGAGTTGCAAACAGATACAGCTGACCAAGACTCAGATGCTTGCCATCCACCAGGCAGGGCATCTTTGGACAAGTGAGTTCATTAGAAGAAAAAAAGGTTTCACTTTTTATTTTCTCTCTTTCAAAATACATTTAATTGGAAGTTATCTAACCTGAATTTCTTGGTTTTATCATGCAGCCCCTTCCATGAGAGCTTAAGAAGCTTAGGTCCCTATTGTAGATTGTTACTTCTTCAAATCTGAAGATATAGTAGGAGCCCAAGAATCTGCAAGGCAGCTGGTCAACCCCAAGGTGGCACAGCTGTGAAAGTATACAATGAGGCTCCTGATTGGTAGCAGCTGAGGAGAAGGGAGTGGCTAGAATCCAGGAGAACTGGGGAGAGGTATAAGATGTGCTGAATAGAAATGAAGAGCATTCCTGAAAGAGAAGGATGTGAAGGTAGAAAGGCAAGATCCTTAGAGGTCATGGGAAGTCAGGGAAGAAGGAACTCAAGGAGAGAAAAGACAAAGATGGGAAGTTGAGAGTTTCATAGAAGCCAGAATAAGCAAAGTTGGAAGAATTGGTGCCTCTGCATAGGATACTAATCCAGATCTAGAAGCTACTCCAGGGGCCTGCTTCTGGGTAAGAAGGCACATTAAGTTAGGACCCTGACAGCCAGTGCTCCTGGGGAATAGGTCCTCCTCCTCCTTCTCCTCCTCCTCCTCCTTTCTTTAGGTCCTCCTCCTCCTCCTTCTTCTTCTTCTCCTCCTCCTCCTCCTCCTCCTCCTCCTCCTCCTCCTCCTCCTCCTCCTCTTCTTCTTCTTCTTCTTCTTCTTCTTCTTCTTCTTCTTCTTCTTCTTCTCCACCTCCTCCTCCTCCTCCTCCTCCTCCTCCTCCTCCTCCTCCTCCTCCTCCTCCTCCTCTTCTTCTTCTTCTTCTTCTTCTTCTTCTTCTTCTTCTTCTTCTTCTTCTTCTTCTTCTTCTTCTTCTTCCTCTCTCTCTCCCCCTTGTGCTCATCTGTGTGTGTAGTAGATTCAAAATGGTCATAGATCCATCCTTTCCCTGAATTATTTTCCTGCATTCTTTTAATATGGCATTGTAGATCTTCCTGTCAGAGGTTGGAATTTATTTTCCCCACGTTGTGAATCTGTGTTGACCATTTGACTTACTTTAGATAATGAGACATTCACAAAAATGACACAGAAGAGTCTTGGAAAACACCACTGTGAGTGAGCTTGAGCTAGGCTATTGGAGAATAAGGAAAGTGAGGTGCCCCTTCAGACATGAGTGATACTATACTTGTTCATCTAGTTGCTACCTGACCTAATAGCTGACTATAGACACATAAGAAAGACTGGTGGAGATCAGAGGAGCCATCCCAGATCAGAAAAGCTACTCAGCTGACCCAGGCATCACACACTAAATTAAAAAATAGTTTTTAAGCCATTACCTCTTGGGGTTGTTTCTTATACAGCAAAGATTGGTTAATTTAACCTGAATAATCCATTGTACACTAAACTCATGTATTGTGTTTAGTTAAGATTTTCAGAACAAATCCGAATTTTGTAGAGTCCAATACAGAGAAAGACAATTGAACAGAGAGGAATACCGATGATGGGGATGGTGAGTAGGTAGTAGCAGTGGGTGTTGGCACTAGTGTGTGACAGTATTAATGATGGTAATGGTGATGACAATGTGCAGTGATGTTTGTGAAGGCCATGGCAAGCATGCAACGATTGTGGCATGGATGACAATACTAATGGTATGAGTGATGAGGAGGAAAAGTTGATGGTAATGGCAGCAATAACTGTGGTAGAGATGTTAACGATAACTTGGATTATGGTGGCAGCAGTGTTGGTGTTGATGACTGGCATAATGGCGGTGATGATCACAGTGGAGACAGGGATAAGGATGGCAGTAATGTTGCAAATGATGATGTGTATTGGATGAAGGCAACATCAGTAATGGGGAAACCACAGTGGCAGTAACAATGATTGTGGTGCCCAGGGTGATGACGGTGATGGTATCAATAGCAAAATAAGTTGGTGATGCTAGCTCACATATATACCCAGATGTTAATGGTGAGCATGCTCCTTGGCCTGGGTTTCTTCTTCCCATTAAATCGAATACCACCAGACTTAACTCCCCAAAGAGAGGGGTTTTATGAGGAAATAATTCTATGATATGTGAACATTTAAACTCCTGACCTCTAGCCCTTTTTAGGTAAGAACTAAACCCAGGACTAGATGAACTAGATCCAGGACTCAACTGGAAGAGCAAAGGGTCTAGGCTGTTATAATTCACTACAATTTTGAAGGCAGAATGAGAGAAAGGGCCCAGAGGGGCTCAAAGAAAAACTGGCCAGCTGAGGGAGGGAGGAAGCAAAGAGCTCACACCCCTTCCAGCCAGAAACCACTGGTCTGAGTCTCTAAAAACCCCCTCTACTCTGGAGAGCCGCACATGTAGGGAGAAAGACATGAGTAATGAGGATGCTCCTAAGCTCAGATGGCCGGCTAGGCCACTATGGCAATGTGTGAAGGAGGCCTCAAGGGGCCCAAGGCTCAGCCTTGATGGGGCATGGCATGCCTACTGTACCTGCCACCCAAGGTGGGAGTAGCCCATGTGGCTTTGCGAAGCCCCAGATGCTCTTGGAGTGTGAGTGCAGAACTCACTGTGGGCTGAAGAATGGGGAGAGAGTGAGAGGAGAGGCTGACGACAGGCTGCTGGCTTAGGGGGCAGTGTGATCCTCAGGGCCATGTGGAAGTCAGGCATGGAGAGGACAGGGCGGGCCAGAGTCGCCCCAGCTGCAGTGCAGCTGTTCACTGACCGGTCATCCAGACCTGGCGGAGAATTGAGACTGCCGCAGTGGTTTATCACCCAGCATGGGTCCTTCTGCTGGTCAGCTGGATGCAGTCCTTGCTTTCCTGCTGGTCCCCAAAACCCTGCTCTGTGAGTACAACTTATATTTCTCCTGATAAAAATAAGACACCTCGTCCTGTCCCCAGTCATTAAATGCAGAGGAGTAAGTGGGAGCCTAGAGTACTACAGGGGGCTGGGAATGTCTTGTCCACATGACAGAGCCCCTCGCCAAGTATACTCCCAAAAAAGGCCTACGCTAGGTGTCAGAGAAAGTGAGGAGAGAACAAGGAGGAGTGAATCGCCAATTTGGGATGAACTAAAGAAGGTTAAGGTGGAAGCCCTGAGATGTCTACAGAGCCCAACTAGGAAATTCAAGACTGGAAAAGGTTTCAAAAGCCTTATAGGGAGAGCAAATACATGACTCCTTGAGCTTTGACTACATCCTTGGGATGCTAGAGAGGTTTTGAACATGGATCAGTGTCTTTAGTTGGCTTGAAATTAAGCTCGCTTATGTAACTGGGTCTTAATCAGGGTATGCCCTGCAAAAAGGTCCTATCGTGGGTCTGCATCCTGCTAGAAGGAGATTCTTTTCCTAGGCACAGTCCACGCTACTGGTCTAATTGCATGTGGAACATCTGCTCCAACCCAGGGTGGCTCCATCACTGGGCTCTGATACATCACAAGCTTTAGTCAGTCAGTTTGAAGAAACAATGGGATGGTGTCTTCCAAGCTCTTTTTTTTTTTTTTTATGAAGGCGTGGAGTTAGTTAAGTCAGCCCAGTACCTTCAGCCAACACAGACACAGAGGTACTTATTCTAGCCAAGGAAAGGAGACCATGATTACATAAATGATTGTTTAAGTATCGTGATGCAGTGTGTAATGAAGAGAGCTCTTATTTCTCCCAAGTTCAGGCAAATGTCCCTATCTGAGGAATGATGCATCCAAATGTGAATGATGTGCAGGAATTAGCACAAAGAGTAGGGATGAGGAAAGTGTTGCAGGCGGGGGAATAACGTGTGCAAAGACATGATGGGGAGGGAACCTGAACATGGGGATTTCTGAAAGCCCATGTGGCTGCAGCAAATGGGAGGTTGAGGGTACAGGGCTGCAGGGTAGCCAGGGGTCAAAATGTGCAGAAATTTGCACTTCATGAAGCCTTGGAAGGCTTTGAAGAAAGACTAGGAGATTCTCGGATTTGTGTTTGAAAGTCTCCCTGGCTGCTGAGTAGGAATGGATTGGGGGGCAGGTTCATTGATGATAATGTCATGGGAAAGGCTGGAGCAGTGGAGAGGAAAGTACCTGCTGGAATTCTACCTATTGCAAAGGGGATTCTTGGAATTCAGTCTCCACTGCACATACCTGGCCCCATGACCCAACTAGAACCTGGGTCGGGCCAGTTTTGTCCTTGGTTAGACTCTATCTTGGGTTGAGATCTTGACTGTACTTTCTAATCATTTTTAAAAATGGATACAGAAGAAAGAAGGTGGAAAGAGCCCAGCATGATGTACAGTGCAGGGTCTTGATAAATATTTGGCAAATGAAGGAACAGTAGAGAAACAGAAGAAGGAGTTGGTGAAAAACATCCCACAGATATGCTCCCTTTTTCTGCAATTTAATAATGTTCTAGAATGGTCAAGAAGTAGAAATACAAGGTCAATACGGAGAATGGGAAGAAGAGGGAAGAAGAGCAAAGAAGAAACAGAAGGAAAATTTTAACCAGAATCTAACCACAGGCAAGTTTCCAAAGGACACACTGTGACACTGTGTGTGTGTGTGTGTGTGTGTGTGTGTGTGTGTGTGTGTGTTACTGGGGATGGAACCCAGGGGCATTCTACCTCCAAGTTATAACCCCAACCCGATTTTTTGATTCTCTATTTTGAAACAGGGTCTCACTAAGTTGCAGAGGGCCTCAAAAGTTGCCGAGGCTAGCTGTGAACCTGTGATCCTCTTGTCTCAGCCTCCCAAGTACTGGGATTACAGATGTGCGCCACCATGCCCAGCTGGACCTTGTCTTTGACCTGCCCTCACCTCCATTTCAGGGGCTATAGCAATGCCCACCCCCACTGGAGCCTCAAAGAGGTCCCCAACTCCTGTATCCACCTTCAATCCCAAACTCCCTTGTGCCCTCTGGTCCTCGTCTCAGCCAGGATTGTAGGATCTGGAGTATGTGTGAGAATGAGGTTTAATTCTGTAGAGACTAATTATTATTCAAATGAATCCAGAACAGGCATGTTTTAGGCAGCTGAGTAAAGGAAAGGCAGTGGGAAGCCAGGCAGGTGTTCAGGCTCTGGCTACCGGGGCTCACCTCCCCCATCCTCCTACCACAGTCATGTTCCTCTCACACCTCCTGCTGAGCTGTGGGTCCTCTCCTCCAGAGTCTGTGTTCACCACGTGGAGGGGAGAATGCATCAGGGAGGGTGTCAGCAGAGGATACTGAAGGCGATTCTGGAGCCAACATCTCTCTGGGTCTCCCTTTCAATGCCTTGACAGCCTTCTTCAGTGCTTCCTACCAGAGACTCAAATACAGTGAGACAGGTCATGACTGGGCTCCTAGAGTTTAAGGAGTGCCATGTGGGCTCCAGGGAGAGATAAACAGGAAAAAAGTGAGCTCCATATTTAAGGGAAACTTGGAGCACACAACAGGACTCAAGTAGAGGCCAAGGGAGAGAAAGCTTGGAGCGCCATGAGGACCCCAGGAGAATTGAACAATACAGACACCCGAGAGGAGGCAGCTGAGGACTTTTCTAAAAATCTCAGAGCCAGTGAGCCACTTTACTGAGACAGAGAAAGGAAGAGACAGGACAGGAGGAGACAAGAGGAAGATAGAGGGTGAGATGACCTTGAGAGGAGGTGGAAGGAGGGCTTGTGGATATTTGAGCCAAAATTCCTACAAGAACAGAGAGCAACGAGGCTTATGAGATTGGAGGAGGGCGGGTAAAGGAGCCCAGACCACCTTGGTAGCCTCCCTATCAGTCTCCAGTTCTGCCTGGTATGCTGTGGGAGAACACAAGGTCTTGGCCTTCCCTGGGCTCTGAAGTACAGGAATAAGAGATAGCCACCTCCTTGTATTCTGGGTGGTGGTGGCAGGAAGTGACCTTGGATCTGGACCCTTTGGGAAGCCAGCAGTGGAAGGAGGTGCTAAGGATAGGGAGAGAAAGGCAGAGCGGTAGGGCTGGGATATACACATATACACCCTGGGATTGGGATGGAGAAACCCACTTCCTTGACAACATTCAGTAGGATTTTGGCAGCTGGATCCAGCCAATCCCTGGCCCCCTGCCAACCTCTAGGATGGGGTGAGCTCTGAGCACCCATCACCCTAGCTGGGAAGAAGGGGCCACCATATGGGTCCTGATGGAGTCCAAATGGCTGGTCAGTTTGTGTCCTGCAAGGTAGGAGGCCACCCCCAGTTCTGTGGTAGATAGTGGGCTCCTAGGGAGAAAGTTAGAAGCCAGAATATTCAACCAGACCCTTGGACACTATAGTACTTGGGCTGGTAGAGGAAAGTATCCCTCTATATGATGAACTGACTCATTTTGGAGAGGACAGCGGCAATAACTGTACTAAGGGGCAGAGGAGGAGAGGCTGCAGGTCTGCCCATGGTACCTCCCCTTGTCTGTTTCCTGCCCATTCATGGGCCCCTTTTTCTCTCTGTCCTTTTACTCTGAACTTAGGCTTCTACACAACCATACACTAATTCATTCATTTAACAAATATTGAGCATCTACATTGGCTGGAGGGACTTGGGACACATCAGTGAACAAAACACACCAAGATCTCTGCCCATGTGGGGCCCACATTCTCCTGAAAGCCCAGAAGGCTGGGTAAAGTGGTAGGTGGAAGGTGTCCAGGAGTAGGAGTAGGGGGCAGGCTCTGGCCATAGAGCTGGAGCATAACTTGCTTTTCTGGGAGGAGATTAAAGGCAAGACCTGGATTTCAAATGGATGCTAAGAATCTGAAGGCAAGGAAGAGGTTGGGGTGGATTCTGGGTCCCAGGCACAAGGTGGAACCATTTATCACATCACAGACACAAGGTCCAGGCCGACAGAGCACAGATCCGGCTCTGCCCATGCCCCTTATGTTAGTCAGCTTTCTGTTACTAGAACAAATACCCGAGATGATCAACTTGTGAAGATAAAAGGTTTATTTTGGCTTATGGTTTCACAGTCTTGGTCCATGATCTATTGGCTCATTGCTTCTAGGCCTGTGATAATGACACAGAACATTGTTGGGGAGTGTGTGGCAGACAAAACCACTTACCTCATGGCTGAGAAGTTCAAGAGAAAAAGAATAAGGGACAAGGATTTCACGGTCCCCTTTGAGATCATGCCCCCAATGACCTAAAGACCTCCCTCTAAGCTGTATCTCCTAATGTCTCCACTTCCCAATGGTGGCACCCTGGGGAGCTAGCCTTAATCACATGGACCTTTGGGGGACACTAAAGATGGAAACCCTAGCCCCCCTCCTTGCTCTAGCCCACCTATGCTGGGAGAACAGAGGAACACATGCTGGGAGGCTGTGAATGGAACGTGGGCTTGCTGTGTGGTCTGGGAACCTCAGCCTTCCTATCCACATGGGGAAGTTGGACCAGAAGCTGAGCTTGGGCTGGTGAAGGATTCCACATGCTCAGCAGAAGATTCCCCAAAGAGTGGCTCTTCCTCTGAAATACTTTAGCTTGCTTTATTTTGATCCTGGTGCTCTGGCAGCTAGTTTCATAGTCATCCGCTGTGCCTTTGAGGTGAGGGAGGGCTCAGAGTTTGTCTCCCTGTTCTCCCAACAGATGAGCACACCAGGCTCCTTGGCACTTGGGAGAGCCCAGGGTTACAGTAAGAGCTGTGCTTCTCTAGGCCCTATGTGGTAGTTCTGCTGAGCCAGTCTGGGACCTCAGACTGCTGGGACCCAGGGCAGGCCCTGGGTGGGTAGCACCTTAGACTCCCCATCAAATGGGCAGAGGGAAGAGGAAGAATAGGTGAACCAGAGTCCAGTGGGCTCAGGGTTGTGGCTATGGCTTAAGGGACCCTACCATACATTTTGGAGGAGGAAGAAGCAGGTATAAGAATGTCTGCTCCTTCCTCTTGCCTTCTTTCTCTCTGCCTGATTACCCCAGGGATTGTAGTGAACTGAGAACCAGGCAAGAGACAGGGCTGCCCAATGTCCCCACCCCATAATAGAGAAGCGAGGGTGGGATGTGCCATGACATTCCTGGTCAAAGTTATTGGCGTATGTGGCAAGATTTGGTCTGCCAGAGGCCTTCTGGGGTGCCAGGGGCTGGACAAGGTCAGCGTAACCTTGACCGTCTCCCACTTGGTCTTTCTCCAGCTTCTCCCTCAGATTGGATCTGGTTCCCCTCTTTGGCATTTTGTCTCCACCTTGGGACCCTCTTTAAAACTTTAAATCTTTCTTTCCTTATTCATTATTTTTTCCCTAGCCAGTCAGTGGCTAGTCTGTATGATGACTGCCACATGCATGCCAACAAAACATGGCTTCTAGAGAGCATCCGTGGGATCCCTCTAATAGACCAGAAGCCCCTCTGAGATGCCCTGGCTTTCTACACCGCCCTGGGGTGCAGATCTTGCTGATGGCTCAGTGTCCTTCCTTGGGGCTGCGGGTGGCCATGAATCTCCTGTCTCTGCCCCCCCCCCTTCCCTCCGTTCATATCTCTGACCCTTAGGCCCAGGGCTGCCTGCATCTCCCCCTCTGCAGCCAGCCTCCTGGCTGACTTCACTCCCTGTCACATTCCTGGCTGTGAAAGGGACCTCTTCTAGGGCCCTGGGGAGATGACATGAGTTTGTTTGTTTTTCTCCTCTCTCCACTTCAAGGGCCGCACTGGCAAAAACAACACCCTGATGACTTCCAGCTCTTCTCATCCTCTGCCCCGAACATGGGAAAGAGCCTCTGCTCTGCTCTGTGTCTGTCCGGGGAAGAAGACCAAAGGGGTAGGCTTTAGGATGGCCACCTGCTCCCGCTGCCCTCCTTGGCAACTAAGAAAGCTCTGTGTGTCGACTGTAGGAGCCTCTCAGGGAAGGCTGGAAGACAGTTGTTTAAAACTAAAGGCCTGGGGAAGGCAAACCTCAAGCTGCAGAGGCAAACTTAATGGGCAAAAACTGAAACAGATTCAAGCATTTCAAAGCTTTCCCGACACCTCTCACACCATACTGGGTGAGTATGTGTGTTCCTCTGAGTGAGCATGTGTGTTCCCAAAAAGCTGAACCGTGTTGAGCCTTTAAAAACATTATTAGAAGAGACTGTCTTCTTGTTGGCAAAACCAGTGAGAAGGGCACAGGAGATGGCCAGTCTCCAGCCTACAGAGATGAGCCTCGGAGGACCACTCTGCCATCAGAGAACATACAACCAGCGATTGCTCCCAATAAGGATTGGTGTTTCGGTCAAAGAGGCTGGTGTTGAGTACTCAGTAAACAGATAGCGTGAGTGGTTGAAGACACTGTAAATAGTCTATCATCTTTCACAAGCTTGCTATGAATGGGGCAGCCATCTTGGGCCTTGAACCTATTATGGAGAATGGCCTAGGTTCTACTGGGGAAAGAAGTAGAACTAAACCCAGGGGCAAAGCAAACTTTACTCCAAGAAATCTTGAGCATAGACTCCAGATAAAAGAGATGTTTCTGATAGCAGAGGCACCTCTGTGAAGCGGTGAATTCAAAGATAGCACTAGTGTAATTCTCAGAAAGCCAACCCAGACGTGATGACCAGCCATTTCATCTCCTATGGATTCTCAGGGAACAAGAGAGAATGATCCTTCAGGCTCAAGGAACTGAAGTAGAAGCTAGAAGACAAGAGCAACAAGGGAGCTTTGGAGGAGGAGATAACCAGTTTCCTCAAATCTTCAGGTTCAGGCTGGCATCCCTGACTTTGCTCAAGGTCCAGCCACTTGTCTGGAGGAGAAACTGTTGTATTAAATTCATTTAAGGTTGCAGAGGAGACACAGTCTTATCCTGAGCTCTCTCAAGCATTCTCTCAGTGTCTGCTATGGTGGGCTAGACTTCAGAGGGTTTGTTCCCACAAGATCAGACTTATGACCCTTCCCTTGGAAGATTTTTTTCCTTATGCAAAAACAACAATAAAAACAAGCACTAACCTTGAGGAATCTCTACTTATCCTGATCAGTAAAGTACAGTTCTGTTCCCTGGTGAGCCCAGGTCTTACAACACCTCATCCCTGAGAACCCATCGGTCATCCTGAAGGAAAGAGAGTTACAAGAATGAGACTTAAACACTAGAGCTGGAGATGCTGGTCAGACGCTGGGGAGTAGGACCAGCTTGAGTTGACCTGGAAAGCCAGCTTAAGGTTTACAAGGATAATGCAAAAGATAAGATGGACTGGTAGAAAGGTGAGGAGAGGTGTCCTGGAGGGGAGGCTGGTAGAAATGTGCAGCTCTATTTGGCATAAGGTGCTACTGCAGGACACTGGCATCGATATTCTAGTGCCTCAGGACAGGGAAAGACCACCTTGCCTGCCCTGAATTGTTGTAAGGTTTTTGTTTTTTTTTAATATGCTCCTGAGTTATTCTTTCTGCTTTTCTCTGAAATCATATTTTCTCCTGATCCCTGTGTTTTGAACATGCTTCATATAGGCTATCTATATTTTTCTTTTTTTTTTAGGTTTTTTTTTTTTTGGTGGTACTGGGGGTGGAACCCAGGGGCTTTCTACCTCCAGGCTATACTCCCAGACCTTTTTAATATTTTATTTGGAAACAGGGTCTCACTAAGTTGCTGAGAGCCTCACTAAGTAGCTGAGGCTGGCTTTGAACCTGTGCGATCCTCCTGTCTCAGCCTCCCAAGCGCTGGGATTATAAGCGTGTGCCACCACACCCGGCATTCTTCTTTTTTTAATTTTTTTATTGGTGCATTATATTCATACACCATATTGGGGTAAAAAACTTGTGTGTACATACATGTACACATCACTGATTTAACCCCTACCCAATTCCCACCCCATTCCCTCCCCGTCCCTCCTTCCCTTGCTTGGCTTAGTGGTTGACTTCGATATGTTTAAGTACATTGTGTGTTTTAGAGATTTTCCTTCTTCCCCCCTCCTTTCTCCTCCTTTAGGTTGTCTTGTTTGCTCCTCTATAGGATTTCCTTTTTCATCTAGAGTTCCTCCTATGACCCATTTCTCCCTAGCTCTCACATATTAGGGAAAGCATCTGATTTCTTATTTTTTGTGACTGACTAATCTCACTTAGCATAATGTCCTCCAGTTCCATCCATTTCCCTGAAAATGATGTAATTGAGTTTTTTTTTTGATACCTGAGTAAAATTTCATTGTGTACATATTCCACAGTTTTGTAATCCATTCATCTGTTGATGGACATCTTGGCTGGTTCCACAGTTTGGCTATGGTGAATTGTGCAGCTATGAACATAGATACACATGCATTAGTTTGATAGTTTGGTTTCCTATCTTTTGGGTAGATATCCAGAAGTGGTATTGCTGGATCAAATGGTAGATTTGTTCCCATTCTTCTGAGGATTCTCCATACTGTTTTCCAAAGTGGTTGCACTAATTTGCAATCCCACCAACAATGTCTTAGAGTTCCCATTTCTCCACATCCTCGCCAGCATCTGTTGTTGTTTGTGTTTTGAATGATTGCCATTTTAGTTGGAGTTAGGTGAAATCTCAGGGTAGTTTTGATTTGCATCTCTCTGATTGCCAGTGATGTTGAGCATTTTTTCATGCATTTATTGGCCATTTGAATTTCTTCTTTTGTGAAGTGTCTATTTAGTTCGTTTGCCCGTTTTGTTATTGGATGCTTTGTTTTATTAGTGTTGAGTTTCTTGAGTTCTCTGTATATTCTAGATATTAGTCCTCTATCGGAGGTGTAGGTGGCAAAAATCTTCTCCCATTCTGTAGGCTCCTGATTGAGGTTCTTGACAGTTTCCTTTGCTGAACAGAAGCTCTTCAGTTTCACGCAATCCCACGTATTGATTCTCCTTTTAATTTGTTGTGCCTTTGGGGTCTTGTTGAGAACTTGTTTATCTGTGCCTCTGTGTTGCAGTGTTATAATCTTCTTGACATAGGGTGTCCCTATACTATAGTCTTTTATCTGCTCATTCAGTCCGTATATTAAGCAACAAGAGAGCATTGAGGAGGAAAGATCCAGTTTCTTAATTCCAAAACATCCAGTCTTCTTTGTTTTAAGTACTATGCTGGGTGTTAAGGACACAAACATGAATAAGACAAATGGAGCCTTGATTTTTAGCCTAATGTAGTGCTATTCAATAGAACTTCCTCTGATGATGGAAATATTTCCAATCTGTGCTGTCTACTATGGAAAGAGCTAGCCACATTTGGCTATTAAGCACCTGAAATGTGGCTATCAGGACCTGAATTTTAATGTTATTATTATTAAGTGTGTGTGTGTGTGTGTGCGCACGTGTGTGCGTGTGCGTGTGTGTGTGTGCATGTGTGTGTGTGTTACTGAGGATTGAACCCAGGAGCATTCTACCTTCAAGCCACACTCCCACCCTATTTTTATTTTATATTATTTTGAAGCAGAGTCTCACTGAGTTCCTAAGGCTGGCCTCCAACCTGAAATCCCCCCGTCTCAGCCTCCCAAGTACTGGGATTACAAGTGTGTGCCACCACACCCAGCTTTCAGTTTTAATTCACTTGAATTTAAATAGCCGCATGTGGCTAGTGGGAGCCATATTAGACAGCACAAATCTACTGGGAAAGAGACACAAGTTGCCAGGCCATCCTATGATCAGGACAGCATGGTTAGAGCTGCCGTTGTGGTCTGCTCACAGAAACAGTAGAGAGAGGGAGATTGGATTTTCCTAGGAATTAGGAATTCTTCCTCAAAGAGGAAAACTCTGTGCTAAATCCAGGACGATGCGCCTGGCATGCTTGGTGATGGGAAAGGAGTGTGTGTGTGTGCAAAAGACTTAAAACTGGCGATTCCTGCGTTGTTTGTAGCCTTCCCAGCTGGGATCCCCCGTAGGTTAACCAGAAAAGCTGGGTTTCGGCAAGGACAGGCAGATGTGTTCTGCCCGCTGGCCTGGCTCTTGGCACTCTCAGTCCCTGGGGGTAGGTGCTGACAAGATGGACTCATGACTCTCCCAAGACTGAGGGATCCAAGGGGCTGAAATGACCCTGGGAATGACGACTGCACCCCAGGGAGAGGGCGCGGGGTGTCTGGAGACCATCTGGAAAGCTGGGAAGCATTTAGGGGAGGAGGGTTGACGCAGGGGGAGGAGGTTACTAGGAGCCAGTTCCTCATAACCAACCCTCACTCTGGGGTCAGCCTCATCTTCCTGTCTAGATGGCGAGATGGGGGGAGGGATTCTTGGGGCTCTTCGGAAGAGCAATTATGATGAGGCTGGGCAGAGTGTGTGGTTAGATCTTCCAGGGCCCTCCTGTGCTGTGGAGTTCTTGGTGACTGGCTGGTGGGGCCCACATCACCTCCACTGGGCTGAGTCCCCCAGGGCTGAGGTCCACTCTGCTGCTCTGGAGTTTACAAAGGTAGATGTTTAATTTCTGCATTCCTGAAGTAGAACTCTTGACTTACTCTTTTAAGAGCCACTCCCTCCCCAGGCTTTTTAGTCTTGAGATGGTATCCCATCCAACAAGCTGCTCCATCCAGAAACCTGGGAGTAATTGTGAACTCTCCCCTTTTCCTTATTTCCTGCAGTGTCTCCGTCATTAGCAGGTTTTGGTGATTCTCCCTCCCAAATACATCTCTAGCCCATTTATTTCTCTCCATTTCTCCTGACACTCTTCTGGCCCAAGCTTCTATAATTCTCGTCCGGGAACTTGTCTTTAACTAGCTGCCTGACTTCCTATGCTGGCCTCTTCTTTTCTACACATAAAGCAATTTTTAAAAATTAGGTTATTTATTTGCTTGCCTAAGACATTTTCAAGGGGTTCACGTATTACTTGGCATAAAATCCACATTCCTTAAACACGGCCCAAAAGACCCGTGTGTTTTGGTCCTGATACCTCTTCAAAGTCAACCCACAGGAGTCTCCCTGAGCACTTGGTATTCCTGCTACACCGGTGTTCCCGTTACTCGTGTAAGCCAAGATCTTTCCAACTGCCGAGACTTTGCCCATGTTGTGGCCTTGCTCCCTCTTTTTCTGAGCTGGATTCTTCTTTCCCTTGGCACTCCCTGCATGTACCCCCTCTCCTCTTCTTCCATAGCACATCCTTTCCTTCACAATGGAATTTGAAATTTGTCTTGTCAACTGTCTTTCTCACTGGCTTCTAAACTCTCTCAAAGCAGGAGCCATTTCTACTGGGTTAACCACAGCACACCCAGCAGCTGCAAGGCTTTCTTGAACACAGAAGTTACTAGGTAAGTGTTCATCAGAAATGTGAGGGAGTGCCACTTTTTCCTTGTGCATTTCTACAAACCAACACTATTCTCAGGAGGAGATGGTTAACCCCATGGACTTCCGACCCTGGTCCTGGCTATTTATGACATTCACCCTATATTTTCCCGCTCTCTTGTCATCATATCTAAGAACAGTCAGACTTTTCAACTATTACTAAAGCCTTGTAGATTTCCAAGGAACCCTGACTCCATTCGTTTTTTTAAATGACCATTCTAATGTTCTGAATATAAAGATGGTAGTTGTGTGAACATTGTTATAGGGTCAATCCTTTCCCAGCCTGAGTCTGACTAGGATTTCCATAAACTTTTTCTAAACATTCTTCCTCTCTAGAAAACTATGGGTGGTGTGAGAATAGGAGGACTTCATCCTGGGCAGCAGTATTTGGAGATGATCAGGTAGTGACCTGATCTCTATAGCTCAGAAGAGGATTCAGGCTCACCCATGAGCAAGGGAACTAGTTCCTCCTTTTTTGAACTTTCAGTTTTTATGTTATTCATGGTCCTTGTTCTGTGCATTATGGACCAGACTCCAGGGCAGCACAGTGGTGAGGCCAAGAGTTCGAGCATTGTAAGCCAGTTGTTTGGCCTTAAAATAGATATAAAGATAGACAAGTCACTGGAGATCTCTGGTCCACTGTCCTTCTCTGTCCTCTGAGTGCCCCTCCTCTTCATCATGATCCTGCCCATCACCACCTCGACTCTCCTAACAGAGGCCATGTGGAAGGAGCAGTCGGTGGATTATGCTCTACTGAGTACCTGCCTCTAACAGTGCTGTCATCAGTGCCTTGGATCCTGGAAGGGCATGGGCAGAAAGGCTGGGCCTGAAAACAGAGCCAGCTGCCATATCCTTGAAGGTTGGCTCATAATTGCCCTCCATCATGTTTGACAAATTTCTCTTTCTTTCCCAGGAGAACACCTGAAATAGAAAAATGCTCCAACTAACTCACCTCACCCCGACTCATTCTCAAAGCAATTCCTAGAAATGCAGAAACTTCTAATATTAAGAAAACATTTCAGTTGGCTAAACCTGGAATGGTATCTTTCTCACTACCCATTGTACTTTATGTAAAGTGGCAAAACACTATTAAAGTCAGAAATATTATTGATACTTTTTTTCAGAACTGGAGATGGAACCAAGGGACATTCTACCTCTGTGCTATAGCCCCAGTCCTATTTTTCTATTCTTTATTTTGAAACAGGGTCTTAGTGAGTCGCAAAGGGGCTCACTAAGTAGTAGCTAAGGCTGTCCCCGAACCATGATCCTCCTAAGACTCCCAAATGCTGGGATTACAAGCATGAAACACCACGCCTGACTATTTTTTTTAAACTTAGATCTGAACATACTAGAAAGTAGAATAAGAAAAAAAACGTGACAAAAATAACAACATTTTTAGATCACTTGATTCTTTACATCTGTTATCTTTTCCGCATCTGTTTCTTTTTCTTCCTGAAATAACTCATAAACTTCACTTGAAGATCCATTTTTTCTTGTACTCTTGTCACAGGATCTAGACGGCTCTCCTCGCTCAGCAAGAATCAAGCATGTGCTCTTTGCATGTCAATCAAAAAACTACCTCCCCTTGAGTTCTCTGGTGAAGGCCTTGTGACCACCCACATAGAACTCAGTGAATCTTGTCCATTCAAAGACCAAGAGGAGATATGGAAGAAAACTAAGTACTTCTGATGTCAGCCTTTAAATTAGATTCCCCATTCTGACACCATTCACAAAACATTAATCCATATGGCTTAATGATTTTTAGATCAAACTTTATAAGATTAGAATAAAATAAGAATGAAAGACTGCTTTATTGGTAATTTGCATAACATACAAGTCACCTGTTTAAAGTACACAGTTCAATGGCTATATATATATATATATATATATATATATATATATATATATATATTCACAGAGTATACAAGCATCACCATAATAGATTTTAAAACATTTTCACATTTTCATCTTTTAACCTCCCTCCCCCCTCAAAAAAACCCTATTCTCTTCATATCACTTCTTCATTTCTAGGCAACCACTAATCTACTCTCTGTCTTTGTAAATTTGTCTGTTCTAAATGTGTGTGTGTGTGTGTGTGTGTGTGTGTGTGTGTGTGTGTGTGGTGTGGTGTTTTGTATCTAGCTTCTTCTTTCACTTAGCATGTTTACCAGACTCATTGATGTTGTAGGATGTATCAGTACTTCATTCCTTTTTACTGCTAAATAGTATTCCATTGTATGGATATACCACCACTTTATTTATTCTTTCACAATTGATAAATATTTTGGTTGTTTCCATTTTGAGATTATTAAAAGCAATGACATTGTGCACATCTGTATTCAAGTGTTTGTGCTGACATTTGTTTTCACTTCTCCTGAGTATTTACATAGGAGTGCAGTTGCTGGGTTATATAGTAACTCTCTGTTTAAGCTTTTCAGGAACTGCCAAATTGTTTTCCAAAGTGCCTGCACTATTCTGAATTTTCACCAACAGTGCATGAAGGGTCCAAGGCCTCCACTTGTGGTTATCTGTACTTCAATTCTAGTCATCCTAATGAGTGTGAAATAGTATCTCCCTTTGGTTTTGATTTCCATCTCTCTGAAGCTTAATAATGTTGAATGTCTTTTCAAGTGCTTGTTTATCATTTGCATATATGCTCTGGAGAGATGTTTATTTGGGTCGTTTGGAGATTTTTAACTTTAGTTTTTGATTTTTCTCATTGTGAAATAAAGATGACCTTGTTGGATAATTTGCAGAACTCAGAAATCTTAAAGGAATGTGTTAAAATATACAACCTCATAAAAAATTAAATATCTGCATTTTCAAAGACAACATAAACACTGTTGCATTAATCAGCTTTCCATCACTATGACAAAATACCTGAGAGAATCAGCTTGAAAAGGTTTATTTTGACTCATGGTTTCAGAGGTTTCAGGCCATGATTTCATGGTCCTACTGCCTTTGGGTCTGTAGTGGGGAGTGGATTGAAGAGGAAACTTCACCTGGTGACAGCTAGGAAGTATAGAGAGAGGAGAGCACCTGGGTCCCAATATCCCCTTTGAGGGCAGGCCGGCAATGACCTAATTTTCTTCATTAGGCCCCACTTCCTTAAAGTTCTACCATCTTCCAATGGCACCATCACCAGGGGACCAAGTCTTCACGTACAATCCTTGAGGACACATTTAAGATTAAAACCACAACAGTCAAGCGAAAACCACCTTTTCTCTGCTTTAGAGGAGAAAGTATTTCAAATGCATACACTATGGGTTAATATTAGTAATATATACAAACAGTTCCTGACTTAAAATAGTTTGACTTTTTTTTACTTTGCAGTGGTATAAAAATGACACACACATATTTAATTGTTTTAGGATTTTGTCTTTGAACTTAGAGAAAAATATATACATGGGAGGTGGCTTTGGCAGAAGTGATGTTGGAGAAAAAAGATGGGGACAAACTCAGGTGCACAGTCTATTTTCTCTTTCCACCTCGGGCAGGTGGATTATATCTAAAGAGACTGGTCCCAATTGACTTGAGGAGTTACTTTGTGGAATGATGGAAAATAGATGCCTGGGACACTCCACCCAATGACTGGGGTTTGGCCTTCTCCTACACATTACATGTTCTTAGACGGTAGCAGAGACTCCTGGAGAACATGTGACTATCTCATGCCACTGTCTCAAAAGGGAACCACATGGACTGCATATCCCTTCCAAAGCAGAAGTTTTAGAAAAATGAATTGAAAAGTTAAAATAAACTAGGTAGATTTATGGAAATGCAGCACCATATATGCAATATAAAACAAGAACAAAACTATATTTTTAGAAGTACCAGGTAAAAAACATTGCCTAAGAAGATGTAATAGTTGAAATAAAAATATGAGAGGCAACAAGATGAATATAGCTGAAGAAAAAAATTAGTAAACTGGAAGATCAGATTAAGGAAATCTCCCAGAAAGCATCAGGAAAGGATAAAGAAATAGAACATATACAAGAAAAGTTAAAGAACACACAGGGTGGAAATAGAAGTACTAATATCCAGATAATAAGAGTCTCAGAAAAAAAATATAAGAATAGGAAAGCAAAAATACATAGAAAAGAAAGTATTGGACAAATAATATAGATATATTTCCAAACTGAAAAAAAACCCAACCCTCAGAATAAGTATTGAAGAAGTACAATTAGGAGAGAGAAGAAAGACTTCACATCTAAATACGATAGTATAATGCTTAAGAATATCAAAGGAAATAATTCAATTGCAGAAAATATGTTTTGTATTACATTTATTATTTTAAATATAGAAAAATTTCTAAATGTAAAATTAAAAAAATTTAAATTAAAATGCCTTACATTTTATTGGGGCAAAAATATATGTCACATAAAATTGACCATTTTAACCATCTTAAAAATGTCAAGTTCAGTGGCGATGAGTATTTTCACAGTTATGCAACCAATACCACCATTTATCTCCAGAACTTTCCATCATCTAGAATTAAAACTTCAAACACTAATTCCTCATCTCTCTCTCCCCATAGCCCCTGAAAATAACTATTCTACTTTCCATCCCTGTCCTTTTTTTGATGTGTAGGGCACTGGGGATCAAACCCAGGGATATTCTACCTCCAAGCTACACCTGAGCCCTATTTTACTTTTAAAATAGAGTCTCACTAAGTTACCACATGATGGTCTCACATCTGTGATCCTCCTGTCTCAGTCTCTCAAGTACTGGGATTATAGGTATGTGCCACTGTGCCTGGCTTCCATCTCTGTACTTTGTTTTTAAGACCATAACATTATAAACTGTTAAATGTAGAATAACATTTTAAAAGCTTCCTCAGACAAAGGAGTAAACAACTAGCAAGGCCCAAGAGTCATTTTGGCAAAAGACTTCTGAATAGCACCACCAGAGGCAAAAAGACAAAGGAGTCATATTTTTTAAATATTGAAGGGAAAACTTTGCAAGTAGGATGTTTATAACTAACCAAATTATCATCTGAATGAAACACACAAAAAATGATCTTCCATTATAAGTGGTCTCAGAGGGCCAGCTACAAGAGATGAGCATTGAAGACACTTTTTGAAGTGTCTTTTAAGAAGAAAACTTAAGAGCTATGGCAAGAAATAGCAAATGCAAAGGTGAGCAATGATCTCGACGATGTGTTTGTTTTAAATGATAGAATCAAAGAAAAAAAAAAGAGCATCCTATAACATGGGTGAATCTTGGTAGTACAATATTGAACCAAAAAAATCTCAACTGTAATTTTCCAAGTTTGAAAACAAAATTTTAAACAAATTAAATGTGTGTGTGTGCTTGTGTATGTGCTCACACATGCAATAAAACTGCAAGTTTAAAATTCATGTAAATGATAAACATGATGATTTACCATAGTTGTTACTTGGACAAGGGAGGTCAAGAGGTGGGGGAGGGGTAGCACCCTATTCTTTATTTTTTCTTTTTCTTTTTCTTTGGCAGTGCTGAGATGGGACCCGGGGGCATTCTACCTCCAAGCTACACACCCAGCCCTATTTTTTATTCTTTATTTTGAAACAGGGTCTCACTGAGTTGCAGAGGGCCTCACTAAGTAGCTGAGGCTGACCGTGAACTGCAATCCTCCTGTCTCAGCCTCCCAAATGCTGGGATTACAAGTGTGCACCACCATGGCCTCTTTTTTAAAATTTTCTTTTATTTAGATGAATGGTGATCTGTGGGTTTTTTTTAAGTAAATAAATACATAAACAGCAAACAAAAGGGGGTTGCATGTGTACTAATGATACTTTGTGCATCAGAAGTCTATAGGGGGTGGGGGGAATGTTAAGGAAATGCCAAGCAATCCTATTCATTTGTTTTCTGGAGATGGCAAAGTGTTTTACAGCTCTGCTGTCAAGTTTCTGCATGAATTTGACCTGGGTAGAAATGAGCCCCAAGATGCATGTGTGCTCCCTGGCCAGGCCTTGCTGCCTTCAATGCTTTGAGTAACAAAGGATATGAATGTGTTACTAAAACGAAGCAGGGTAGGAGGTGATCAATAGGTAGGGTGTCAAATCCGAAAGCCTGGTTTCAGTTTCCAGACTGCCACGTTCCAGAGGAGCAGCTGTAAGCAAGTTTTTTCACCCCTCTCCACAGGATAAGGGTTCATGTTCCCGTGGCAAAGTGCTTGGCACATGGCATTTGCTGAGAAGTATTAGCAAAAACATAATCGTGCGAGTGAAGACTACAACAACAAAATAAGAAAAAAAAAATCCTGAGTTGATTAGGGTCGAGTTTTTTGATCCAAGATTGCTAATAAATTCTGGAATCCTGCAACAGTCCCTAAACCTCCATCATTCGCCTTTGGGTTTTTTTTTCCTTGTTTGTTTCTTAGTTTCCTAGTAAACATCTTGAGAAAGTCCAACCTTATTTGGATGAACAAAGGGGCAAAGGGATTTGGCTGGAGGCACAGAGGAAGCTGTGGCATTCCTGGTGAAGGCCAAAACTCGGGCCTCTTAGGAAGAGATCAGCAAGGTGAGGGAGTCAGGGACACAGGGCAGGGACACAGGGACACAGGACAGATGTGAGGAAGGGGACCTCACATCTGTTGAGACCTACTCAGAGCCAAGCACCATGTTTCATGTTCTGGCAAAGACCAGAGCAAACTTGGGTAAAGTTACACCCAGTTTGAAAATCCCAAGACTCCACACACTAGGTGAAGTCCAGGTCTCCCTGGACAGCAGAAAGTGAAGGGGTCTCAAAGACGCCTGATGCAACTTACCAATTCCGCTCCCCCACCTTGCTCGAGGGTAGTATCCAATGATCACCCTCTTGCGGGCCTTTCTGGCAGGAGTCCGTCTACTCAGCCTGGGCCCCGGGATGCTCTAAGGTGTTCTACTTCTCCAGGTCACTGAGTGGTCTGACCTGAGCCCCCATCTCATACCCGCCCTAGTGTCTCTGCTTTAGTTACCACTAAGGAACAGAGGTAGAGAGCTGAATGCCATCCATTTTCAGCCTTCTGGAAGCCGGGGACTCTGGCCTTCTTGAGGTCATTGTAGGCCTCGATGGGCCACCCAGATTTTCTCTGCTGTTTGTGCTGGGGTTTCTGGGAGTTTCCCAAATTGCCTCCAGTTTGCCTGTAATGCGGCCTCTTCCTCTTCATCTCGCCATCCCTCCAGCTCCCTTCCGGCAAACCCTTGGGAAGGTGCCAGCGTTCCCTTTCCCAGCATGTGAAAGCTCCTATTGCGGAGTGTCCGGGTCCTGATGGGCAGCTAGCACTGAGTGAATGGATGGCCTAGCAGTGGGATTGGTCACAGGATGGTGGCCGCCCTGAGAGGTGGCTGCTGATAGATGGCGGTCTTGGCCCCATGTTGACTCCTTGGTGACATGAGTGTTCCTTGTGTTTCACGATTCATCTTTTGTCTTCCTGCTTTCCTGAAATAAGGAATGACAAACAATCCCAGAATCCGAGCCACATGTCCCCAAATGCGTGTGGCTTAGCATTGGTCATGTTTTTCCAATTATCCCTTGTTCTGGATGCCACAGTTAATACGCGCGTGCACACTCACACACATACCCAGGACAATTTTTAGCCAGACATCCAGACTCCTCTTTTCCCAGAACGCCATGGCCCTTCAAGACCTTGCCCCTCCCAGCCCCTCCATCTCGACTCCACGCCCCCTATAGACCCCTGGCCCCTCGGCTCACCCTTGCTCTGGGAAGGCCACTCTCTCAAGACAGGATGTACTTATTTTTGTGTTGCCCGGAACGCCTTCCCGCCCATCTCGTGATTTTCCAAATCCTGCCCATCCTTAAGACCTAGCGTGAGGCTGCCCATCATGACAGCTTCCCAAGGCTGGCGTACATGTCGATATCCTTGAAGCTGGAATTCCTTCAGCACGCAAGGCTCCAAACAAGCACATATACCAACCTTTTTGAATCGAAGATTATGTATCATAAATCTTTTTAAAAAACAATTATTTGTGGCTGATAGCAAAAGGAAAGTATGGTCATTGGAATTGCGGATAAAAAATAGAAGATAAAAACGGCCCCATTTCCTCTACTTAATCACCATTCACATTTTTCAAAGGACCTGAAAGGAAGGCCTTTTACTACACGTACACTAGCATGCACGCACGCACGCACTCATGTACAGCCTTACTTTTTTAAAAGAAAAAAAATTCAAGTTGTACTTACATATGGCTTTTTTCTACTCAGCAATGTATTGTGAGCAGCTTTACACAAAGAATCCCTTTTTTTTTAATGTCGAAAGACTTCATGAATGACCACATAAGAGCATTTATACTTTAACAAAAAACGTTTTATTATGGAAAATTTCAAACATGCTAAAGTCGAGACAACAGTATAATAACCCCCCATGCACTCGTCATCCAGTTTCAATAATTATTACCATTCTCTCCTTCTAGTTTCATCCACCCTGCCTTTTTTTTTTCCCCTGGAGTGTTTTTTTTTTTTTTTTTTAAGCCCAGATATCACTTTATTTCACTGCAAACAGCCACTGTCTTTGTAAGATCTGTTGCTTGAGAAAATACATCAGAACCCCAAAGCGGTCTACATTCAGGACCACTTTCAAGTGAATCTGCATCTCATTCCTGACAGCAACACTGACGATTTGAAAAATAGTCACACATATTCGTGCGAGTTGTATTATTTACTTGGCCCTCAGTGGAAGCTTGTAGGGCATGTGGATGTACAGATCTCTTGCAAGAGTTCCAGCCCACAAGCCAGGCACTGCTGGTCTGATCCACTAACTCAGGCATTCAATCAAACTCTGCCTTGCGCTCCCCTCCAGTTGGCTCACACATGTGTGCTTTCTCTCCCAACTCCACGACATCAGCCCCAAGGCCTGGGATCGTGTCAGCTTCTGTCCTGCACACGAGGCTGGAGGAGTCCAGCTAAACTGTGGTCAGACAGCTACTTCAGATAACAGGATGCAGAGGCCTCTGGAGTCTTGAACTTCACTTGAAGAAATTGAGGCTGCAGACATGGGAGGATTTCCTGAGGAAGAGCTGGGATGAAGTCTAGGGTTTCTTCTCTCTCTTTCCACCTTATCACACTACCCTGTGGGCAGAGTTTTAAACGATGGATGGGACACAGGGAAGCATAGCCCCAGGGATGGCATACTTGGTCTCTTTGCCAAGTCCCCCTGCCCAGGATCCTTGTGAAGGCTTCTGGGCCAGTTTAGGACCTGAGTCCTGTTGTCCACATGCCTTCCTTCCAGGTCCCTTGCCAAGGGAGTCAAAGACATAAGGATAAATCCCAAAGTGAAACAAAGTAGTAGCATAATCTCTGGGCAATACCCGCCAACTCCCCGAAGCTGGGCTGGCACAGGAGAGACGCTGCCCAAGAGGCACTGCCCATCTCCAGCTCCCAATACCTAGTTGCTGGGCCTGGTGGTAGACTCTGACTTTACTTCTCCCAACCAGCTAGAGGCTGGGGATGCCTCTGCTACCCAGCCGCAGGCAGGCTGCGAATGAGATGGCAGCTTTTGCTTCTGGGAGCCATGTTGAGCATTCCAGTTGAGAGAGGCCGCGGGGCCTGCCTGAGAGGGCTGGGTTCGAAGTGAGCCAGGATTCAGTAAGCCCATTCATTGTGAAACCTGATCAGGGAATGCCCAGCCCTGGCCAGAACAACTCTCTTTTCAAGGGGAAGATGGAAAGGAGTTGAGAGGAAGCTCCAAGATGGTACTCTGTGATGTTTCCATAGATTGGGGAGAAGCTGGGTGGTTCTCTCTCCCTCTGGGAGTCCCTCTGAATTGTGGGGATGACCATCTTCTCCAGCACATTTTAAGGGTTAATGTTGATTTATTTACTTACTTACTTACTTATTTATTTACTTATTTATTTTTACATTACTGGGGATGGAACCCAGAAGCATTCTATCTCCAATCTATGCTGCCAGCCCTATTTTTTTTTATTTTTTATTTTTTTGGTATTTTATTTTTTTATTTTTATTTTTTTAATTTATTTTTTATTGGTGCACTGTATTCATACATCATAATGGGATAAAAACAAACTTTTGTATACATACATGCACACATCGCCCAATTAGCCCCTACCCAATTCCCACCCCTTTCCCTCCCCATCCCTCCTTCCCATGCTTGGCTTAGTGGTTGACATCTAGTATTATAGCAATTTATCCAAAATTAACAATGATAATCTCACAGAACAGTTTCATTTGTCTGATACCAAGCTCTTGATGACTTAAAGATAACATTTCAATATTTCTTTTTGCTTTCTTTCTTACCAGAGAATATTTTTTTCTTTTTTTTTTTGGTGAAACTATCATACATTTATTTATTTATTTTTCAGAAAAAAATCTATCCTAATGTGGAATATGGACTCTAGATACCCAAAACGATCTCGAAAAAGAACAAAGCTAGAAGATGTATATTTTCTGATTTCAAACCATATGAAGCTACAATAATTGAAACAGTGTAGTACTGTTATAAAGGCAGATATATAAACCATTGGAGTTAAATAAAAGCCTAGAGCTAAATTCTTCCATATATTGTCAAGTTATTTTTGACAAGGTCTTCACAAACATTTGGTGGAGGAAATAATGATCTTTTAACTAAATATTGTTGAAAAATAATAATTACATGAAAAAGAATAAAATTGGACCCTTACCTAACACCATATACAAATATTAACTCAAAATAGATAAAAGATCTAAATATAAATCTTAAGACTATAAACGTTTAGAAGAAAATCTGGGTCATTAAACCTCACAACATTGAAATTGGCAGTGATTTCTTGGAAATGATTTCAATGGCACAAGCAAGAGAAGGGTAAACAAAATCCCTAAAAAATAAAAAAAATATTGTATATCCAAAGACAATGTAAACAGAGTTAAAAGTTACTGATAGAATGGGATAAAATATTTCCAAATGCTATATCTGAAGGTATATTAATATTCCAACTAGAAATCCTAAAAATTAGCAACAATGAAAGCAAACAATACAATTTAGAGATAGGTAAAAGACTAACATAAATAATGAATCTCCACAGATAACCAATCTTAGTTGTCTGTTGGATGGAAAATCTTGTTTCTCTGGTTCTGGTGTGTGTTACCTATTTCTTCTTTGTAGTTAATCTCTTTGAGTATTTTCTCTAGCGCTGGTTTTGAAGACATAAATTCCTTCAGTTTCTGTTTCTCATGGAAGCTTCTTATTTTTCCATCTAATTTGATAGAAAGTTTTGCTGGGTAGGAAATTTTTGGCTGGAAGTTGTTTTCTTTCAGAGTTTGGAATATGTTACTCCAAGCCCTTCTGGCTCTCATGACTTGGTTTGGGAAGTCTGGAGTGATTCTAATTGGTTTGCCTCTGAATGTCACTTGGCCCTTTGCTTTTGTTGCCTTTAAGATTCTCTGCTTGGCTTCCACATTGGTCATTTTGACAATTATGTGGCGTGGGGATCCTCTTCTCCGATCCTGTCTAAAGGGAGTTCTATAAGTTTCCTGGACCTGCGTATCAACCTCTTGCTCTATGTTTGGAAAATTTTCTGCTATTACTTCCTTGAAGAGATTGTTGATCCCTTTGGTTTCACTTTCTTTTCCCTCCTCTATTCCAATTATTCTTAGGTTAGCTCTCTTAAAATGGGCCCATATTTCTTCAATGTTAGATTTCTGCTGTCGGATATTTTTTTCTAGATTAGAAACTATGCGTTCATTTTTGGAATGATCATCTTCTAAGAGCAAGATTCTGTTCTCCATGTGGTCTAATCGGTTGTTCGTGCTTTGAATTGAGGCCTTTACTTCATTAATTGCATCCTTTATCTATTTTTGGCTCTCTCTAAATTCTTTACGACACACCTCTATTATTTCTACAGTTATTTTCCTGATTTCATCTTCTAGAAATCTCTGAATTTCTGTTTTATCGGGTTCTGATGTTGTGGGGTTGTGGGCATTCATTGCTCCATTGTTATTCCTCTTTTCCATGATTTCAGAAGTTTGTGCTTTCTCTGGGTTCTTCCCTTGGGTCACTACGACTTCACTTAAGGTGCTCTGGATCTCAAGTTTGTGGTATCTCAGTCCCCACTACTCCTTTACTGGGTTGTATCGCAGAGTCTCAGACCCTGGGAGTCAATCGAGGCTGCTTTAGACCATGGGGGGGGTGCCAGGTTGGGCGTTCTCCTATGGTGTGATATCTCTGCCACCGCCACTCCCCCACTGGGTCAAGTCCCTGGGAGTATAGTACTGGGATTTCTCCTCTAGGGGCCGCAATTTGACTCGCTGTTGTTGAGTGCACAGATGGAGCTGTAGTGGACTCGGTGAATTCGCTGCTGCTGCTGTCGGTGGCAATATAGCACCGCTGCCATGCCCTCCGCCATGAGGTTGGCGTATTTCTTCTCTGCTGTTGAGCTCTGCTCTGAGTCTCTGCAGGGTATGCTGAGCCCAGCCCCTGGGAGCTTTAGATGCTCCCTGCGCTTAGAAATCTGCCGAATTTTGCCTGTCTGTTCTGCAGTGGTTCACCTTGGCTTGCTGTCCACCGCTCCCCTCTGGAGCCTGGTGGGCTGTTGAGTGCTTTGGTGTGGTGCCGTCCAGTGAATTTGCTGCTGCCGCCGGCAGTATGGTGCTGCTGCCGCGTCCTCAGCCGTGAGGCCGGCATATCTCCTCTCTGGCTCTGAGCTGCGTTCTGAGTCCCCCTCCTCTCTGGGGCCTGGTGCTGCAAGGGAAGATGGCGCCCGCCGCTTCACGTTGCGGCTCAGGCCGCAGCACTGCAGTCTGGTTTCTTTCTGGTGTCTCATTTTTCCAGCCCTCTTTTCTTCTGTCCCTTGTAATTACATTTTTTTTTTCTCTGCTGATGGTGTTTTCTGGCTATGAAAGGCGCTGATTTTGTGGTAATAGAGATTGGTTGTTAGTGGGGCTCGTAAGCCCCGCTTTTCTTCATCGCCCTTATTTTTTATTTTGAAACAGGGTCTCACGGAGTTTCAAAGGGCCTCACCAAGGAGCTGAGGTTGTCTGTGAACTAAGATCCTCTTGTCTCAGCCTTACTGTTGACTATTTTCCTGGGGGTGGGGGTGGGGGTCTGGGGATGGAACCCAGGGGCATTTGACCTCTGAGCTATACTTCCCACCCTATTTTGTACTTTTATTTTGAAACAGGGTCTCACTAAGTTTCAGAGGACCTCACTAAGTAGCTGAGGCTGTCCTCGAACCATGATCCTCTAGAGGGTCTCAGCCTCCCGAATGCTGGGATTGCAAGTGTGCACCACCACACCCAGCAATATTGACTATTTTGACCATAACAAACGGTCACTTTATTAAAATTGAGCTGGGATGATGTCCTTATAGGCCACTGTATTGTTTGTACACTCAAACTAAACTCTACGTATTTGTTCCTGATTTTTTCTTTACTATCCTTTTTGTCAGAAAATTTAGATCTAAAAACGAACTCCCCTTCCTTCCATCTACCTACAACTTTCAGGCACTCGCTGAAATAGTTATTGCCATTTTGCACAGAATCTCAAATTATATGCTTCTGCAGTTTAGACAGAGGTGGGGGTAGAGGGATCTTGGAGAAGAGTGAAGGTGCAACCTAAAGGAATGTCAGCCAATAGACACACCCTTCCTGCCACTCCTTGCCCCAAAATGTTCTTAGGGCCCCATCCCCCAGCAAAGACATACACATCAGCCAGTCACGAGGTCAGCAACCAAACCAAGACTTCTCGTATGGCATCTTAGCAGCAAAACTCTCCAATTTCCAGCCAAAGTTCAAGCAGCTATAGCCCTAAAGATGGGGTGGGGCGAGCTGGGCGTGGTGTTGCACACCTGTAATCCCAGTACTTAGGAGGTTGAGACAGGAAGATTGCAGGGTCAAGGCCAGCCTCAGCCATTTAGCAAGACCCTCTGCAACTTAGTAAGACCCTATTTAGAAAAAAAAAAGTACTGGGAGTATAGATTGGAAGCAGAATGTTTGTTGGGTCATTCTCCAGTGCCCCCCCAAAAAAAGAAAATGGAAGCATTGGCTTTTCAGGGTGTCCAGGGCCATCTTAAAGACCTCAGAAATTGCTCAAAAATCTTAAACATTCCAGCTCCTTTGATTTAATAGTTTCTCATGCATGTTGTATATAAAGGAAAGTATGGACACACACACACAACACACACACACACACACACACACACACACGAACCACATTGGGAGAGGAACTTCTCATAATATTATTCCACATAACTCTCCCTTGCTTACCTCCTTCTCTAGCTCTAAGAAGCAGAATATACTAAAAAAAAACTAAACCATTCTATTTATTCAATTGAGTAGAAGAAGCGTTTTCTTGTGTGTGTCATACTGGGGACTAACCCAGGACCATTCTACCTCTGAGCTACACCTCCAGCCCCATTTTTGTTCTTTATTTTGAAACAGGGTCTCACTAAGCTGCAGAGGGCCTCACTCAGTAGCTGAGGCTGGCCGCAAACCTGAAATCCTCCTGTCTCAGCCTCCTAAGTACTGGGATTACAAGTGTGCACCACCATGCCCAGCTAAGAAGCTTGGAGCCTCAGAGCAGGTAGCAATCTGTGAGTCCTGGACACATTGGGGAGGAGATGGGGCTCAGGAGAAGAGAGGATGTTTCTGGGGAGGGAAGAACTCAAGGGAAGAGAGGAGGTGGGAGGAGCCCAGCGGACTCTAGAGAGGAGCCAAGCAGGGCCTGGGTGGAGTGCAGGTGCGTAAGTGGCCGAGTGATCAATAGGCTGGTGAGGGCACAGTCAGTTCCCAGCCTGTGTTAGACACGTTTGTAGGACACGCTGACTGGCATTTTTTTTTTTTTTCTGAAGAGGTAGGCAATTGGGTCTGCATGTATTTTTAGATCGTCTTTTCCTCCCTCTTCTGAGCAGTGACTCTTAAGAGCTTTCAGCCTGAGGTCATCTGTTTTCCTAGTCCCCATTCCAGGGAAGCAGATGCCAGTACCACCACCTCACACGGAGGCTGCTGCCGCCCCGGCTCTGACCCCAGGAGAGCGACGTGTCCTGGACCACAGGAGCAGCCTGTGGGAGGCCATCCCCATGGCAGGCACGGCAGTTCTGAGCTCTGCCAGGATGTCACCACTTGGTTCTGGCATGACCCTAGAGGAGAGTTTCTGTGAGGTCTCTGTGAAGACCCCAGATGCCAACATGGGCACCCCTCAGGCTGAAAGGCTGAAGAGGAGCACGGGTACCAGATCTCGCCCTCTGGATTGCAAATGTCTGCCTCAGCCCAGGTCCCATTGCCCTCCCTGTGCGTCTCTCTCCATTTCTGGCTCCACTCCCTCCTTCCCTGCAGCCATGACGGGTGTTTCCCAAGTCTCCGCTTTCCCCATCGGAGCATCTGCAGCATCTCCGTCAGTCCTGGATGAGTGCTCGAGTGTTCCTTTGCTTTCCAAACCAACAGCCCAGCCTGAAGCCTCTCTTCTGCGCTTTAGGCCTGCATTTGCAAGTACTGAAAACTACTGAAAAAAAAAAACATAAGCAAAAGCAATTCATAATCTTCCCTCCAGAACTTAACTCCTTTCAGCCACCCATTTAAAAAAAAATTTTTTTTTTTTTTTTTTTTTTTTTGCGGTACTGAGTATGGAACCCAGGGGCATTCTACCTCCGAGCTACACCCCCAGCCCGATTTTTTTATTCTTTATTTTGAAACAGGGTCTCACTGAGTTGCAAAAGGCCTCACTAAGTAGCTGAGGCTGTCTTCAAACCGCGATCCTCCTGTCTCAGCATCCCAAATGCTGGAATTACAAGCGTGCGCCGCCACGCTCGCCAGCCACCCGTTTCTGTGGGAAGCACCACTATCTCTTCTCCAGTGCACACCTCCTCTTAATGCTTGGGACCCAGAAGACAGTGAGCGGGTCCCTTCCTGCTCAATATGTCTTTTGTGTTTTTGGTACATCTACCATTTCATTCTCATTTCTCCTTGTTGTTCGGTTGGGTGACCCCAGCAGTCTCCAGATGGTCTCCTTCCTCTCCCTTATCATCCGTCTGCTCCGTAACACCACTTCCTACCCCTTGAACCATGAAAATACCAAGGTTATTCCTACCTCAGGATGTTTGTCCTGTGGCTTCCCCCACCTTCATCCCTTCTCCCCACTATCTTTCAACTCTTAGCAAGGATTTAGTTACCCAAAGGCAAACTGACTTCATTAACAAAGCATTACATAGACATTCTTGCCTCGATTTGTCCTCAGAGACAGCTTCTAAGTCACAGAAGAAATGAAGTCTCATGATCAAAATGTTTTATCTGTTATCTTTGTTTTCACCGGGATGGTGTTACTCGGCTTGGTTTCTTACTTGGGGTCTTCTGAAGAGCATAGAACACAACATGCATGGGCCTGGATTTGTAGAGGGGAGCATCTGACAGAGACATGGGAGAGGGAGCCAGAGACGAAGGAAGGAAGGAAAGCCAGAGCTGCTGAATGAGGACTTGGGTGAGGCCTCACTCGTACTCCAAATTGTTTCAGGGTTGAAGAATTAGTGGCAAAATGATTGGAATGAGCTATGTATTCCTAAAGAGAATTCCTGGAGAGTAGGAAATTCTATCTCGCTAACTTATTACTACTATCAGCACCACATCTTCCCATTACCACCATGACCACTATTACAACCATCGTTATTAGCACCATCCCCCTCCTGGCCATCGTTATTGTTCAATCACCGCCGTTACCAAGACCATCCTAATACTATCATTGTCAAATTGCTGTCATCCCCATCACTACCACCGTCCTCGCCACTGGTTTGCTGTGTGACCATGGGAAACTCTTCATTTCTGGACTATTCATTTCATCTTCCCATTTAGCAAGCAATTATAGCACCTCTGCTGTGCTTGAGAATAAGAAGGTGAGAGGAAGCTCAGATTATTGTTAAGTCTGACCAACGGCCAATTCTGAAACCAAAGAATCAATGGTATTGTCTGATGCTTGACCACACTGAAGGTTTCCTGAGAACAGTGGTCATGGTAGCTGTGGAGAGGGAAGTGACCTTGCCCTGAGGAATATATCCAAGGGCAATAAAAGGTTTTATATCTTACCCAGATCCTGTGGGGAGCAATAAACGCATTACTAAACTTGAGGACCTCAGGAATGCGGAGAAAATTCAGTCAAGAATTTGGGTTTCAAGCTTCAGCTCGTACCTGCTGAGGCCCGGGAGCCAGGCCTCCCACACTGGCCGCCCAGCCTCGCATAGCCTGGCCAGGCCTTGGCCGCCAAGCGTTCTCTGGAGCTGCTGGAGGAGGATGGTGGCCGGGGTGGGGCCTGTCTGGGATGGGGACAGGAATGTTGCTAGAGTACAACTCAAGGGTGAAACGAAGGCCATAGGCCCTGGGTGATGACAGAGGCAGCTGCCATAAGCCAGAGTCCCAGCCACATCTGGGCTGCTGATTGCACAACCCAGCTGTCGGCTGGGCCTCTGACTCCCAGCGGGATGGATGGGCTGGCCGGGAGACTGGAGGAGGGCGAGCTGGAGGCCTGGGAAAAGGCAGCACCTGTGGGTGGGTCTGGTGAGTCCCTCTTGCTTTTGAAGGATGCCCTGGCTGGGGCTGAGAGTGGGGGCAGGGAGCTGAGGGAGCCTTCTCGGTTCTCAGTACTCCCTTGGTTCTACTTTCTCTGTGACTCTCATGTTCCTAAAAGGGGAATTTCCACAGTTCCCTTCCCACCCATCCTGGTGACTGGGCAGGGGTGGAGGGTGAACTGAGGGACAAAAAGGAGGTGGAAATTCCCTTAAAGTTGGTAGTAGTGTGTGTGTGGGGGTGCCATGCTTGGGACTGAAGTCCCTGATCTGTGGCTCTGTGGTGTTCCAGGAAGGAGGCATTCTTTGCTCCAGTTCACTCCTGCTCCTGCACTCCCTCCCACCCACAGCCCCTCTGCACCCAAGGGCTCAGTGCTCCCTGGAAGAGGAAAGTGATTCTGATCCTGCTAGGACTGTCCACTGTCTCAGCAATCTGTGTCCCTTATCTGACCCCAACACATGCAGATGTTACTCACAGCTGGGACTCAGTAAGAGGAAGACAGAGCTGGAGCCACCCACCCCTGCCGTGTCTCATGGAAAGGAGTTCCCCTGTACCTCTCCTGCAGGACTGGGGCTCCCCAGGGAATGGGTACAAAGGACTCCAGGAGGAGAGGAGCCAGGGGAGGGGGCTTCCTCACGCTCAGGGTGGGCAGGAGCTAGGCTCTGTGATGAAAAGACATTGTAGCTAATTTTGGTGCTCTATTTCCCCCACCCCAAGGACTGGCACAAAACCCAGAAAATACTGTATTTCCTCAGTTCTAAGATGGTATTGATTATGAGGAGCACTACTGATGTAATAACACATTTTTGTTCTGTGTGGCTGTCGGGTGAGAGGCTGAGGAGTCTTGAAGTAGGAGAGGGACATGGCCTGCAAATTTTCTTTTATCAGCAGATTTTGTGTTTCTAACATGGAGCCAGAATTCTTGACGTTCAGGTTTCTTTCTGCAGTGATGGTTTGGATGGCGGTGAAGATGGCTGGACAAGAAAGTAGAACAATCTCTCTCCTTTCCAAAACCCCACTGCGAACTCAGTTCTCATTCCAGGGACACAGTTTCTGAGAGCCAGAGGGGATATTAAAAGATACCTCTAGGCTATGTTCATATACATTTAGGGGCAGGGATCCTAAAGAAATCATCCTATCTCAGGACCACTTGAGGGTAGGGAAGTAGAGATTTCTTCTTCCTGTTGAGTTGAAATAGATATTTTTGGTTTGAGTTCTACCCTTAGACATCACACAGAATAAGTTTCATCCTTTAAGAATAAGGCATATCTTCTTAGATTTTCTCCTTTTTGATGAAATTGTTATACCCAGTTTCTACTTTCTCTCTCTCTCTCTCTCTCTCTCTCCTCTTCTCTCCCCACTTCACTAAGACATGGATCTAGGAGCATTTTACCTCTGAGCTAAATCCCAGCCCTATTTTATTTTTATTTTGAGACAGTGTCTCTCTAAATTGCCATAGCTGGGCTTAAACTTGCAATCCTTCTGTTTCATCCTCCCAAGAATTAAAATGAAAAGAGCGTGCCACCACACCCAGAACTTCAAAGATGGTGTGGTCCTCACAGGACCTTCTTTAATGGTGACTTGTGTATTTCTCCATTCTAAGATCACACATACTGCATGTCTTTTTGTTTATTTGTTTTCTACTAAGCTTGTAGTCAATTCAAATTCTTAAGCCCTTTGTGCAGTAGTTTCCTATATCCTAAAGTCTGGATTCGATTATTTTCTTGCAGCCCTTATATAGGATTTTGCACTAAACATAGGTGTCTGTGTGTATTGAGGTTCTGGGGATTGAACCTAGAGGAGTTCTACCTCCTAGATACACCTCCAGTCCAATCGTAATTCTTTTATTTTGAAACAGGTTCTCATTAAGCTGCAGAGGGCCTCACTAAGTTACCGAGGCTGTGTGTGAACCTGTGATCCTCCTGTCTTAGCCTGCCAAGTACTAGGATTACAGGTGTGTACCACGTGCCCAGCTTAAACATATATTTTCAAACACTTTATTTTGGTAGACTCACTTTGTAATCTCAGCCAATATTACTAGTTTCCTGTAGTTATTGTGATAAGTTATCACAAATTCAGTGGCTTAAAGATACACAGATTTGCTATCTTACAGCTCTGGAGAACAAAAGTCCAGAATGGGTTTGACTGGCTTGGGTGTGGGCAGGACTGTGTTCCTCTGGAAGCTCTAGAAGAGAATCACATTCCTTGTTCTTTTCTTTGTAGAGGTTAACTGAATTCATTGACTCATAGCCCTTTCTTCCATGTTTAAAGCCAGTGGGGTAACATTTTTTAACTCCTCTCTAAACTCTGATTCCAACAGCATATTTTCTCAGACTCTTTAAAGGGGTCTCATGATTACATCTGGCCCACCCAGATGGCCAGAATATTTCCCTTTCTTAAGGTGCTTAATATAATCACATCTGCAAAGTCCCTTTAGCTATGTAAAGCTAACAGATATGTTCCCAGGTTCTAAGGATTAGGGCTTGAACATTTTTTGGGGGAGGGCGTTATTCTATCTATATCAACCAGTTAAGATATTATTGGCTCCTGAGTCTATTGCTTAATGTAGTAATTATTCAAGCTACTAGTTGTAGCATATGTCAAATTGATTAGCATTCAAACATGATTCTTTTCTAAATTATTTATGAAAATGTCAAGAAAGACAGGAACTAGTATAAATTGAGCACTAAAATCCTTTTTAAGGCCAACACTGATTCATTAGTAAATTCTCACTGGCTATGGCCAATCATACAGTTAAAATTCTACAGAGAGCCAACCTCCTCCCTCTCTCTCACTTTTATTCCACTTTCTTTCTCTTCTTTGTCCTCTATTCACAAGTCCAATTGTATAAGTAAAGCACCAATTTCTGGAATATAGGATTCACACATATGTATAAATATGTAATATTTTTACTTTTAAACTTCCTGTGTCTGATGTGTGGTGTGTCTTTTAAAAGTTTAACTGAGTCCAGTATGGTGGCGCACACTTGTAATCCCAGTGCTTGGGAGGCTGAGACAAGAGGATCATAGGTTTGGGACCAGAGAAGTTGGAATTTCACTCCAAAACTTAATGAGACTCTGTTTCGAAATAAAGACTAAAAAATCAGGGATAAGAGTATAGTTCAGAGGTAGAATACCCCTGAGTTCCATTCCCAGTACCAGAAAAAGAAAAAAACCAAGAGGTTTAACTGTATTCTTAAATATCCAATATAAAAACCTGTCTCTTTAAACTGGCAAATTTAATTAACTTCCATTTACTGTGATTATTGATTCATTTAGATTCATTCTATTATTTTATTATATATTCCATATTTCTCTTTTATGTTTTCTTTTTAATTCTCTCTGTTCCTGTATTTTATTGGGTTGTGGGAGGGCTTGATATTCTTCTCTGTTATTTGGAAAACACACATTTATTACTTTTTTAAAGGGCCTTATTATTATTATTTTTTTTTTTTTTTGGTGGTACTGGGGATGGAACCCTTCTACGTCCAGGCTACACT
The DNA here is from genome assembly GCF_963383645.1 of Muscardinus avellanarius. Lineage (NCBI taxonomy): Eukaryota > Metazoa > Chordata > Mammalia > Rodentia > Gliridae > Muscardinus > Muscardinus avellanarius. The sequence goes on from NC_137801.1 coordinate 66,491,166, forward strand.
CCCAGACCTATTTAATATTTTATTTGGAAACAGGGTCTCTTAAGCCAGCGCGGCTGGCTTCGAACATGCCTGATCCTCCTGTCTCCGCCTCCCAAGCGCGGGGATTACAAGCGTGCGCCACCACGCCCGACAAGGGCCTTACGTTTTTCACATTATTACTAAATAATGTCTAAAATTGTTCAGTATGTCTATCTTCCTTGTAAAGAGTACAAAGAAGAAGCAGTCCCTGACTTTTACATCGTGTTTTCCAGTATTTTATTTCCACACACAAAATATCTCAAAATTAATTCTCACAATAACTGTTGTCTCACAGAATCAATACTTATTTAAATTTACCTACATGGTGACTCTTGACTTTGCTTACTATAGTTTCTCACAACCCCCTACTGAGTTCTGTGTTCAATTTCTTTCTCTTTGAGAAGCAGCCTTTAGTAGGTTTTTCGGTGAAGGCCTGTGAGTAGCAAACCCCTGCAATTTTATATAAATATTATCCTTTCATCTTCTCTATTGAATTATCCTGCAGAGGGTAGAATCACAGTTGAATTGCTTCCCCAGTACTTTGAATACAATCCAGCTGTCACCAGAACTCTGTTGCTGCTGATGCAAATTCTGTCCGAGGGTTGTCCCTCTTTGAGTAATCTTTTACCTTTGGCTACTTTGAATACCTTCTTATTCCATTTTGGGTTCTCAATTTCACTCTGAAATATCTAGGTGTACATTTGTTTTAATTTTTTTCTGCTCAAAATTCTTCTTATATTTTTGTTTGTAGTACTAAGGATTAACTCTGGGGGCATTCTACTTCTGAGCTACACCCCCAGCTCGTTTTGTTTTGTATTTTGAAACCAGCTCTTGCTAAGTTACCCTGCACTGGCCCCAAATCTTTTTTCTTGAATATTAAGCATCATAACCTTCATAACCATTATCTCTTCAAATGCTGAGTCTCCCTCATACCTTGTTTTTCCACTCAGAAACCTCTACTAGTAATTATTTTTCTCATTCTAACTGCCACATTTCTTTTGTTTTATGGTGCTGAGGATCAAATCCAGAATCTTGTGCCTGCCAGTGCCTTGTGCGTGGCACAACACATACCCCCAGCCTGTGTTAGTGGTTTGATATTTAAGTGTGTGTGTGTGTGTGTGTGTGTGTGTGTGTGTGTGTGTGTGTGTGTGTTTTGTGTGTGTGATGAGATAGAGTCTTACTCTATTGCCCAGGCAACTCTAAAACTCCTAGGATCAAGCAGTCTTCCTCTTTAGCCTACTGAGTAGCTAGCAGCTAGGTCCACGGGCATGCACCACTGCACCTGGCTGCCTCACACATTCTTAAGCTCATATTTATACTCTTCATTACTTTTTCATTCTGTCCTAAACTTTGGGTTATGATCTCAGAACCATCTTCCATTTTTACTAATTCTCTCTTTAGTTTTGCTTAATATACCTATTCACTGAATTTTAAATTTTGATAATTCTACTTTTTTATTTCTAGAAATTTTATGTGCTTTGTTTTCAAACTTACCAGGTATTTTAAAAGAGCATTTTTGTTATTGTCCATTTAGTCCTTAATAATTAAGATATTTAGTTAATAGTATCTAGTTGTTCTATTATCTTCTATTAGGAGTCAAATCTAACTGCTTGTTTTGCTCATTAACTCTGGCTCATGAAAGAAATCTTACCTCCAGAGCTTCATTTTCAGAGTCCTTATTTATGAGAATTTAGTATTATCCAGCTGAGTATTTATTCTTCCAAAAAAATTTTTTTTGTAATACTGGGGGTGGAACCCAGGGGCTTTTCTACCTCTGGAATATACTCTCAGGCCTATTTTATACTTTATTTGGAAATAGGGTCTCACTAAGTTGCTGGCTTTGAACCTGTGTGATCCTCATGTCTCAGCCTCCCAAGCACTGGGATTACAAGCGTGCGCCACCACGCCCAGCTCTATTCAAAATTTTTGCACCTGATTTTTCTAGGCCTTGTAGGGATATCACTGTGATGAAACTGCTTTTCATGAGGACCCCGTGAAGACTGTAAACAGGAAGCCCAAACTTGCACGAGGGATGAACAGTTTAAAATTTTCAAAGGATATTTCTTTTTTTCACATCCGGGTCATAGACAGAGAAAATAGGTACTTAAATAATATCTTATTCCATCATTGCACTATGCTGTATCAGATCCTGATATTATGAAAGGGAATAAATTTCTTTCAAGAGCAAACATCTGGTTTCCTCTTTTCATATGGGCACTAAAACCTAAACTTCTGGATTTCTGAGTTTGACTATCCCCCGTATGTTATGATGCCATCTAAAACATCATCTTCTACCTCAGTAGGGACTCACAGACTTCTTTTACCTGATGGAAAATAGACAAATAGAGATACACTTGATAGTTTTTCAAGATAATTAGGTACTCTGATGTACACTGCATTAGCATAATTCCATTTACTTCTCGGAGTGACCTTAAAAGTGGAATTAATTTTTCTCATTTTTACAGATGAGAAAATAAAGGCTCAAAAGTGTTGAATAATTTCCTCGAGGTCATATAGCTAGTTAGTAGCGGTTACAGGGCTTAATCCTTAATCTGATAAATGTCTAGGTTTTCTCTCATTGTATATGTTTGTTTGTTTGTTTGTTCGTTTATTTTAAACCCTACCTCTTTCCATCATCTGTGTTTTCCCTCAGCTATTATCTTAATTCCCAATTTTTTCTCAGAAGAAATTTTAATTTTTTTTTTTACATTACTGGGAATGGAACCTGGGGCATTCTACCTCAGAACTATACACCCAGCCTTATTATTTATTTATTTATTTATTTATTTATTTATTTATTTATTTTTGAAACAGTGTCTCACTGAGTTGCAAAGGGCCACACTAAGTAGCTGAGGCTGGCTGCAAACCAGGATCCTCCTGTCTCAGCTTCCCGAACACTGGGATTACAAGCGTGCGCCACCACTCCTGGCTAGAAGAAATTTTTTTGAAAGATTGGTGGTCATGACATCTATTCAGGCCTCTCTACGATCAGGGCCCCCCCCCAACATACACACACACACACACACACACACACACACACACACACACCCCAAAGCAAAGTCATTTCTGCTCTGGTCTCTGACAGGCCTCCATCCTCACTGCCTCTATGGGCCCCTCTACCTTGACTTTGGCAGGGTTTCTCTTGTTCCCTGACTCCTCTGCTAGAGACTGTCTCCTTTGTCTTCTTGAATCCTGCCTCCATCTGCTCTTTTGCGTCACATCTGTTCTCTATCTTAAGTGTAGGTATTTTCCCCTCTTTCCTCATCTTCTCCTTGACTCTTCTCTGCCTTTCCTACCTTTCTTCCTGGCGGTCTCACCAATCCTGTTGCTTTGACTCCCTCCTCTAATCAGATGACTCTTGAATTTCTGTCTCCAACTCAGGCCCTTTCACTCCGACTTCAGACCCCTCTCATGTCTGCAATCATCCAGCAGACATTCCTACCTGGGTGACCAGACACCCCAGATTCAGTGCACCCTCGTCTATATTCATCATCTTCCTCCTATGCCCCTTCCCCAGGTCCCTCATAGACAATATCCCACCATCCATGCCTGGGGCTCTGGTCTTCTTATACCTTCCTTGGCATTGCCTAAAACAATTCCTCAGCCCACAACTCCCTCCAGGCTTCCTGTGGCCCCACTTCACTCATCTTGCTCTCCATTTCTCTCTTTCCTTGATGCCTCTTGCTCATTTCTATTCCCCCCCCCTGGTTTTTAAAACCTTTGAGGTTCACCTCAAATTTCACTCCTATGTGAATCTATTCCTAACCTCTACCTCCTTTAAACATAGCCTTCAGCACACCATAACAGATGCTGCCAGTGCCCATATCCAGTGCCCTGTTCATTTTAGGGCAACTCACCTCCATCCCCAACTACCAATACCCACATTTGTTTTCCTGAGTGGTTTCTCTGGTCACTGGAAGCTTCATCCTCTGTGTAGCAGGCTATAAGTACAGAGGTGTTAATGCTCCCTGAAAACAGCTCCACCCAATACATACCCAGCTCCCTCACTTGTGGGTAAAATTAATAACTGAATGTCTTATGTTGACTCTCAAGAATCCCCAGTGGAATGAGCCTCCAGCTGCCCACACAGCGGCTGTTTTATTAGGGTATTCACGGAATGCCTTCCTCTGCCGGTCCTATGTCCCCATGCTGGAGCGGGTGACTCCTGGGAACACCTCTCAAACAGGTGACTTTACTCACACTCTGGTCTCAGGCTCTGCTCTGGAACACTCCAATCAGGACGTGTGTGTCTTCCTGGCACACTGGCGTTCGGCTTTGCTTTCTAGGGCTGTCCAGCCTCGGCCAGGTGCTTCACCAAGATGACCTGCTCAGAGGGAGCATCATCTGTGTCTCTACCCTGGTGGAGGACGAGGAAATGTGGTTGAATGTAAAAACCACAAGGAAGTAAGCGAGGGCCTTCTGTCTGCCCCTCTCAGGCCATGTGTGTGTGTGTGTGTGTGTGTGTGTGTGTGTGTGTGTGTGCAGGCACGTGCGCACAAGAGACCATGTAAGACGCAGAGGTGGGGGCAAAGGAAGCAGGATCCTTAGTGCCTGGGAAGATGCTGCTAGAGACCAGTGGCAGGGAAATGATTCCAGACAGCTCTGCTGAGACAGGTAAAGCTGCAAAAAGAGAATAAAAGAGCCGCCCCGCCCTGCCCAGCAGCACTTATTCTGGGTAAACAGCTGCCTCTCCTGGGAGGTGAGGGCCCCTCTGAGGCCCACAGAGCAAGGGCTGGACTCCTCAGGGTCCTGACCCTGAGCTCAGGCACTTCACAGAGTCTGCACTGGTATCACCCTGGTCTCCACGTCTGGGTTGTCCCTGACTCCTCAGTCCTTTCCTCTCTGTCCCTTTAGCACAGGCCTGGGAGCCCCATGCAGCTGGGAACTTCCTGAGTAGTGCTGACGGCCTCCCCCTGCAGGCTGGGATTGTACCAATAATATCCTTTCAGATATACACCCAAAGTTACCTGTGTGCGCTTCAGCCACAACCCCTGAGGCCCTGGCCTTGAAGCAGGTTTGGGCTATGGCAGAATTTATCGAGGGGCTGGGAGCAAGGCCAGGATGCCCCAGCAGGTCTAGCTGGGACTGGCATCTGGCTGGGTGACTCACTACCTGTCCCTGAGGGAGAAACTCCGGTGGCTTTTGACCAGCCTTCCCAGGGAGGAAATGGGAATTCTCCAAAAAGGTTCAAAAAACAGTGTTAGAAGGAGGCACCCGAAAGCAGTGTGGAAGAAAGGAAGTTGTCTGGCTCATGAGAATTGTTCCCAGAAACTCTGCTCACTAAACTCAGGGAGTGTGTGTGTGTGTGTGTGTGTGTGTGTGTGTGTGTGGTATTAAGGATAGAACCCAGAGGCATTCTACCTCCATGCTACACCCCTAGCCCTATATTTCATTCTTTATTTTTTGGAACAGGGTTTCACTGAGTTGCAAAGTGCCTCACTAAGTAAGAGCTGAGGCTGTCTTCAAATTGCGATCCTCCTGTCTCGGCCTCCCAAATGCTGGGATTACAAGGGTGCGCCACCACGCCTGGCTTAAAACTCAGAGATTTGAACTGGGTGGTAGTTACACAGATGCAGGCTTGGCTAATGGGAGAGGATGCCACTGACAGTCAGCTAATGAGGTGGTATTGGCCACCTGTTCTGAGACTCCTCCTACCCACAAGAAGGAGACACTCCTACATACACGTACCCCCCAAACACTCCCCATGGAGTGGACTAGGACTACATCCCTGGACTAGGACAGAGAGAACCCTTCTTCTGGCGAAGCCAGTCTCTCCTTCCCTGTGCTCAGCCCAGGCCACACTGGCCCCTCCCATCCTTTCCGATCCTCAGTCCACCCATCTGTAATTCCAGGGGCTCGTTCATTTATTCATCAATGATGTACTGAGCATTTAGCACTTGGACAGCACTAGGATTAGAGTAATGGCTTCACCAGACATGGTTCCTCCCCAGTAGAGCTGGCCATCTACCGGAAGAGCCACACATTGAACCCTCTCGCCTACACATTGATCTTCCCCTAACTGGAGGGCTTACTAATTCTCCTCCTCTTCCTGCTCTGCTTTCTCTTAGCATCTCTTCCCTCTGTCCTTCTCTCTTCTTTTTCTTATTGTATTTTTTTTAAGCCAGAGATCAAGTCACTCTCTCTGGCCCTGCCACTAGATTATATCTCAAGAACTCAGATCACAGAGTCTGGCCAAGAAAGCCAGAGGAGAGGAGTGTCCATTCCGTGTGGAGAGGGAAGAGGCAGAGGTAGCGGAGGGCTACCGCAGGGGGAAGATGCGGCAGGTGACCTGGCCCAGTGCACACCATCTCCTTTCAGCTACTCTCCCCCAGAGCATCCCTTGGCAGGGGTGAGGTTTGGACGAGAGGTCCCAGGAGAAGAGGCTCAAGCCCCGGGGCCCAGGCTCCAATCCCAGAGATCAGAGTTGAAAACCATTGGCCTGAGCGAAGTTTGAAAAAGTTTTTCCTGATGGTGACTATGAAGCTGTGATTACTCAGGGCTCCTGGCAGAGTTCCTGGCAAAAGTTCTATGAAGTGACTGGTATGGTAATTTGAATGAGTGAGGAGTCCAAGTCCCAGTTCAGCTCCAGGGTGGAGTTATTCTCATTGTTCTGTTTCTCATCTCCTCTCCACAGCTGCGGACAGAACCTCTACCAGCTTCGGCAGGCCTGAGTTTGACCCTCGTTCCAGTTTGGCAGGGACCAAGACTGTTTCCTACTATCTGGTTCTCCTCTTCTTCTAGGTTCATGGAAAATGGTGCGTCACCATTCCCTAGAAATTAAGAGTGGCCATGTGACTTGCCTTAGCCAGTGAAGTGTGAGCAGAAGTGATGTGCAGCCTACCTAGTGGAAAACTTTATTGACCATGCTCAACTCTCCACGTTTCTCTCTTCCCTTTTTGCAGCAGCTGAGAGGCCACCTGCTGGCACAGAGGGGTAACATTGAGATATCACATAGAAGACCCTGCTCTGGATAGTCACTCAACCTGTTGTCCTGTGAAGTCACTGTTGCTTGAGGGCTATTTGTTACAGTATCATCATGTGACCTATCCTGACTGATACGAAACAGACCACAGCATGCCTTCTGTGGGGAAGAGATGGAGAGTAGATAGAGAAGAGTCATCTTTTAGAATTTTGTTAAACAACTAGGAGGAATGAAATTCTGTTTTAAGACTTAATTCTGATCAGCATGAAGAGCTGACTTAGAATGGCAAAAGTGAGAGGAATTTTGATAGTGACCATTATTTAGCCAATGAGATTTCCAAAAACCTGAGAAAAGTAGTCATTCTTTAATTTTAACATTCACTTGGTCCTTCTCCATTTATCCATTCTCAGTTATTGGTTGAGTGCCAGGCATAAAGCTATGACAGGAAACATGGAAATAAAACTGTAAGGCCACTGCCTCTGAGAAGCCCTTTGCCCAAGAGAGAAGCCTTTAGAACCCTACAGTTTTAGGAGAAACACTGCCAGGGAAATCCTGAATGCCTATGATGTGGGGAAAAAAAAGAGACAAATCTTAAGTTTATATCTGAAAGGGATGTATGCAAGAGTTGGAGAGAAGGTCACAACCAGGCTTCAGAAAACTCAGTTACTTCTCAGTCTTTAAGTCCACAGGTATTTACTGAGCATCTCCAATGTGCCAGGCATGGTTCCGAACATTAGGAGGATGCAAAGATACTCAAAGAAGACCTGGAGAGGATCAGTATTAGACATCGATGTAAAAAGTGTGTAACAAGGGTTACGAAGAAGGGGATAATCTGAAACAAGAGGCCTTGGTCTGTGGAATCTACATAGGACTTCACCATGTGCCCCCATTCCTTCATCCAGCTCCACTTTGCAGGTGGGAACAGCTGAAGCTCTCGGGTAGGAGTTGTGCCCACGTGCATGGCCCCAGTATCTCCCCCAGGGTAGGAGTAGTGCTCTAGTCATGGCCATTGTGCATCTTGGTGACAGGGAGAAAACACCAGCCTGTGCGGAGCAACATGTGAAGAGAGGAGGTGAGGTCTCTGGAAGAGGACAGGCTACGATGTCAGAATCTGAAAAGTCTGGGGCCAGGTCAGAAAGGTGAGTGAAGGGGGCTGGGGGAGTCATCAGGAGGAACCAATCCATGTGCACAGCCTCACTGTGGCTGGAGCTGCCTGCATACAAGGAGGAGAGTTGCTGACCACAATGCTCAAGACTGATTGGGACTAAAAATTGTATCAAATTTTAAAATCACAAAAGTAGACTAATTTCTGCTCTAAAAAGTAGAGAAAGAGAAGAAAATCTGCCCAAGAGAAGGGTCAGACAGCTCTCCAGAATGGGCAGAGATTATATAACTTGGGCATTGGTCAGTACCAGGGAGCTGACCCTCAACATCCTACAAGTGGGCAGTGATAGGCCATGTTCCAAGGTGGGCAGTTAGCATCTTGACCATGGCGTCTGGATGGGTCAACATGCAGCCACCACCAGCTGGGCTAGGGCCACCTGTGGCCGCCTGGCTACCTGGCTCACACCTGAAGGGGGCCGAGAGCCCCCAGGGCCTTCTGAACCTGCTAAGGCAAGGCTGCCCTCACAGGCCCATCTGGGGGCCCTGGGACTTGAGTCCAGACTCTTCTTAAGCCATGACTCCAGGGCTCTTGTGGCTCTTTTCACATGTGTGTGTGATTTCTTGGTTTATATTGGTCTTTTTCTGCCTTTAATTAAATTCCTTTTTGGAAAAAAAAAAAAACCATCTCTACAGAATCAAGGGATTCGAATTTTCAGTATTGAGTTTGATTTGTTGTTTTGACCTCATCTGTGTCATGGCTTGGGACCGTTGGTGGCTGATTTTCATTCTGTATACAGCCAACACCTGATTAAGGTGTGTGGGGGGTTGGGGAATGATACTGAGTGAGAGTGACCACTTGTGGCCAGACAGGTGGCAAAGGCCGTGGAAAGTCCTGCCCCTTAATCTTACATCACCCGCCCTTAATACCCTCAATTCCAGGGGGGCTTCCCAACACCCATCACTGTCAGCCCTTACTCCTCCTCGGTGCCCCCTCCCCTGGGGATCATCCCCTTTCATGCTGTGTGGTCAGTTCCCAGCCTGGGTGCTCCTTCATCAAAGGAAGAAGACAAAGCCGGCTTGTTGCTGTGTTTGACTTGGGAGTGCTTATCCCTAGGAGAGCCTCCTGGGCTCCCCAGCCAGGAATAGCACTGGATCCATTAGACCAGCCTGCCGGCCCCGCCAGACCTTCGGAACTGCTTGTTTTTATTAAAATTCTTCTGCACGCGCAATCCTGGACGGTGTGTGGATCTTGGATGAGGTGGTGTGGGGGACCCGAGGAGAGAGGAAGGCCTTGGGCTTCTTTGGCCTGTTTCTTAGGCCTGCCTTTCTAGAGCCAGAGAGTATGGAAGCCCATAAAAGTGACCTAGGATTTATGCCCCAGAGCCGGACAGGGTACGACCCAAAAGCCACTCAGGTCCACCCCCCAGACATAGGAAAAGCCCTCAGGAGAGCCTGGGGGTGGGAGTGACAGTGGCCTGCGCTGCTGGGCAGAACTTGTGAGAAGTTCCCTCTCTCTCCTGCTGAGCGGCGTCTGCTTGGCAACTGTCCCCTGGCCGCCAAGCATTCCAAAGCAGTCAGGGCCACCTGTGACAGCTTCAGCAGCACAGACACAGCTCAGAGCCAGGCTCCAGTGATTCTCCAGCGCCAGCCTGGTCCCAGGCTCCAGAGCCCGTACTCCTCAGGGTTAAGGGTGTCACCTCCCCAGGCCCAGCCATTCCTCGCCCAGGCTTGGAGGGAGCAATGGCCCCAAACTCCAGAGTAAAATCTGTTTCGCATGGTTGGACTTATGCACAGAAATTCTATTCCCAGCATTCAATCCAATTTATTTGGAGACCGATTTCCTTCTTGCCCCCCTGACTCCCACTCTCCTGGGCCTCTAAGCCAGTCCTTCTCCTGGGAGGCCCTAGGGAAGACAGATGGTGGCTGACCGTGGCAGCTTCCAGCTAAAGAGTGCGCTTTTCAATGTCATGGTTGAAGGCTTAGGTTGTGCTCTCAACAGTCTGGGCTCTGAGGCCCTGCTGGGGTGACCACCCCAGAAGACCTATGGGGACGTGGTGGAGGGCGCAGGGGTGGGGGAATAATTTTCAAGTCAGGAAATTGCAAAAGTTCCAGCGTGCACAGCCAAAGGCTCAGTGTGGAAAATTTCAGGCTCCAAAGAGGGTTCCAGAGGAGGAAAGGAGCCCTGGGGCCAAGTTGCTTGTCCCAGCTCCCCAGGCTGAGCTCTCCCTCCCTAGCAGGCAGGAGGTGAGCAGGGTCCGGGCCCTGTTGTCTAGAAGAAACTCGTTTAGAGACTAAGATGCTGGCTCAGCACCTTCCTGACCAGACAGACAGAGAAGCCCCTGCAAGACGGTCCTCCTGGCTCCCCCGGGGAATGCTGTGGAGGACCGCCAGTCCTCGGTGCACAAGGGAAACAGAGGGACAAGGAGAAGAAAATATTAGTGAAAGGGACAGTCTTCCCGTGTTGGGAGCAAGAATCACACTGTTGAGGGAAGAAGGGGAGGAGAATCCTCAGGGAAGTTGAGGGTAGGAGGGATGCCTTGGCGGGGAATCCTTCCCCTGTCCTCAGATTGTTCCTTCTGAGGGTTTCCTCCAGCAGAGCCCGGACTCTGAGCAGGCAGGAGGATTAAGCGGTAGAATGAAATGGGGCGGGGGTGCCAGGCACAGAGGCCAAGAATGGCTGCAGCCTGGCCCAGCTGCCAGCCAAGACTTCCTCCCGGCTGCCGTTTCCCCCCAGTGGGTCCCTGCTTGGCGGCCACGCTCCAAGTGGCAGGGCTCCCACCTGTCATCAGGAATCACCGGGCCCCCCCCAGGCGCCCCACTGACCCAGCATCGGGCTGAGACTAGTTGACCAGGCCTGTGGGGGAGCCGCCCGCCCGGCCGCCCGCCGCCGCCACCAGCATCTTCGCCGCCTACTTGGGCCTCCTCAGGCTCCTGGAGCCCGGCCGAGAGCGTGCAGCCCGCCGGCTTGCGGCTGGGGATTTCACTCGGAGCCGCTGCATTTGGAACCCATTATTTAATCATTAATTTCCTCCTCTCGTCGACCCCTTCCACCCCGCCTCAGCTCGGCGCCCCCGCCCCAGATTAGATCTCCACGCGGTGTTTTGCAGTGATCCCTGACAGGGCTTCTGTGCTGGGGACCTGTGGGCGGGGGAGGGGCCCCTGGGGCTGCCCAGGCCTTTGGTTGGGAAAGGAGATCCTGCAGCCCAGGCCTGGATCTGTGGGATCCAGGCTACCAAGTGTCCAGTTCCTGACCCCAGGAACGTAGGGGGCTGGGGGGGGGGTGAGTCGTGCCTGCGTAGAAGCATCAGAGCTGGGTGCTTTTTGGGGAATCAAGGCAGCTCAGCTAACCAGGGCGCTTTAAGACTCAGTGGCTGGCCTTGCTTCCTTTCTCCCCAGGAGGCTCACGGAGGTGGAGAGCAGGCCAGTGAGGGAGGAGAGCCCTCCTTAGGAAGGCTGAGGTCAGTGCCCTCCATCTCCCGAGGCTGGCCCTTCACCCCCAGCCCATGCTGAGGTTACAGCATGGCTTTCCTCGCTCAGAGCCCCAAGGAAGCTCATCTGGGAAGGCAGCAGATGCCGGCAGGGCAGGGACAGAGTGAGCTGAGGCTGAGGAGGGATCTTTGTTGGGTTCTGCACACACCAGGGGAGCAGGTGAGGGGGAAGCCCACCCTCCCTTCTTCTCTACCACCCTTCCATCGTGCTCAAGATGTGAGGGGTGGTGGGACCACAGCAAGCCCCCTTCCCGAGTGGTGCCAGCCCTGAGAACACTGCACCTGGGGTGGGAGAGAGGCCACTGGCATAGGCAAAGGGCCAAGGAACAAGCATTTATTGGGTGCTCACTGGGTACCCTGCCTTCACCACATCATTTTGAGGCTGACATTGTCATCATCATCATCATCATCATCATCATCATCATCATCATCATTATCATCATCTGCAGCAGCAGCAGCAGCAGAATGGACCCTTATCTAGTGCTCTCATGTACCCGTGTCCTAAGGGTTTTACACTACTACCTTCATAACCTTTCAGCAGACCTATGAAGGAGGAGCTACCATCACATTTACTTTAAAACAGGGACACTGAAGCTTAAGGAAATAATGTACCTTTGCTCAAAGCCAGGAGAGTCAGGGACAGCAGCTGAAGCCCACACTTCTCTACATTTAAAGGGCAAACTTCATGAGCTGGGTGCAGGTCTACACACAGCGCGCTACCACCCGCCCTTGCTCTTCAGCCTCGGGAAAAGCTGGCCAACCTAGGGATTTACTGACAGCCGGGCATGGTGGTGCACACTTGTAATCCCAGCATTTGGGAGGCTGAGACAGGAAGATCTTGGCTCAAGGACAGCCTCAGCTACTTAGGCCCTTTGCAACTCAGTCAGACCCTATTTCAAAATAAAAAATAAAAAAAATAGGGCTGGGGGTGTAGTTCAGAGGTAGAATGCCCCTGGGTTCTATCCCCAGTACCACAATAAAATTAGAGAGAGAGAGAGAGAGAGAGAGAGAGAGAGAGAGAGAGAGAGAGAGAGAGAAGAAGAGATAGCGAAGTCCTATTGGCCACAGCCCACTCAGAGAAAAATGTCTCTCCTCGTTGCCCCCATCCTGAAACATCTGCTTTCTTTCAAGGCTCTGTTTAGACAAGCCTTCTCTGCCACTCCAAATCCTCTCTCTGAGACATGTCCCATAGAGGCAGAGACCTATCACTTGTCCTGGGATGAGACTTTTCTCTCACAGGCCTAGAATCCCTGGAGAGGAGAGAAGTATCAGGAAACTGCGTGTGGCGGGGGCGATGACCAGAGGGCAGGATGTGCAAGCTCCAGCTCTGACCCCCTCTGCCTCACCACCGCCCATACCCCCAGAGCTGGATGGACACGGGGCGCAGGGGACAGACCTCCCTTCCCTTCCCACACTCATGAACCACACCCACTGCTGATTGCTCATGGAGCTTGTGAAAGAACACCTCTCATTCTTATTCTTATTCTTTCTTATTCTTATTCTTATTCTATTTTGCTTCTTCCTCTCAAAGCCCCTTCCCCGCGATTGAGAGAAATCCCTAACCAAAAGAGTCTTGGTGCAGGGTAGATCCCACTCACAAATGCGGAAGCACAGATGTGGAAGCCAGATACTTACTAAATCCCATGCAGCTGGAACATGGGCATTTTTTTTTTTTTTTTTTGGTGGTACTGGGGTTCCTGGAAGCCCTTCTACTTCCAGGCTACACTCCCAGACCTATTTTATATTTTTGAAACAGGGTCTCTTAAGCCAGCGCAGCTGGCTTCGAACCTGCGCGATCCTCCTGTCTCCGCCTCCCAAGCACGGGGATTACAAGCGTGCGCCACCACGCCCGGCTGAACATGGGCATCTTTTTTTTTTTTTTTGGTGGTACTGGGGTTCCTGGAAGCCCTTCTTCCTCCGGGCTACACTCCCAGACCTATTTTATATTTTTGAAACAGGGTCTCTTACGCCAGCACGGCTGCTTCGAACCTGCGCGATCCTCCTGTCTCCGCCTCCCAAGCGCGGGGATTACAAGTGTGCGCCACCACGCCCGGCTGAACATGGGCATCTTGACCAGGACTGGAAGCACCTGCCTGGACTTTGCCCCAGAGCAGGGAGGAATGGTTGCAGCAGCCTTGGGTTTGAGCGTGGCTGTGGTGCCCAGGGCTGGCAGGTGTCAGGGGCCGTTCTGCAGCATGCTCTGAGCTGTCCATGCTTTGGGTTTTCAGCCTTCCCTCTCCCATCTGTTTTCCGAGCCTGTCTTTCCACCCTTCTGAGCAATTCTGGGAGATGTCAAATAGTCTTTCTCTGCTTGTATCAGCCAGACTAAGTTTCTGTTGCTTGAGATCGATAGTTTGGATTCTTGAAGCCTTTCTTTGCCTACCTCCCACCCTTCCTTGGAACCTGCTCATCCAACAACAGTTCAGATGCACAGACACAAAATACCAAGTTGGTGTTCTGTCCAGTGCCAGGGTTGGTTTCCCACGTCAGATAATTCCCCAGAAGTCTCCAGCACGAGAAGGAGGGACACATGATATAACGGATGAGGGTAGGCTTTTGGAGACCAGAACCAGGGTTGAGTCCCAGCCCTACCCCCTCACAAGAGATATATACCACTTAACCTATCTGAGGCTTCTTCAACCTGCAGAGTAAATGTGGTCAAGTTTGCTTCCTGTCAGTTGTTGCAAAGGCTCAGTGAGGTGATTAATGACAGAATGTACCTCAATGGTCCCTAGCACATGATGGCACTAAAAACTCATTAATTCAACAGGCATTTTCTCATACCTGTCTCCTGTTCTTCACTCCCTTCTTACCCGTTGCTGTGTGCATTTGTTGGTTATCCCCACTAGAAGTAGAGTGTAGACTTTGTCAACACAATCCTCAACTCTGAGGGCTTGTTAGCATGGCTCTCTGTGGCTAGTGGGCTACTAGAGGATGGGATATAGGTTGAGTGTCCTTATCCAAGGCACTTGGGACCAGGAGAATTTCAGATTTGGGATTTTTTTAAAATTTAAAATATTTGCAGCCGGGCGTGGTGGCGCATGCTTGTAATCCCCGCGCTTGGGAGGCAGAGACAGGAGGATCGCGCAGGTTTGAAGCCAGCTACGCACGCTGGCTTAGGAGACCCTGTTTCCAAATAAAAATGTAAAAAATAGGTCTGGGAGTGTAGCCCTGAGGTAGAAGGGCTTCCAGGAACCCCAGTACCACACAAAAAAAATATTTGCATATACATAATCAGGTATGGAGGACTGAACCCAAGTCTGAACACACATTTAGTTTTGCTCTATATATACTATATACACATAGACTGGAAGTAATTTTATAAAATATTTAAAATAACTTTGTGCATGTAACAAAGTTTCATGATATGGAGTTTCCCACTGTGGCATCATGTTGGAGCACAAAAAGTTTTGGATTTTGGAACATTTCAAATTTCAGACTTTTTGATTATGGAGGCCCAGCCTTTACAAGTAGGGATTTGAAATATACTTGCACAGTTGAGCTTGGGATTCTGCCATTTTTATGGGGGGAAAACATACTTTGAGTAGATATTAGTCCTAAAGAATTCGAGGCACATGGAGCAGATGTGAATAAAGCTTGGAGCAAAGACCAGCTGACCCTTAGTGAGTGAGAATAAATAATTGTTTTAAACCATTGATCTTTGGAATGATTTGTTATGCAGCACTACTGAGGAAATTTACTAACTGATGTACTTACTCACTACAATGCAATCTGAAGATAGGCAGTTCAGGGATGGCATAGCCTGGCCTACACAATATATTGGAGAATCCTGCTTTACTATGTAGTATATGGAATTTATCCTTATAATTGCAAGCTGGTTCCTGTATCTCTAAATATGTCTATGCTCTGGGCAAGGAAAGGGGTAAAAGGTGAAGAATGAAGTAAAAGGAAAAAAATCTGAAAAGGAATGGATCAGTTTATCCCTTTAATAAGCTTTCTGAGAAGCCCCTACCATGTGTTCTATCTTATTGTTCCACATATATAATATATATAAATATACACACAATATATAGATTTTATCCAAAACACTGTCTTAATGCCCCCTATCTGTGAGGGATCCTAGGAAGCTATATATATAGTTTCCTTGAACAGATCTGAGGTTCCAATAGTAAGGGAAAGGAGAAGAATACCTGCCTCTGGTTTGTTGAGAACCTACTACACACCGTGTGGCATGCTAATTGCTGGAAATGCCGCTGGCCCATGGCTCCTGGCCTAGTGCCAAAGAGAGAGCAGAGAATAACGGAGATGCACATTCGTTGCTACTATCCTGTATGCTCTTAACAGGCTCTGTTCTAGCCAATGTGAAGCAGGCATGGGGACCCTTTCCTTACAGGGCCTCCTGTCCCAACTTCTCCTTTAGAGCCCTGCATCCCTGGGACATTGCAGTGTTGGTGGGAATCTACTCTGAACAAGTTGGATGGGGACTCAGAGGACACAGAGAAAAGCCTTTCTTTTCTTTTCTTTTCATGGTCAGCGGACAGTTTTCTGGCTGGTGTCATCAGGAGGGCCATACAAGTGGCCATCAGAGGGCTTGAAGGTCCCCACATGAATACTTAGTGTTGGTGATGAGTGATGTCCTCTCCAGAGGAGCCAGGGCTTTCCAGATGCCAGCCCCACCTCTGGATCCATGGTTCCTCTCCATAAGATATCTTTCTACTCAGCCCCAGTCCTTTCTGCCTGTCTTCTTTTCTCTCTTAATCTCAGGTATCTTATGTAGGCTCATAGCTTCCTCTGTCTTCTCGGGGTCTATGCTGCAAAGCATATTTCTGTCCTCCTCCTGAAACAGACCTTCTCTGAGGCATCAATGCCTCATAGTCTAGGTTGAACGAGAGAAAGCCGTGGGATGAAAATAAATACTGGGATGAAAAATCGCATCCCCAAAGATAAAAAAATCCGGCCACATATGTAGGCATCTTGATATAATGTGAGCAAAGATAGAGAAGTCTAGTCCAGGTAGAGGTGCCCCACCTGGCCTGGTGGAGGAAGGGAGGGCAAAGACAGAGGATCATCTGCTCATCCTTACTTATTGGCATCTGCGCTGTGCCAGGCGCTGTCCTTGGTGCTGGGACTGGACACAGTAATCAAGTGCTCCTTGGGTACCATCCTGGCAGACGGGGCAGCCAGAATAGGGCAGGGAGAATGCAGAATACTCAGGAGATTACTAGTGGTGCAAAGTAGATGCAAGAACCCGGGGCTGGTGGGGGTATCAGGACGTGGGGTGATAGTGGGAGGAGGGGACCGATCAGAGTTCAGACAGGACTTTGGGGCCACACTTGAGAACCTGGACTCTATCCTGAGAGCCAAGGTTGGGCACTGGTGAGTTGTAATGTGAGGCAGGGCTCGATCCTTGAAGGGAGGGAGATGACTTTGACTGTGATGTGGAAGATGGGTCTGAGCGGGCCTAGAGTCCACACAGCAAATGGTTAGAGGACTGTGCCTTTGTGTATATCAGGGCTCCCAGCCAGGCCAGCAACACTGGGATAGGGAGAAAAAGCTGGACAAGACCAGCAGTTAAGGCGGTGTGGCTGTATGCATGTGTATTTTTTTTTTTAAGGAAAATGTCCAGAGGGCATAGACACCACTCCTTCCTCCCGTATCTACCTCCACATTTGCCCGCTTGGGGCCCGGGGCCTTAACACTGCTCATCGGGTGGAGACTGCACCAGGCATGAGGACATGGGCATTGGGGAGGCAAAAGAAAGGAGATGTAGTCCAAAGTGAGCTCTGGGCTGGAATGGGCAGAGACAGGGATCAGATGAGGAAGGTTCGAGCACTATGGCTCCCTTATTCACCTGTCTGCACACCTCCCTCTCCCCCCTGCCCTCCCCTTGCCTGGAGACCTCCTGCTCTCCACGGGACCCTCAAGAAGTTTCAGGAAGTTCCATTCGGAAGGCCCACCCGAGCCCTGGGTGTTTCCGATCCAGCCTTTGCTGGTGATCCCTAGCGCACTGTGAAAGACCCACCCCGACTTGTTCCCCCTCTGCTCTGAGGCCAGACAGCCCCCTCCTCGGCCCCTCTGCCTGGGCCTCCTGCAGATCCCTGCTTAGGTCTCCATCTGGCCTCCAAGCCATTGCTTCATTTTCTTTGGCTGTTGCTTTTTCCTCTTTCCACGTACCTGGTTGGCTTCCAGGATCAGCCGAGGTTCAGACTTGGCTACGTGGAAATAGAGATAGACACAGTCTCTTTATTATTTAATTTAGTGGGGGGGGGAAAGAAATGAAATAGAATTCTTGGCCGAGTGGTACCTACCAAGCTAGAGCCAGGAGACCCCACCAAAGACCCTGGGAGCTTGGACAGGAAGTGGCCAGCAAGAATCTCCTTTTTCTGTTCACATGGTCTCCCTGCCCCCACCTCAGGCCTTCTCCAGTGGCTGCAGGCCTCAGGCTGCCCTCTACCTCCCACCTCCCAGGCATGCCTTTGCTCCCCCCCCCCCACAGGCTGCAGCCCCTGCCAAGCCCTGGCAGTGACACATTGCTCAGCCCCTGCCTGGGGCCCTTCAGGCTCCAGCGACCTCTGGATGCCCCCTCAGGCCCACCACACACTGTGGGCTGTTCCAGCCGAAATTCCCTTGCACTGTGGAAAGAGGAAATGAGAGCAGGGGTGGGGGCAAGGGATAGCGGAAAAAAATAAAATAAGATGGAACTCAGTCCTGGAAGAGAGAGAGAACTGAAGGAGGGAGAAGGAGGTGCAGATTAGCTAGCCTGGCCTGGCCGGGAGCTGTGCAGGGGCCATGGTGAGGAGCTGGTCAGGTCAAAACCAAAGGGAGCCCGGCCTACATCTCCCTGAGGGTCCTAGGGTCTTGTCTGTGTCTAGGCTTGGGTCAGGATTCTTGCGGTCTATCAGAGTTGGCCAAAGCACTCAGGGGCATCTGAGCTTCCTGAGGAAGAAGTAAGGAACGTGTGCACTGGCCAAGCCCTTAGAATGTGGCTCCCAGGGGGAGCATGGAGTCAGACGTACCTCCCAGCCATATCTTGGCTTTCCCATCACTCTTCCCGGCCCCGTCTTCTCTTCCAGAACCCTGGTTCTCAGCATCCCACCCTGAGGGCCTTTGACACATTGCTGCCCTCTCCTTGTCCAGAAAAAGGCTCTTCTTTCTCTAAATGTCACAGCACTCTGTCCTTTTGTGCCTTCCTGAACCCACTATGCTCTTTCTAAAATGCACCGTGGTCCTGGTATAACCACTATATTGTCTGCGGACAACTTTGGCTCTTGGGGAAGAGGCTCTTAATACCTTTCTCTGTTCCCAGGCATGGCATTCCCTGGTGTAGCTGCCATAGAAGAGGGGAGGGTGGCTACCGCTTGCCCGAGTTGAGGCAGAACCATGACAAGGCCTTTACAGTGCAGTGAGCCGGCCCTCAGCTCAGGGGCCTGGGGGACACCAGCTGCAGACCTGTATTCCCCGGGCCTGTCAGGAATGGCGGGTAGAGTAATAAGTAGGATCTTTTGATTTTCTTTTTAACACCTATTGAGACATAATGGCTATAAAATTGATTCATATTGTCATCAATAACTGTGGCAAGTTCATAGAGCTGTATAATCACAGCCACAACCCAGTTTTAGAGCATTTCCATCACCTCCTCAACATTCTGGGGTGAGAAAAAGTTCCCTTCTTTTATGGTTTATTCAGGTGGGGTTTTTTTTGTCTCAAATAAGAGCATTTTATTTTGGGAGAGAAATATGTTTAGTCATTTATACATTAGTGTGAATGAATATTTTTTAATCAACTTGTTTAACTAATTAGTCAAATATTTAGCACTCTTTCCACCACGGGTGGTAGAAACCTTAGCCAGGGGCCAGGTCACTGCACTAGAGACGCCTTATCACCCTCCAGTGGATTCTCCTCAGCTCAGACAAGACTTCCTGCTCTGTTCCTGACGCAACCTCAGGAAATGCTACACTTGGGAATTATTGGGTTCCTGACCCTGTGCTTTTATCCCTATGGGACTCCCAACTGATTAGAAAGAGAAGGTGTATATGTGAGAATTTGTATGTCAGCATGTGAGTGAGTGTGTGTGTGTGTGTGTGTGTGTGTGTGTGTCTTGGAGTGTGTGAATATGTGTGAGTGCATGGTTATGTTTGTGATCCACCCCAAACCCCAACAGTGGCTATCCACCTGGGGGGACAGGGGTCACAGCAGAAGAAATGACTGATCAGAGAGACCAGACAGCAAGGAGGGATGGGTAAGGACTGACAGCAGCAGGCGGTCAGCTTGGGAGAAAAGGATGGCCTGAGGTTCTTCTCCAGGCCCCTTGCCATTTGTGTGCACACACACACACACACACACACACACACACACACACTCTGTATTCTGGAATCTAGGCCACCATCATTAAAAGGCCACACCTCTTCTGGACTCCAAGGAACTAAGGAGTGCATCCTGAGTTCTTTCCTTGTCCCTTGAAGATGAGAAGGGAGGAAGAAGCACACGGTCCTCAAATCTTTCAACTCTGATAACAGGATTCATTTTCCACCAAGCATGAGGTAGAGAAAGATGGGGTAGATACACCTCCTGAGTGGGCCTCAGCCAGGAACACTTGCTCCCACCCCATCCCGTTGGAGCATAAATACTAAGATCCTAATTCCTTTACAACCACCCATCCATCATCCATCTACCCACCCACTCATCCAGTCATGGATTGTTCAGTGAACTTATCCTGGCCACCTAGCAGATGCCAGGTACCACGCCAGCCCCCGAGGACACAGTAACAGAAGAGTCCAGGTTGTCTCCTTTGAGGTGCTCATAGTCTAGTAGGGCAGACATGGAGAATACACCTACACAATCAGGCTGAGTGTGTGTGGGCGTGTAGATGAATGTGTGTAAGACCAGGCCATGTGCAGTGAACTGTGGGGTCATGGAACAGAGTCATCAACTGAGCCCCAGAGAAGGGAGGCTGATCAAGAAAAAATTCTCAAAAGAGGTAGTGCCCAATGAAGAGGAGTTTGCCAGGCAGAAAAGGAGAAAGGCTCCATCAGGCAGAGGGACCACTTACACACTCTTACAGGTGGAAAACCTTGACTTGATTAAGCAGGGGTTCTGAGGCAGGAGAGGGGGCGGAGTAGGCTCCTTGCATTCTGGAAGGAGACAGGATTTGAACACAGAGCTGAAGCGCTGATACCACACATCTGCTCGGCCCCTCAGGCATCCTCGCTGGACTCCCTGATCTGTCCGTGGAGGCTGGGAGCTGCTTGGATATGTTTTGGTTTATAACATGTAGGAGTTAAGAAATGTGGGGGAGGAAAAATTGTGCAGAGCAGTAAAAATGTGTCCTGGCCTTATGCCTGTCTTGTGGACTGGTGGTTGGGAAAAGCTGGGCTAGAAGATCTCCAGCATTCCATGAAGCTAATGTTCCTGGTCTATGAGCTGCAACACCAAGACCTTTTCTTCAAAATTTCAGGGAGCTATGAGGGAAATCATGCCAAAGAGCATGGGAGAATACAGACGACATGGCTCCTCTGGGGCCCCTGCCCTTGGGGGCATGTACATCTGATGAGGCAGGCAGGGGGCTGTCTTGGACCCCATTGAGAAGACATGAATGGGAGGAGGTGGCCTCACTTCTGTGTTTTTGAGTCCTGGTTGTCTAGTGGTCAGAAGGAGCTGGGCGCTAGACCAAAGGCTCCACCCTCAGCTACCAGCACGGTCACAAGATATGATGAATCTTTTAATTTGATCAACTTTGTTGATCAAATTAAAATTTCATTTTCCAAATTTCATTTTTCAAAAATGTGGCCTCCAGCATCCTCCATATCAGTAGTATTCCGAGTGTGTGTGGGGTGGTGCAGATACCAGCAAGAAGAGAAGAATGTGGGAGCGTTGGGGACACCCCACTCTTTGAGGGGTCCTGTGAGAAGGTGGCAGGAGGTGGGCCGAGCCCTGTGTGGGGATGAGCACAAGCTTTCTCCAGAAACAAGGGAAGCTTAAGTCCTGAGCATCCAGGCAGCCGAAGCCCAGTCAGCCTCCACTCTACGCAGGCTCAGCTGCAGTCAGCGTCCCACTCAGCTCAGACACCAGGGCTTTGCCAAGGCACTCTCGCAGCAGAAGCACTTTCTCCTCTCTCTGCCAATCCACCCTTCAAAGGGTCTGCCTCCTCCCATCCTCTGAGGCTCTAGTATGGCTAGGCCCAGGGCCTAGTTTTCTTAAGTTCTCAGGAATTTATGCAGTTTTGTTGTTGTTGTTGTTGTTTGTTTGTTTGTTTGTTATACTAGTTATGAAACCCAGGGGCATTCTACCTCCAAGCAACACCCCCAGCCCTGTTTTTTATTCTTTATTTTTTAAAACAGTTTCACTGGGTTGCAAAGGGCCTTACTAAGTGGTAGCTGAGGCTGTCTCTGTCTTCAAACCACAAGTCTTCTGTCTCAGCCTCCCAAATGCTGGGATTACGAGTGTGTGCCACCATGCCTGACTTACTCTTTATTTTTGAAAAAGGGTCTCACTGAGTTGTAAAGGGCCTCACTAGGTAGCCGAGGCTGTCTGGGAACAGCGATCCTCCCGTCTCAGTCTCCCTAATGCTGGGATTACAAGCGTGCACCACTATGCCCGGCTATAGCAGCTTCTAAGAGTTCTCCACATCAGCTGGTCTCTTGCTTCTGGAACCCTATGCCTGCCTGTCATATGCCCCATGCTGACACCTACCAGCAGTGTGCAGTGATAATTCATATTCCCCTTCAGGTAGACCAATTGCTCAGCTCTCCCAAGTTGCAAATTTTAGTTTATAATCTCCCATGGAAGCAAACTGAGGGCTATGAATCTCCTCATTTTTTTTTGTTTGTTTCTTAGAGTCCCAGAAGAGCTGAAGTGGAAGGAACTCTTAGAAACAATCCGTACCCCCAGCCCCCACCCACCAGTGTCATTTGAAGAGAACTAGGGCCTCAGTGGAGGGAAGAGAGATCCAGGGAAGGGCGATGAATGTACAGCAGCAGACCTGGTCCTAATCCTCACTGTTGTTAGTAACCAGGTGACGCTCTCCAAAGCATTGCCTCTTCTGGTTTCATTTTTTCTCATCTGGGTAAGTGGGCACTAATTCTTACCTTATAGGTGCTGGGAACATAAAAGGAGGAAACAATGTAAGATACTGGCTTCAGATCGACCTTGAGACAAACATTATTAGGATTCTGAGATGTTTTATTTCCATCTTTTTGACATTTAAAAAAAATAATGGTGGTCATATGGTATGCCAAATTTGGGCATATTGACTTTTTCATTATCATTTCTTTAAAAGTCTGTAATCACAGAACTGATTTCCTCTTTATGCCAAGAGTCTTTGGGAGATGAACATAAATTCCTAAGTAGAAGCAGATTTTTTTTTACTTCCACTTTTGTTCTTCTCTACATCTAGTTTTATTGGGTTGTGACCACGGAATAGGGCTCACGGAATAGTTTTGACTTTGAGGGTTTTATCTTAAGGTGTTTTGTGCCTAAGGTGTAATCATTTTAATGTGTAATAAATACTTGAAGAGGAGGCATATTTTGCTTGTTGGATATGAGGTTTCTAAGCGCCTTCCTCCTCCTTTATTAACTGTGCTACCAGATGCTCATGCTTTTGTTTTTATAGTTATGTTATTAATCAGAGAGTGAGGTGGGCACGTGAAATCTCCCAGCATGCCCCGCTGTCGTCACTTTCTCCTTGAATATTTAGCAGATTTTGCTCTCTCAATTGCAGAGTATGTTAATAGGTACATAAAGGTTTATGAGCATTATCAAGTGATCCTTTGTGCCAACAAATTGTTTGGTTGATATGCTTGTGGCCTCTGATTTCTTTTTCCTTTTCCTTATTTGTCTGGCATACTTTCACTTCTAAAACTTCTTAGCCTTAAGTGTTTCTTTTCTAATTAGCATATAAATGGAGTATCAACGTATTCTTGTTATCATAGACAAATAGAGGTAGTTTCACTTCACTCTCATTGTTCACAATTCCCTGTGGGATCCTGTTTCATGTTGCTTATAACTTTCTTTACAATATACATGATTTCCCTTCCTTTTTTCCATGTTGGCTTCCAGTTGGTATGGAAAAGAGAAGAGACTACCTGGAGAAGGTGGCTCATTCCTTGGGTATACTTTGGAGGCTTGTCCAGGTTTTTTAAGACCTAAGGGCAGTACCCAGATGTGGCATGAATCAAATGGACATCAAATGTCACCCACAAGCATCCTCCTCGCACATCTAAGGAGCAGAACTGCTCTGCAAAAGCCAAACTCTCAGACACTTGGTGTCTGGAGGAAAATCAGCAGAAACTACTGATGGCCCTAGAGTCCACCCCACAGCTGCAGAGGAGCTCGGAAGCTCTTTGGCTTGATTTGCAACCCATGGGGGCGGCTCCAGCTGATACTGGATGTCTCAGACAGAGAAGCGAGATCACACAGAGTTATGTCAGCTCATTTAAGTAGGTTGGAGAGAGTCCCTGGCGAAAACAGCAGGCCTTGATAAAAAATGTCTTTAAAAGTGAGAGTCTTCCCAGGAAGAGGAAAGAGATTCCCGCCAGGTTTCCTTGAGATTTTACAATCCTGATCCACCTGCTGGGGTTCGGGTGCTGTCCTGCGTGTTGCAGGATATTCAGCCGCATCCTTGGTCTCTACTTACTGGAAGCCAGTAGCCATCTCTGCTTCAGTTGAGACAAGTCAAAATGGCTCTAGACATTGGTGACCCCCTCCCAGTGGAGAAACACTGTTTAAAGATGAGCGATAGAAAGAAAGTTCAGGATACTAAGGGAACTACAACGAGTCGTTGGCCACCCCCAACACTACATAACGCTTAGATATTACTAAAGCCACAGCTGCAAGCTCCCCTCTATGAAAAGCATCTCTTCCTGTGTTTATTTGGCATCCATATATCTTCCTTTGTGAGGTATCTGTTGAGGTCTTCTAGCTTTTTTTAAATTGGGGCATTTTCTTCTTGTTGAATTTTAAGGGTTTGTGTATACATTGGGTAACAGTCCTTTATCAGATATTTTTGATACAATGGTCTTTTGGTGAATATTTTCTTCCAATTTATGGCTTGTCTTCTCATTTTCCACAGTGTATTCACAGAGCAGGTTTTCGTTTTAATGAAGTTTAGTTTGTTAAGTATTTCTTTCACAGATTGTGTCTTTGGTGTTATATTTAAAAAGTTATTACCAATCCCAAGGTTATCTTCCAAGAGCTTTGCTGTATTTTTTTTTTTTTTTTTTTTGGTGGTACTGGGGGTGGAACCCAGAGGCTTTCTACCTCTGGGCTATACTCCCAGACCTATTTTATATTTTATTTGGAAACAGGGTCTCACTAGTTGCTGAGAGCCTCACTCAGTAGCTGAGGCTGGCTTCAAACCTGTGCGATCCTCCTGTCTCAGCCTCCCAAGCATGCGCCACCACGCCTGGCTGAGCTTTGCTGTATTTTATATCTTGGTCTATGATCCGTTTTGAATTAATTTTTGTGAAGGGTTTAAAGTTCATGTCTCAGCTCCTTATTTCTACATGTGGATGTCAAGTTGTTCCAGCACCAGCACCCTTTGTTTGAAAAGACTATCTGTACCCTGTTGTATTGTCTTTTCTCCTTTGTCAAACATTAGTTGACTATGCTGATGAGGGTGTATTTCTGAGCTCTCTATTCTGATCTACTGAACCATTTTTTCCATTCTTTAATCAATACCACATTGTTTTGATTATTGTAGCTTTATAGTACATCTTAAAGTTGGGTGATACCCAGCTGGGTAGTGCCAGTCCTCTACTTCTGTATTGTATTGGCTATTCTGGGTCTTTTGCCTCTCCATGTGAATTTCAGAATCCGTTTCTGGATAATTTCACTATCCAGAAAATACCTTGCTGGGATTTTGATTGGAATTGTGTTGAATCGATAGATCAAGTTGGAAGAACTGACATCTTGGCAATATTGTCTCCTTATCCATGAATATCCATGTTCTCTTTTAATCTTTCTATTTCCTTATTCTTTTTCTAGACATTCTGGGAAAACTTCTCAAATACCCTTGACATTATTAATTCTATTTTCTGCAGCATCAAATTTCTCTTTCCATTTCTAGTAAGATTTCAATTCTGCTCTGGCATTTCTAATTTCCTAACTCTCTTTCCAAACTCTTCTCTTAAACCATTAGTTTTCTTCTTTTTTATTTTAGCTCAATATTTTATCTTCTCATCTTTTATCTCCTTTTTCATACAGCTACATGTCCTTGAATTATTTAAGAATATAAAGCGGTTATTTATCAATATTTTTCTGTTTACTGCACTAAATGTTTGCCATTTTCAGTGTGAAATCTTACAGCATTCTCTTGGTGGCTTTTTGTTTGTTTGATTGATTGATTTTTATGCGATTTTCTGTATTTCAGTGATTCTGTATATTTCCTATGCCCACTTCTAACATTCAGGTCATTTCAGTGAGAATCTCAAGAATATGTGAGTTGGTGTCAAGGAAAGCAAGACACCTCATTCTCTTCTTCAGAACTCTGTTGGTCTGCCCACTTGTCCATCCATCCAGTGAACTATCTGGGAGGGCCGTATCTCAGAAAGTTTGGGCCAAGAGTCATGGTCCTTCTGTTTGATTCTAGTGAGATCAGTTGGTTTTATCATCCCTTTACCGTATTGGAAACCTAACTTTCTAGATCTAGATACATCTCCATGTGCCTGGCGCTATATTCTTATATCATTGGCCAGCCAGGAGGAACCAAATAAAATTCAATTGAAACTAAGAGAGATGAACGAACAAGAGACATTTCCATAGAGAAGAAGAGGCACAGCTTGGGTGGGGGTAGCTCCATCACTAATAGGCTGAACTGCCCTGAGAAATGTTCTTTCTTTTTTGTGGGGGGGAATCCCGACTTTCTGCCTTTATTATAATTAGAGAGCGTTGAATCTCAAGGTATCTCTCACTATAGGGGCATGCTGTGAGACGAGAGAAAGTGTGGCTCAGATTGCTGGTGAAAGAGGCAAGACTGGCACTTGCACCAAGACACCCTATAGTGTCAGGAGAAAGGATGCTTTGCAAACAAATGGGACCCTGGAGGCCCGGCCAAGAAAAGAAAGGGGAAGGGACCAAAAGAGGGACACAGAGAAACTAGATGGAAAATATAAATATGGCAAACAAGAAAATAAGAGAGAGAAGAATGAGAAGGAAAGGGAATGAGAGTGGGTGAGGGATGCTGAGGAAGGACAGGCAGGCGGAGGGAGGCCCTGGGACTGGGGCCCTGGACATAGGCTGGGCTGGGGTGATTCTGGGGGGATGAATCTGGATGGGTGTCATTCCTTCTCTTTCTTCTGGTCACTATTCGAGGTGAAGGACGGAAGCTCCAAAAGTCTGACATGTCCTCCTGGTGGCTGCTGCCGACTCACAATTATCTCTAAAATTCCCAGTCCAGCAAGAGCTCCGAACAGCTGATGCAGTGACATCCGGGCACCACTAGGTGGCCGCGGGCCTCCTGGAAACTGCGGGCTTAGCGGAGAATTCCTCCCCATGTAACCAGAGACCCATTTCCTCTGTTCCCTGGAGAAGATGGGATGGAATTGTGATGAAAGAAACTCTAAATAGAATAAAGGAAACAAGCACACACACTCCATGCAAGCGGTTATTGTGTGTGAAGACTACGACTGCTGCCGAGGGGCTGAGCCCAGCCACCAGAATTTCTTACCCAAAAGCCAGCAGTCAGGGTGGGGGTGATGAGTGAGGGTCCAGGGAGAAGGTCTATCCGTGGTCAGGGTTAGAGTCAATGGATAGGATTGGTAGGAAGTCAAACTCAGAGCTCTGTTTGAGGTCAGAGTTGGGAGTTATTCTGCAGCTGGGAAACAGAACGACTATAAACTCACATGACAGTTTGAGCTTGGGTTTCAAAGGGAAAAAATCAGGGATGATTTTCTGGAGGAGGTAAGCTTCTAGTGTGACTTAGGAGAAAACTGGCAAGGCAGAGAGAGATTCTGAGGGTCCAGGATGGCTGGACAGCATTGAAAGAAATGACAGTGAAAGACTGTAAGAAACAGCCAAGTCCCAACGTGAAGGTGCCTTCTGAACGGGACCCAGCTGCTCACCAGACGCCAGGTGACCTCCTTCCCGGGGAAGAGGGTGTAAGGAAGGCACCTGAGCTTCCACGCCATCCCGCCAGCCCGCGGGAAGAGGAGCCTGGCTGGCTCAGGCCCAGGGCACCTCTCCACACATTCCTGGCCCTGAGCGCCCCGGGCCTTGCGTCTGCACTCGGGACTGCCAGGACAGGGGCTGGCGCCGGGCAGGGTGGACACGACCTGGAAATAGGGAGCGGCTGTGGAAACAATGCGTATCTGGCACATGCCCTCTGGCCACTCCCAGGCTCGAGATGGGCTGGGCCGTCCTTGGAGAAGCGAGAGCCCAGGGACAGGGAGAGAAGGGGCTTCTTCGGCTCAGAACCACCTCCTCCAGGAAGCCTCACTGGCTTGGCCATCCAGTGTGGCAGCTGCAAGAGGCCCCAGGGGCATCCACTGTGCGACCTGGTGCTTTTTAGTGCGCTCTGTGGTCTGCAGTTCTAGTCATCACTAGTCATCACTAGAGAGCATTGCCCCTCATACCCTGACCCCTTGCTTAGGGTACCTGCGCATCTGCTGGCAGTCTCCGACCTTCATGAGGGAGGGTTGTCCTCTGCTGGTCAAAGGCTCTCTAAGGCCGGGCATGGTGATGCACACTTGGAATCCCAGCATTTGGGAGGCTGAGAAAGGAGGATCATGGTTTGTGGACAGCCTCAGCTACTTAGGTCCTTCACAACTCAGTGAGAACCTGTTTCAAAATAAAGAATTAAAAAATAGGGCTGGGAGTGTCACGGGTTCCATCCCCAGTACTGCAAATAAATAAATAAATAAATAAATAAATAAATAAATAAATAAATAAATAAATAAATAAATATAAAAGTAAATAAATAAAAAAGAAAGAAAGAAAGGATAATGAAAAAAAGGCTCTCCAAGGAGAGTCTACCTCAGGCAGCATGTGGCTGTCTGAGAAGCCTCTTCTCCATCAATCCAGGGAAGGGACTTGCTGAGCAATCTGGAAGTCTCTGAAGCAATACCATACCTCTACATCAGCCTAGGGGCTCTGGAGAAGACTCTTCCTTCAGAGTTCTCCATCACTGTGGTTAATGAGTGTGGTATGAACTCCCCAAGGGGATGGTGTCCCTCAGCAGTGTGGGGCCCTCTGAGGGACATTGTCCTCAGCAGACTGGAAAGCTCCTGCCAATTCCTAGACAATATCAGCCAAACAGCAGAGGTGTCAACCGCGATTCTGAGTCAGGTGCCAACTGACCGTGGGGTGAGGACAGGCCATCAGTCCATGCCCATGCAGACTTTAGGAGGGGGAGAGTGCTGAGCACACTTAGTGCTGTAGGTGACTAAGGAGCAGTGATACCTGGTGGTGGTGGCAGAGACGGCGACAGTATCAGTGATGGCATTGTTGCTTCGGGAGTGGTAGTAATGGTGACAAATTGACATCGATGGTGGACAGAACAGCAATGACGGTGGTTGGGAACTAGACAGATGTTGGTTGCTGCCATGGGGTGACCACAAACCCGGCACGTATGGTGCTGCAAACCCATCACCACCTGCTGGACACCCGCTTTAAGAAGAAAAGGTCCTGGAGCAAGGAGAAGAGAGATTGAAGGAGAAAGGGAGATAGCTATCTACACTGCTGGGGGAAGAATCTAAATCACTGTCAAAGAGGGAAACCAGAGCTGTGTTCAAAAGCGCTCAAGTGAGATCAGAAACAGGGACATCGATTACAGAATCCAAAGCTGTTGAACTTCGAGGCTGTGCGAGGACTGAGGGAGGAGTGCAGACAAAACAGGCAGAAGCCGGTGGGGAGAAGGCCGCGGCCAGGACAGGCCTGCTGACCCTGACCTGGGATCCCGAGGCCAGGAAGCCTGGAGTCTGCGTCCCTCCAGATAGGCTGGGTACAGTGCAGCCCAATAGGGAAGGTGGGAGGCAGATCTGTGGACCTCTCTCATCCCCCAGCCTCTGTTTCCAACTCACTGGGAAGGTGGGGCCGTGGAAGGACATCAGAATCAGCTGGCAAATGTTAAAAATACAGGCACACTTCCTCTCGACATGTCCTGGGTATTCTGACTCAGTTTGTCCAGGGTGGGCATACTGAGTCAGGCATATGTATTTTTAATAAGCTCCCAAGGTGATTCTGATACAAACATTCTCTCTCGCTCACTCTGCCCCCTCCCCACACCCCAAGATCCATGCCCAGATACTATATTCAGCAATCTACAGCGTCTACCTCTGTCCTGGGCCTGGGGGTATTTATAGTAGAAGGCAGTAATATTTCCACATCATCACATATTCACTGTCCCAACCAGAAGCTCTTGAGGGTTGCAGGTGATTGGATGATTTAAGGGCCGAGAACTGGGGATTGGGGCTGCAGCAGGGGCCTGAGATGGCCATTTCTTTTTCTTTCTTTTTGGTGCTGGGATTGAACCCAGGGGTATCTTTCTCTAAGCTACACCGCCAACCCTTTTTCTTTTCTAAAACAAGGTCTCACTAAGTTGCTAAGGCTGTCCTTCAACCTACAATCCTCCTGCCTCAGCATCCTAAGTATCTGGATTTCAGGCGTGCATCACTACACTGGGCTCAGGATGGCCATTTCTCAAAAAGGATCTGATGCTGGTATCCCAGAAGAAAGGGAAAACTTGGGTATCTTGTAGTTTCTGCCTAGCTATGACTCTATACTGAACCCCGAGAGCCCTTTGGGGAGCTATTTTCCCCATGGGAAGTCAGGGACCTTGCGAGGAGGAGGCTGTGTTCTTTGGCTTTGGGATTAGACAACTCTTTTCTATAGTGCCTTCCCCACTGGCTCCCCTCATGGCTGTTGGCAAACTCTAGGAAGGTGACCACAGCGTCTCATCTGTTTTTTTTTTTTGTTGTTGTTGTTGTTGGGGTTTTTTGTTTGTGTTTTTTTACTGACCCTCAACTACTAGTGTGCCATGCTGAGCATGGAGGAGCACCCATTAAAACATGTGTCCTTAGCCGGGGGTGGTGTGTACTTAGGAGGCTGAGACAGGAGGAGCACAGGTTCTTGACCAGCCTCGGCAATTTAGAGAGGCCCTCCACAAGTCAGTGAGACCCTGTTTCAAAATAAAAAAATAAAACAGGGCTGGGGTATTGCTCAGAGGTAGAATACCCATGAGTTCAATCTCCAGTAACACACACACACACACACACACACACACACACACACACACACAGCATGTGTGCCCTTGCTTGGAGGGTGGGCAAGGACCCAGTGGGAAGTCAGGACCCTTGGATTCTAACCCCATCTTGGCCCCTTTCCTGGCTGCTGAGGACTAATCTCTCCTAAGCATTAGCTCCAGAGGATCTGTGTCCCTGGTTCTAAGAGTGCCTGAGCCCACAAACAGGAAGCCCCCTGCGCTGGGCCCAGCACAGCTCAGCCTGCAGGAGGAGGGACCGAGGCTCCTCTGAGGCTCCCCTGAGATGCCGCAGGCCTGTGTGCTCTCCCTGAGGCCCTGCGAGGTCACCTCAGGACACAGCCCTGGTGAAAAAGGGAAAAGGTTGGCAAATCAGGTGGAGGGAGTGACCTGAGCTGATCAAAGGAACCTTCCCGGAGGGGTAGAGAGTTAGAAAGGCCTTGGGAATGGCGCCCAGGACAGGAAGGGCTCGCTTTGAAGATGGGGAGGCCCTGAGGTAGAGGAAGGAGGAGGCCTGTGCAGGTGTTTGGCGGAGGCTGGCTTGTCCTGTGGGGGCAGGAGTAGGAGGTTCAGGGGCCCCAGTGATCTCCGGGCCTCGGATCCAGGGGCAATAGGAGAAGGTGGGGTTGAAGGATTCAAAGCAGCCAAGACAGCAGTGGCAATTTTCAAACTCCACTATAGCTCAGCTGCCCTTCAGCCTGTGGCCCCACGGTCACCGCAGCGAGAGCAGACGCTTCCAGAAAAGAGCCGGAGCCATCAGGACGACTCTACCTTCCCAGCCAGGAAGCTGGCCCTGGGGTCTGAGGGGCTTCCCCTGCTGCAGAGGGTGTGTGTGTGTGTGTGTGTGTGTGTGTGTGTGTGTGTGTAGCAGTGTGTAACAGTGTGTGCAGGAGGCAGCTGTGGCAAGGGAAGGACGACCCTCACCTCCTGCCCCTGTAAATACAGTGGTGCTGGTTGATGCTGCTCCATTCCAATCGGGATGAGTGAAGACACCTCCAAACCATTGTCCCATAAACAGCCTCAGGTGAAGGCAGAGACCACAGGGATGAGAGTCAGGGAGCCCTGTGGGGTGTGTGGGGTGTGTGTGTGGGGGTGAGAGCTGATCCCAACTGGGTGTGGTGGTGCATGCCTGTAAGCCCAGTACTTGGGAGGCTGATACAAGAGGATGGTAGGTTCGAGGCCAGCCTCAGCCACTTAGTAAGGCCCTGTTTAAAATTTAAAAATAAAAAGGGCTTGGGGTGTTGCTTAGAGGTAGAACACCTCTGGGTTCAACCTCCAGTACCAAGAAGAAAAGAAGGAAGGAAGGAAGGAGAGAAGGAAGGAAGGAGATGGTTAGGGAAAGAAGAGAAGAGGAAAAGAAAATAAAAGAAGAGAAA
This sequence comes from Muscardinus avellanarius, assembly GCF_963383645.1. Taxonomy (NCBI): domain Eukaryota; kingdom Metazoa; phylum Chordata; class Mammalia; order Rodentia; family Gliridae; genus Muscardinus; species Muscardinus avellanarius. The sequence goes on from NC_137801.1 coordinate 66,523,224, forward strand.
AGAAAAGAAGAGAAAAAACTGGTCCCTCCCAGGAGACCTGACCTGACCTACCCAGGCTGCCCTGGGAACCTGCAGGAGGGCTCAGCTGACCCAGGTGGGAAGGTGGGACTCCTCCTTACTCCTATTCCTTCCCTCATAATGTCCTCCCAACCCTGGAGGCGTCCACACCTGGAGGCAGAGCTTAGACACATAAAGGCATGCATCCACACAAAGCTATGCAAAGATGGACCTTGAGCAACTTGTAACATCTCCAAACTGGAGCTGACCCAACTATCCATCAACAGGAGCCAGGATAAACAAGTCCTGGTATATCCATCCACTGAAATACTAGTCAGCAATTAAAAGGAATGAACTACTGATTCATGCAACAGCTTGGATGAATCCCTAAATAATTATTCTAAGTGGGAAAAAGCCAGTCCCAAGAGGGCACATGTTGTATGATTCCATTTATATAAAGCTCTAGAAAACGCAAACTAAGCCACGATGATGGAAGGCGGAGCAGGGGAGCTGGGTAGGGCTGGAGGGAGGAAACCCACGAGGCAGAAGGAAACCTTTGGAGGTGATGGATATGCCCATCATCCTGATGGTGCTGATGGTCTTCAGGTGGACACACGTCAGCCACAAACAACTGCATCTTGAGTAGGTGCCACTCATTATACACCAGCTAAATCTCGATAAAGCTGAACCCCAAAATGGGAACGGTGACAAGCTTGGCCATGGTGGTAAAGCTGGAGGAAAAGTAGCTGTGAACAGCAATCATGTATGATAATAATGTAGTATTAATGCATTAATGCGTTAATTATTAGTAGCAATCACAGGCATGAATGAGGCTACCATTTTCTAACAAGGTTTAGATATCTGCCTCCCCCTGCAAACCATGGATAAAGACGGGGCCTCTGTCTGCAGGACCATGCACAGAGTCACCGTGCAACGAGCAGGCAAAAAATAGTTCATGTGATCATTTCGGTGATGACAATACAGTGTGATAAATGCATCAATATAAGGAACCTGGATGGGGGTGGATTTTGAGGTCCCAGAGGAATATTGCTGCCTGATGACCTTGGGCCGAGGCCGGCCATGATAGCTCCCTGGAGTCATCCTGTCTAGACTGAAACTGACAGGTAGGTGGGTGGTAGCCAGCAAAGCAGGCTGGGTTGGGAAAGCTGTGGCCCCGGAGTAAGGGTGAGGTGTCCATGTCTAAAAGTTATAGAGAGCCTCTAACCATGCAGTGGTGTGGAGACTGACACTGGAAAGGGGCAGTGGTGTCCTAGAACTTTGCTTCAGGTATGAGCAAGATCTCTGCCATGTCAGATGTCCCTCTGGTCAGGACCTCTGCCTGCCATGGTCCCAGCCAATCAAAAGTAGGGACAAGGATGCTGTGTTTGTAGAGAAGCCGAGGAGAGCGAGCGTGTGACTTGAGGCGAGTCAACAGGTGGACTTCTTCCCAGGCTGAGTTATGAGGACCCCTGCACTCTGTGATGCTCCAGCCTGGAGCAAAGACAGCAGTGTAAACAGGGAGTGTTGTTTGCTAGGAGATGGTCAGCTGGAATGACCTGGGCCGGCCCTGCCGGTTCCCTGGGGGCGACAGGAATGAAGCGGGTGGATGCACAGTGTGCCGGGCCCTTCCAGGCGGGCCAGATGTGCTCACCACACTTGGGGTGGCCTTGGACAGCATGGCCAAACCTGCCTCACAGGCTGCGGGTGAGCCAGAGAGACTACCCCTGCCCTGGCGCCAGCCCACCTCGTGTGTGGCCGCAGCATCCCCAGAACGTGACCGGCCTGGAGCCCCGCCTCAGCCTGGCCTGCGTAAGGTACAGCCACCCAAGGACACAGTGTCCTCCAGCACTCAGAACAGGGGCTGCAGAGACCAGCTGTCCGTGGACAAGGGGGCCCCTTCAGTGGCTTTGTCTCGATGCGTGCTGTGGTACCTTGCCCTCTTCTCTGGACCCATCAACAGTTCCTGAATCATACTTCCTTCCGCATGGCTTGTAGAAGACTAAAGATCTAAAGCTGTCTTCCATCCACCCCGCTCCCTGCTCCCATGGAGTGGCACAGGTATTTGTCCCCTCGCAGCTCACCCCCAGCCGGAGCCCTGGCCTCACCCCGTGTGACCACGACCCTGTCCTATCTGGAGTACCTCCTCACATCCTTTGTGGATTTTTAAACTGGTGTCTGTATGCTGTACCCATTAGGGTTGCAAACGACATTCTGGATGGATTCTGTCCCACTCTGTCTCCAGGGTCCTTGTTTTGTTCAATTGGCCCTCGGGCTCCAGGGCAGGTGGCGCCAGGGACTCTGTAGCTGTAGAGATGACTCTTGGCCCTCACTAGACTTCCTCCAGCTTTCCAACTTGAAGCTGTTCCTCCCTGCCCAGGCCTACCCTAGTGTTCCCTCCAACCGTGTCTCCCTGGAGCACGGAGGAATGGCCTGCTGTCTCTGCTCCTTCACCTCCCTGTCCTGGGGATGGGCCAGTGTCACTCCTTTCTCATGGAGATTCAACCAGTGCTCGTGAGTCACATTTTCCAGACCTGAGGTCCTGCCAATAAACATACCACTCATGATTAACAGGTTCACAGTGGCCCTGTCTCTGCCATGATCTCAGAGAAGAACAGAAAAAGAACCACAGCAACCCTTACCCCCCCCCCACCTCCATCCTTAGACCTTAGATGAAAGAGCTAATCTGAATCCAAAATTGGATTTCACCTGGGCAGGACAAAGGATGGCTGCTGATTAGTTGCTGGCCCGAATCACAAGGTTTCACCTGAGATCACCTGCTCCTCTCCTCCAGCTTCTTCCCCTGCCTCCTGGAGGGCCCAGGGATACTGGTAGCTTCCATGGACCCTTCTCAGATACCTCTAGCATGCAGGCCACAGAAGGAGCTTAGACTACAAAGACTATCCATTGCAGAACCAAGTTAAGGCTGTGTGTGGCAAGAGACACAGGGACGGCTCTGGAAAAGGTGGCGTGCAGAGCTGAGGAACTAACAGGCCCAGTCCACACCCCTATTGGACACAGGGGAAGACAGAGTTCTGCCAGTCTCTATCTGGAGTTTATTTCTCTTCTTTATTTTTCTTTCTTTCTTCCTTTCTTTCTTTCTTCTTTCTTTTTTGTGGTACTGGGGATGGAACCCATGGGCATTCTACCCCAGCCCTATTTTTTATTTTTTATTTTCAAACACGGTCTCATTGAGTTGCAAAGGACCTCACTAAGTAGCTGAGGCTGTCTGCGAACCATGATCCTCCTGTCTCAGCCTCCCAAATGCTGAGATTACAAGCGCGCGCCACCACACCCAGCATCTATGTAGAGTTTCTGAAAGCAAGGCCCTGGAATCCCTATGGTTACTCAGGCCCAGGCATCAGAACCCTTTCTCATGTGTGCTCGCTCTCTCTCTCTCTCTCTCTCTCTCTCTCTCTCTCTCTCTCTCTCTACACACACACACACACACACACACACACACACACACACACACAACCTAATTCACTGACTCCCTTCATGGCTTTGAAATCATGAGTATCACGTGAGGCAGATAAATGGTACATCCCTTCCATTTACAGAAGTGGAAGCCAGCATGCCCCCAAAGGTGCAGAGAAGCCTCAGAAGTCATAGCAAGGGTAGACACACAAAGCCATCTCCTGACCTAGGACTTTCCATCGGACGCAGAGGGTGGACTTATGCCCTTCAGATGGATGTTAGGAAACCAAGAGGGTGGATAACAGGAGAGAAGTTTTGGGGAACATGAGAGTGGGCCAAAACAGAAGGTAACCCCTGAGCCCCAGCTGCAGGCTGCTGGTGGCAGCCCAGGTTCTGAGTCTGGGAATAGGAAAGGCTCACCTCTACTCTTCAGCCCTCATTTGGTTAGAAGAGGGAGGAGGCTGGCATCTGGGGAAGAGTCTTGGACCAATATTTTTCCACTGGTGAATCAGAGGAGAGTGGTAACTGGAGCCAGGCTGGCCTGACCCCAGACACCTCTGTGAGTCATCGCTGAGGTCCCTGTGCTAATCTTAACCCCTCAGAGAGGACTTGTTGGGACTTGCCACCATGTCTTGACCACTAAAATACTCTTGGAGCTGACAGGGCCTTGGAAAGGCTGGGCCCATCAGAGCAGGAGCCAGAGTGGCGAGGGGCAGGTCTGGCAATTGGGCTCTGCTCCCAGCTCACCTGTGACCTTGAGCCAGCCAGTGAGTTCAGCAAGTCCAGCTCCCAGGCCCTCCAGCTCAGGCATTCTCCCAGACCTGGGCTGAGTAAGTATCTCAGAGGGTAGGGCCTGCAGGAGGCGCTCAGCCCACACCTGGCCCTCGAAGTTGCTCGCTGAGGTCCTGGCCCTTGAGGATGGGCAGCAAGTGACAGCAACTTGGGTTCTGGGGCCAGCTGCACCCTGACTTTGTTGTATGGTTTTGGACAAATTGCTTTCAAAAGCTCTGAAGCCATTAACTTCATCCAGTGTTGCATTTCTTGTCTGTAAAATAGGGACAATAATAAAGCTTTTCTCACGGGATTTTTGTGAGGATTAAATAAAGTCATACATGTGAAATTCTTAGCTCAAGACCTGGCACCTGGCACATGCTTGGTAAATCTGCTACTGTCATCACCAGCCACTGCCTAAGTTCCTTCTGAGAAAGCAATGAGTGGGGGGTGGGGGGGGATCTCCAAGTCTATAGAGAAGGGCTTGAGCTGTAACAGGGATGGCAGTTGAATACAAGGGAGCTGTGGGAAGCCTGGCTCAGCCTGGAGGGGGGGGGTGCCATCTCTCATGAATCCTGGAGGGCTGGGAGGAAGCCCACTCCCCAAGCTCAGGCTGCTTCTCAGGTTTCCACCACAGTCGCATTCATTCAGAGCAGAGGGATCTCTCTTTTCCTCTCCCCCACCCCCAGGGGTAGTCTTTCCATCATGGTCTGAATGACCATTGTGTCAAATTATCTTAAGAGTGTTGAAAATACTGTTCTTAGAAGAGGTGGTATGACCATCTTTCTCATTTTCTTTTGGCATTATATATATATATATATATCACATATATGTGTATGTATATTTACGTATATATATATACACACACACATACCTGTGACAGAGAGAAGAAAGAACCTACCTAAGGGGTACATCTGTGAGTACTCATTAGTGGTGTCCTGTTTAGGGCACTGGACAAACAGATTTCGAGATCTTTGCTGTCCAGCCCTGCGGTGTGATGTAGAGTTGGGGACACGGAACCCCAGAAGGGCTGTTCTGACACCTCCAAATTTCTACAGAGGCCAGCAAGACCCCCTGCTCCTTTCAAACCACTGCCAGGACCCTCCCCCTTCCCAGAAGTGCAGTCCCAGGGCTCAGAAACACAGAAACCCTTTCCTCCCTGGGGGACTTGGATGGGGAGTCTGCTGGGGAGCTTGGATGGGCCAGGAGGGCCGGAGGTGCCCCCTCTTCTTGGGAACACCAGGCCATGTGAGACCCTAGCAGGAGCATGGAGTCTCTCACCTGGGTGGGTTTGTGGCTGTGTTCTCCCTGCCTGGAGCACCCTGGAGCAGGCTGAGGTCGGGAGCACCTGGTGAGGGAGCTGAACCTTGGTCTGGGAAGCAGTGTGCTGGTGACACATGGGGACTTGATGAGTGTCTCGTAGAGTGTTGCCACAGGCCCGAGCCCACCACAGCCTGCCGGGGAGTGGGGGAGAGGCCGACAATTAAAAGGCAGCCCGGGGACCCTCTGGATTCCTGCCCTGATAGGAAGGGGGAGATGAAAGGGGGAGAGAGGGACGGGCAATCCTTTGACAGAGAGCGCTTTGACTGGGGTCAGGGAACAGCTGTGAAAGCCACAGGCACATCTGGCAGGCCAGGCTGGAGGAGGGCCGGCAAGGAGCCAGGGACGTGGTAGAGACAGATAGGGCCGTGTTTACTGTCCAGCCGAGGTGTTGCGACAGGAAGGCGGCTGGGGAGGAGGAGGCAGCTCAGACGGAAACAATTTATCTGGGGCACGAGGAACAGCTGGGAAGGGCCAGCGCAGTGGCCGCTTTCCAAGGCCAAGCAGGCTGTGAGGAAGGGCTGCCCGGGGTGGAGCAGCCACCAGCACTGCCTCCTACCCTCACTGTCTGTCCACCCGCTCAGCGGCTTCCCCACAACCAGCCTCTGCCCAGAGCAGAGCCTGCTGACCAGCCGTCCCTGCTCCTAATCCCTAGCTGGGCTGCCCTACCCAGGGGGATGCACCCAGGCTGCAGGTTTTATCTGCTGCACGGGTCACTGTGAGAAGCCTGTCCATTTCATGGCCACCGGACACAGGTATATTCTCCAATTTCCAGAGGCAGAAACAAACCTCCTAAGTGATTTTCCAAGATCATATATAAAAGGTCAGGGCTAACCGGGCATGGTGGCACATGCTTGTAATCCCAGCATTTGGGAGGCTGAGATGGGAGAATTGCGGACAGCCTCAGCTACTGTAGTGAGGCTCTTTGCTACTCAATGAGACCCTGTTGCAAAATAAAGGAATAAAAACTAGGGCTAAGGGTGTAGCTTGGAGATAGAATGCCCCTGGTTTCCATCTCCAGTACTGCAAAAAAAGAAGAAAGAAAGAAAGAAAGAAAGAAAGAAAGAAAGAAAGAAAGAAAGAAAGAAAGAAAAGTCAGAGCTGTGGAAGAGACTCAAACCTAAATCGGCCTTACTTAACAGAATCACGCTGATGTCCCTGGGCAGGTGGAGGTGGGCCAGAATCTGTCTTGTTCCCATGGGACAGCCTCTTGCTGCTCGGCCTTGCACAGGCTTCCTCAGCTCCATGCAGCTCACAGCCCACCCCTCAGGAGGTCCGCAGCCCCTAAGACCACTCGGGGTAATCAGGCAGCGCAGCCGGTCCCTGGAGGCTCTGCACCCACAGCTGCAGAACAAAGGTGGGCAGAGTCAGGTGAGTAGCGCTGGTCTGGCAGCCTCTCCTGGATTCTTCTCCACCTCTTGGGCAGGATTTCCAGGAGAGATGGAGCCTGGAATAGTGGTGAACATGGCTTCCCTCCTAACCCAGACCTGGAGAAGATGGGAGGGCAAAGCAGCCTCGCAGCCATCACTCTGAAAGACCTCGTAGTTTCAGCTTGCTTTTGAGATGGGAAAGGAGAGGCTCGGGGAGCCTCTCAATGCAAAAGGGTAGACTTTACTTCATCCTCACTCTTAAAACCCTCCAGTCAAAAATGAATGGAAGCCGGGCATGGTGGTGCACACTTGTAATCCCCGCGCTTGGGAGGCGGAGACAGGAGGATCACTCAGGATCGAAGCCAGCCGCACTGGCTTAAGAGACCCTGTTTCCAAAAATAAAGTAGGTCTGGGAGTATAGCCTGGAGGTAGAAGGGCTTCCAGGAACCCCAGTATGACAAAAAAAAAAAACCAAAAACAAACAAACAAACAAAAAAACGAATGGAAGCTGGGCTTGGTGGAGCACGCTTGTAATCCCAGTACTTGAGACAGAAAGGATTACAGGTTTATGGCCAGCCTCAGCTACTTAGTGAGGCCTTTCACAACTTAATGAGACCCTGTTTCAAAATAAAGAATAAAACATAGGGCTAGGGGGTGTAGCTCAGAGGTAGAATTCCCTGGGTTCCATCCTCAGTACCGCGAAAAAAGAAAAAAATAGGGCTGGGGGTGTGGCTTGGAGGTAGAATGCCTCTGGATTCAATCCCCAGTACTGGAAAATAAAAAAAAAAAAAAGAAAAAAAGCAAGAAAGCAAGAAAGCAAGCAAGCAAAGAAAAGGAAAAGAAAAGAAAAGAAAAGAAAAGAAAAGAAAAGAAAAGAAAAGAAAAGAAAACTGGAATGGAGAATCTCCACGTTCCACTGATTCTCAGGGAATGTCATTCCCCTCTAGAGGGAGGTGAGGTATCCTGTCTTACTTTGTGCCATGAATGACAGCAGACCTCCTTCAGTTCAGTAGCTTCACCTCCTACCTCTTCATATCTCATTCATGGCAGGAGAATAAAATGAACAAGAATGGAACACCCGGTGTGTGTCCTTTAATTGGCCAAGCACTGTCACTGTTAGTGACCACTCTATTTTTCAGATGAAGAAACTGAAGCTCAGAGATTAAAGTACTGACTTAAGGTCATATGAGCAGTCACTGCTTTAGTTTAAATAAATAGGTATCGAGTACATATAGTATACCCATGTATTAGTAAAGATAAGTAAAATTAGGCAGTAACAAACATCCCCCAAATCCTAGTCCTACATCCCCCCAAAAGTCTCTTTTCCTCTCATTTAAAGTTTGCTGATGGACACTTCAGGGCAGCTATCTTTCAGCTATTACTTCTAACAACCTCTTGGTGCTGCTTTGATCCAGGCTCTCTCATCTCATTCACAGGGGCAGGTGCCAAGACAGTTCACTAACGCACTGGTTAGAACTAGCCACGTGGCCCTGCTTGCCGACAGTGGGCAGAGGAAGTAGGGGTGCATATGAGATGATGGTGGGTATCCCTGTCTCTAGAATGTTCATGCATGATGCCAGACTGGGTGCCAGTTGTCAACACTGGATTCTAAATGATTTCCTGAGTCCCAGGAGAAGTTTTTTTGATGATAAATACCCTTTAGAGGCCCTGAGTTTTTCCATAGGCTAACCAGGCTGAGCTCCTTCAGCTGGTGCGTGCCAAGAGCTCAGCCTCAGACAAGCCTGGAAGAAGACTCCTATGATAGATTTTAAACTGGCCCAAGACCATTTTGAAGTCATTCTCCCTTAGCAGCTACCTCTAGGTGACATTCTACATTCACTACCTGCCAGGCTCATTTTTTTCCCCCTGTATCTTCTAATTCCTCCGTGACAACAGCCTGGACAGTGGGTCCCCCATTTATTAGCAACTGGAGTACAGAGAGACCCCAGGATTATGAGAAGTCTGCTCAGCTTGTCCCCAGGCAAATGCGGAACCTGGCTCTCACTCTTCTCTCTTCTCCTTCAACCTCTGCTTCCTCCTTGATGCAGCGCCACAGCTATTGCTGATTCCCAGATCCCTGGGGAAGAATCTGGGGCTCCCATCCTCCATGTGACTAGGGCTGGGCCATTCCCCAAGAACCTCACCCTGAATCAGAGGCTCCCCTTTTTCTGCTTCCAAAATTTCTGTGCATCAGTCTCTGCTTTCCAGGCCCAAGGCGCAGGCACAGAGAACATTCATACCCACCTCTGAGGAAAAGTGGTCAGAGAGCCTATGGGAATGCTGGACTCCTCAAAGACCATTCCATCCACTCCACAGAGGAGAAAAACCATGGTTTCAGAAAAGCTGTGCCCCTCCAGTTGCCTGGGATTCAAGTTCCCCAAGGGGTATTAGGAAGAATGATGAAATAATTACACAAAGTGCTTAGCACAGCATTCAATAAATATTGGAAAACCGTATACAGCGGCACCTTTCAAATCTCTAGCCTAAAAAGCTCTCCTGAGAGTCTGATCTACGCATGTGACTGTCTGCTCGATGCCTCTACGCTCTCGGTGCTCTTTGGGCAGAACTGGCTGAAGCCCTAAATAGCCATTTTTACCTCACCGCCCTCTTCTTTTTGTCAAAGTCCAGCTTCCACACAGGGGCTATAAAGACCATGTAGTTGTCCTCCTAACCTTCTTTTTAGCTAGTACAGGGGAATATGACTTTGTCCTGACCAGAGGGCCTAGGAGCTTCTGGGAAAGTTTTCCTTGCTATTAAAATAGATGCAAGAATGAAAACTCTTTTAACCTTTGGGCAGAAGCTAGTTTCTAAAGATGGTACCTGGATCTCCAGCAGCCACTTTTTGACCATGAGGGGATAAACTCAACATGCTGAGGTTGGTAGACCAAAAGTATGCAAGAACATTGGCTCACTGATTATGTGATTAAACTATTGAACTATTCCTACACCTCTATGTATAAAATAACACGTCAATTCCAGAAAGGCATTCTGCAACCTGTCTCTGAAATCAACCCAATATACAACTTTCTAATAAATCCCGAAATAAACTCATCAACTCCTTCCCAAGCCACTGTTTCCTTCAGAGTTCCTCATCTCAGAAAATAGCAAGTTCCTTGGGCTAGAAATCCAGCAGTCATCTCTTCTTCTACCTAGAGGGTCACCAACCACCCTGACTCCTCTTCCCTGGTCACTTCTGATTTTTGCCCCGGTAGGATGATTGTGACAGCTCCTGCTGGGCGTTACTGGCTCCAGTGTCCCCTCTAGTTCACTCTCCTCAGTCTCTTTTCTGCTGGGCCACCCTCAGTCACACCTTCCTGCTCTCGCACCTCCTGCTTCCTCGCTGGAGTGCCGTCCTTCATCCCTTCTGCCAGAACCCCTGCCCACCCAAATAGACCTGCACAGGCAATTTTCTGTGGATTTTTATTGACCCACCTAATCAGAGCCAGTTGAACTTGTTTTTGTGCTGTACCTATAGCCCTATTTTTTCACAATCAGCAGACCATAATGACCTCATTAACTATTCTAGAGGAAGTTATCCTGCAAGACTCAGAGCCTCTTGAGCTCCTTGAGGTGAAGGATAGTGTCTCAGTCACCTCTGAACTTCCAAGAATCAACAATGCCAGGCAGCAGCTTGTTGGAAGTTCCTAAAACAGTAAATGAACAGGTGTGTGGAGACTCACTAGAATGTGGGCCGCCCCTGTTGTGGTGGTCTGTTGGAGTGTAGAAAAACTTAGTGGTTGAAAACAAAAATGACATGAATTATTTTTACAAGTGTGAAACGTTGACAGAAATCAGTGGGTCAGCTTGCCTCCCCACCCCCAACATCAGTTGGGTTGGTCTGAGGCTGGAGCTAGCACCGCCCAATGATCTGTCATTGACATGTCTAACTATGTTGCTGGCTATTGGCTGGGATCTTAACTGAGACTGTAAGATGTAAAATCAGTGGAGAAATTACAAGGCTCAGGGAGAGCTCATTCCACCAGAAATATTGCCTCGGCCATTTTTTGGAAAATGCAATCTGCTTCAGTAGCACTTTAAGTTAGTTATTTGTTTGTTTGTTTGTTTTTGGCAACCCAGAGGCATTCTACCTCCGAGCTACACCCCCAGCCCTTTTTTAAAATTATTTTTTGTGTTAAAACAAGGTTCAACTAGGTTGCTGAGTCTTGCTAAGTTACCGAGGTTGTTCTAAAGCCTGCGATCCTCTTGTCTCAGCCTCCCAAGTACTAGGATTACAGGTGTATGCCACCATACCTGGATTCCGTTAAGTATTTTAAGTTAACTCCTTTATCTACGTTCCTCCCCAAAGGTCTTTTAGCCTTCCTCAAAATGCTGTGACCCAGCCTCCCTGATCCTCTCCCGGGCATGTGTTTCTTTGAATAGGGTTTGTGGTATGGTGGCTGGAGCTGATTGCAAGATTTTAGAACTAGGTTGGTGATCCAGCTCTGCCACAATCTGATTTTGTGAAATTTTGTTGAATTCTCTGGGCCTTTTCCCCATTGCTAATGATAGCTCACTAACCTCAGGAGGTCATGCTGAGGGCCAGGGCAGGTCAGGGCTGAGTGGGAGTCTTGGAGACCGGGTCAGGGCATTAGAGAGTGTGTTCCATGCAGGAAACTGAAGCTGTGCTATGCATAACGGAATCTAACACAGGCCAGTCAGGTTTCACAAAATCACTGGAGGGGCTAGAGGAGAAAGATCAGGGCTGATCTGGAAAACGCTTTGTGGATGTGGCCAAAGAAGCTTGTCTGCTACAAGCATCATAGTGAGGAGACAGGAGGCTGTGGCAGGAGCCACCACCACCCTACTAGGGGATCTCAGCCTTCAGGAAGCTGATGACTAGTGGGCCGCTCATCAGGTCAAGGCTCTTTGCCAAGTATTTCCAGTTGTCCCCAAGACACATGCTTTGATTAGACTTCTCTGCCCTCTTGTAGTTATAAGTGACCGTGTGACTTGAAGTAGACGTCACTTGCTAGTAGAAGCTTGAGGTGCAGTTTTGTCATTTTCCATATTCTTTCTCTTCTCCCAGCAACCCCAGTGTTTCCTATGATGACGTCTCTGACAACCTGGGTCCTCAAGTGTGGGAAACAAACACCAGTGGCTCTAACAGCTTATGCAATGTGGGTACTGTGTGCTGTTCAGTCCAGTGTGGCCGTTCTGGTGGCTACCACTGGGCCTGGACATTGCTTGTCTGAAGCAATAGATATAGTAGGACAATGGCCTTGCTGCAATTCTACCTTCTGAACTCCATGTGCAGTGTTAGAACTGAATTTGCCTCCAGAATCATCGCTCTGAGGAAGTCTGGGAAATGTAGTTTTAGTTTTCCAGCATCTACACTATCAGAAGGCAGTGCCAAAGGCTTGAGGCTGAAGACTATTTAGTACACGCATCCCAGTAAGACACATACTGGGATCCTAAGGGTGCTGCAGCCCAAAATTGGAGTGAGGAGAATTTGCAAACTGTGAGTTGGGCAAAGGGAGAAAATCAGGAATCAAGATACAAAACACAGCTGGGGAGGAGAGGGAACCTGTGTTAACCTTCCACTTCAAGGGAAGATCACTAGAGTCGTGTGTGTGTGTGTGTGTGTGTGTGTGTGTGTGTGTGTGTGTGATCCATTTGATGCCTGAAAACATTTAAAGGATCCTAAGCTGACAGAATACATCACGCTTTGTGAGTTTTGCTTCACACATTAGTAAATGCAGTGTGCAGTGCGACAGCTTTCTTAGGTCCACCGGCCTGCGAGCTCTGTTGGGCAGGGAGCATGTGTCTTTCGTGTCCGTGTCCCTCACAGTTAGCATGGTATCAGGCATGTAGTAGACACTGGAGAAATCCTTTACCAAGGAATAAATCTGTGGATGTTCCACTAAGAAACTGACTTGGAGAACTAGACCCGCTGTTCTCAGTGTGGTCTGATTAATCAGGGCCTGGTGGGAACGCCCCCACCCTGGGTCTCAATATTCTACTTCTCTTAACATGGCCCAAGATTATATTAGTCTCCTTGGCAGCCACGCCACACAGATGATTCATATTGAGCTTGAGGTCAACTGTAGTCTCTGGGTCTGTTTCACATGAACAGCTATTAAGTAAGGCAGGGCTTCCCCATCCTGTCCATATGCAGTTGATTTTTTGAACTAAACGGCTTATGTAACATTCCAGCCTCCCGAGTTATAGCCCATCCTTCAACTTCAGGATCTATTCAGATCTCTAGTCTTTTTACTCAGGGTATCACTTATCTCTCTTTAATGCTCCATCCAAAATCGTGCCATGAAGGAATTCCACATCTTCACGCATTCCACCCCCCAAAATGCTGTACAAAGCAGGCCACGGGAGCACCCCCTACATGTGGATACCAATATTTTTTGGGGGGAGTACTAGGGATTGAACCTAGGGGCACTTTATTGCTGAGCTACGTCCTTGGCTCTTTTTAATTTTGAGACAGTCTCACTAAGCCCAGGCTGGTCTCAGACTTGGGATTCTCCTGTCTCAGCCTCCCAAGTTGCTGGGTTTATAGGTGTGCCCACCATACCTGGCTGGATATCAATTTTTTTAATCCAGGTAAACTGAGAAAGACAATGTAGCTCTCTAGGATTCTTTCTGTATTCACATCCATTTTGTCCCCAGAATATGACCAGAGATAGTCACGAGAAGAAATAACAAAGCTGGGCATGGTGGCACAGACTTGTAATCCCTGTAATTGGGAGTCTGAGACAGGAAGGATCATAGGTTCGCCACCAGCCTCAGCTACTTAGTGAGGCCCTGCACAATGTAGTGAGACACTGTTTCAAAATAAAGAATAAAAAAAAAAAAATAGAGGTGAGGGTAGAAGGGCTCTGGGTTCAATCCTCAGTACTGGAAAAAAAAACAATAAAAACAAACAAACAAACAAAACCAAAAAAATATACAGAACTGGCTTGGTTTTTGGTCTCCACACCAGAAAGGGGGTCAAATTCATTCACATATATTTGCTTTTTGTGAAGCAATGCTGACTCTGAGGCCTCTTCATAGTCCCTTCTGGAATATCAAAGACATTTCTTTATTTGAACAATATCTATCAAGAATCATATAAGCTGGACATAGTGGCACACACCTGCCATCCCAGTAGTTTGGAGGCTGAGACAGGAGGATCAGTTTCAAAGCCAGCCTCAGAAGTTTAGCGAGGCCCTCAGCAACCTAATAAGTTTCTGTTTCCAAGTAAAAAATAAGATAAATTTGGGTTGGGAATATAGCTTTGAGGTAGAAAGCCCTGAGTTTAATCCCCAGCAACACGCGCGCACACACACACACACACACACACACACACACACACACACACACAACATGATGGCACACACCTATAATCCTAGTACTTGGGAGACTGAGACAGGAGGATCTCAGGTTCCAGGCCAATTTAGCAAGACCCTGTTTCAAAATAAAAAATGGACAGGGCTGAAAATGTAGCTCAGACGTAGAACACCCCGGTTTCAATACCCAGTACCATCAGAAAAAAATAATTATAAAGATGTTCAAATTCTTAGACTTAGTGTTAATTAAGAGCCCAAAGGCCTGGGAATGGTGGAGCCAAATATGATACATCCTCTCTGTGGAAGAGTGTGCACACCATTATGACAATAATTAAAGAACCAAACCCAAAATATGTGCTGTCACAGGGGAAAACGTGAACTCAAAAAAGCAAGCTACAGAATTACGTGCACCCCACAAGAGCAAAAATGTAAAATAACCCCCAAGTGCGAGGAGGATTCAAATAGTGTGGACACTGGGTTAGAAAGACGGGGCTGTGGTGTTATTTATCTTCCCTGTTTTGCAAACTTTCTGTAACTTTACGCAAAGCAGCTTTCCAGAGATAGGCTAAGTGAAGGCATCTTATTATTTATTTAATTGCTTACTGATTTATTTTGAACCCAGAGGCATTCTGCCTCCAAGCTACATTTTTAGACCTTTTCAATTTTTGTGTTTTATTTTAAAACAAGGTCTCTTGCTAAGTTGCTGAGGGTGCCCTTAAATTGCTGAGGTTGACCTCAGAACTACAATCCTCCTGTCTCTGCCTCCCGAGTACTGGGATTATAGATGTGTGTGACCACGCCCTTATTTAGAAGTGTGGTCCAGGGAGCATGAGGGAGGAAGAGGAAATGAAGAGGGGAGGGAGGGAGGGCGGGAACTGGCCTCCTGGACCCGTGACTGGTTACTGAGTCCCACAGCACTGCCCAAGAGGAAATGCACTTCAAAGTTGCCTATGTGTGGGGAACAGTGGGGAGCATTTATCAGCTTCTGCCTTACACTAATCAGAAGTGTGCCCCATGGGGTGTTAACTCTCTTGCATGTCAGGGTTATGCATGTGAGAGTATCTGGGAGATTCCTGGGAAGCCCTCCTGCTATACCCATAGGAAAGCCCTACAGGTGTGGATAGGAGGCCCTCCCCATGAAACAGACCTGTGGGTGTTGGCCTCAGGTGGTGCCTTCTACCCTGCATCAGCCTCCCTGGGCAGTCCAATTGTGCCCTGGCGCCTGGTGGAGCCAGGTGGCTGAGAGGATTCATAAGTGGTGCAAGATGGGTCTGATCCAGCCACACTAAGGCTTCATACTTACAAAACCCTGTTCTGCTCTATTGCTGGAGCTGCCCTCTCTGCCTGGAGCTTATAAAACCCATCTTGAAAATCAGGAGTCTTTATCCATCTCTTGTGTCTTTTTCCTCGCTTCTAAGGGTTTCATTGATCGTTTCTCCAGAGCCTATTAGGAGACCCTGTGCCCTCTTGAGCCCAGCAGAACCTCTCCAGGGTATCAGGTCGCCGACCCAGGCAGACCGTTCCCAGGGAGGCTTGCCCATGCTCCAGGGAAGACCAGAGTGCTTTTAGGAGAGGAGGGTCCTGCCATCTCTCTCATCATGGGCCCTTTTAAGTAAGTTTTTATGCATTCTGGCTGGAATCTTCCTAAAACACTTTGTACCATCAGATCTGAAGATGTGTGTGTGTGTGTGTGTGTGTGTGTGTGTGTGTGTGTGTGTCTGTGTGTGTGTGTGTGTGTGTGTGTGTGTGTGTGTGAGAGAGAGAGAGAGAGAGAGAGAGAGAGAGAGAGAGAGAGAGAGTTTTAAAGATTATTTTTGTTCTAGATTACATGCTGAGCCTTCCTCCTACTGCGACCTTATTCCTACTTGTCAGTAGTGATGATGATAGTTTTTAGGGGTTTTTTGTTTGTTTTTTCATGGGGCCACATTGGTGTTTGTTTGTTTGTTTATTTGTTTTTCCCCTTTGGTACTGGGATTGACTCCAGGCCACTCTGCCATGGAACTGCATCTGTCCTCAGTCCTTTTTATTTTATTTTAAGATAGTATCTCACTAAGTTGCCCAGGCTGGCCTCAAATTTGTAATCCTCCTGCCTCAGTCTCTCTGGGATTACAGGCCAGTGCCACCCTGCCCAGGCACACTGCTTTTCTGAGTCATCTTCCTGGAGCCATCATATTTTCTCTGTTTGAAAGCAATCTACTTTCTCAAGGCCAAACCTACACAGCTGGTTAGCCACCGCTCCCTTCCTGTGAGACCATAAATGCCTGGACCATAAAATCCTTTTTCTCCCAGGTCCCTATCACTCTCATTTGACCAATACACACTTCTGAGTTGATCAGAGTTCCTGTCTGCTGCCAGTTCCACTTGTAGCTTTTGGGGAGATTAAATTATCAACCAGGCAAGAATGTAGCAAGTGTCCTGGCTTGAGGAGATGTCCTTGTAACTGGAGTCCCGTCACTCCGGCCAGGAGCTGGCTTTTGCCAATTTGGTATCCCTGGTCTTGGAGTTGGAGAAATATGTCCCCGATATCCTTCACAAGAAGGCCTTCTCAGCATCCAAGGAATCTGGGGGAGGAAAGTTGATATTGATAAAAAAAAAAAAATCACTGGTTTCCTGAAGAAGCAAGTCTTGCCATCTGTTGGAAATAGAGAGGGAGGAAATGTCAGGCTTCAAACCTCAGATCTGTCACTCACTGACTGTATGATTTGAGGCAAGTTACTCAACCTCTCTGGGCCTCGGTTTCCACAACTGTAGATTCTATAACTTTCTTGATCTTTCCATAGAGTTTCAGAGGAAAGTTTTTTACACCATCACCATGACGACTGCTGGACTCAAGGCAAGTTCAAGACGCCATTGACTATGTCCTGATTTCAGAGAGGCTAAAGCATGTGGACGGGGTGGGGAAGGACCCATTTTAGGACGTGTGAAATAGAGTGGCATCTGCTCTTAGGGTGGTTGTGGGAATCCCAGGATATAAAATATAAAATAGGCCAAGCACCAGGAGCGGTTATATGGGTTAGCTCTTTGAATAACGAGGAGGAGGGCAAGCACGGAGGCCTCTGATCTACGGATACCGAGTGGACTCAACAGACATGGTCTCCTGGGAGTCCTCTGCCAGGGAGCACCATCCCCACGTGCTCTGTGCCATGTGACTCTCTACTTCCCAGCTAAAGGATTTCCAAAGGGGGCATGCTTTCTCCACACTGTGCCTGTCCATGCCATCCACTGGCCCTGTGGCTCTGTGGGGATGGGGCAGCAAGAATCCAAGGTTCCCTGGATCGCCAGTAAAGGAAAGTCAGAGTCCAACCATGAGCACCCGCAGTCAGCTGCCACGGAGGTGATAGACATGCTACAGCTACGTGAAGCCACCGAAATGGAGGGATTGACTGTGACAGCACCTTTGCTAAACCCACAGCCAGCGTAGGAGGCCGCGAGGAGGAGGGCGCCTGCAGAGGGACCCAGGAGATGTGGCAGAGCGCTTTGGGGAAACGTGAGAGACTTCCAAGTCCACATTTCACTCACCGAATTCCAGTGCCTTGGAAAGCAGCTGACAAGATCCAGCCCTCCTCTCGCCTCCCCCACACGGTGCTGATTTTATATTGAAGTTTTCATCAACGGACCATTCATTCAACATGTAATACGTCTCTATCAGCGTTAGCGTGAAGGCCCAGCCAGCCAGGCTGTGCTGGGTGTGGTCTCAGCACGCTCCCCCCAACCCGCCCGTGGTCAGGCCCACTGCCCACAGCCCATACATCATCCTGATGTGCAGAAGAGACCCCATTAATCACAACACCTCATTTGCTAATGTGACTTCGTCAGCCACACTCTTCAAGGGAGGGAGCCCCCGCCGCCCCGCTGTGGGTGGGTGGATGGATGTCAGGGAGCCTGCACCCCATAGACTGATACAGGGCTTCTAGGTCTGAGCCCCAGGAATGGGCTCCCCGGGGCTTCGATTGCGATGGGGTCGCCTCTGCAGACCTGCAAGGCTTCTTCCAGAAAGCCCTGGAGAAGCCAGGAATCATTCTAATCTGCCTGGGAGGCTTGCAAAAGCCCAGCTCCATTACCTGAAGTGAACGCTGAGTTTTCTTTCTTTCTTTTTTGGTTGAAAAAAAAATTAAAACTCCAAACACAAACGGTTGGTCTGCATTTTCGTTCAGTGTGTTAGTATTGAGATTAAATAGTTCAGCGGCTGCTCCCCAGTTCACCTCTCAGATCATAAAACCTCTGTAGTGACTGAACACAGGAGTCCATCAAGTGACTTTCTGTTCCCTCCCCAGTCCCCCCAGGGCTAGTTACAAGGAATCCAAGTTACAAAGTGCAGGCGCCCTGTGGCCGGGCCCCAGGTGGCCTCAGAATTCCCCTGGCCCGAGACGACATTCTCATAACCCCAAGTCCACAATTGGGTGTGACAGGTTGACCCAGGTTGACCCAGGTTTGCTGGGGCACCCCTCCAGACTCAGGCAGGCAGCCACTCAGCGGCCTTCCCCCAGTCCTGGTCCTTGCCTGGTCCAGTGGCTGGGCTTCTGCAGGGCAGCTGGAGGAAGGACTGTTGCAGAAGGGAGTGACCAGGCCTGTAGGTGAGATGAGTTCCCTGCCTGGGAACATCTGCCTCCTTTTCTCAGAACTGTTTTATTGTAAACTCTTTACAGTCTTTAGGATCTATGAGCTCTTTACCCAACAAAACTTTTGCTGTGACCTGGGAAAAATAAATTTGCTCCAAAAATACAACAGAGAAAAAAAAAATGGAAATCATAAATATTTCATGAATACATTCTAACTCCATTAATTGTTCAATTTCCTACTCGCAGGAATTGCCTTCCATTTGAAAACAATTTGTACCTTGGATTTTCTCGCCTTGTACAGATTCCTGAGTCTGATGATGGCGGGGAAGTCAGAGCCGATCATAAACGAAGCGAGTAAACTTCAGCCAAATAATTTCAAAAGCAAAATTATAAAAATTCTTTCCAAGTATTTTATAGCAAAATAATTCTATTTAATGTGGGATGTGGGCGCATTTTAATTTTTTTATATACTCTGGGGTGGAACATATAAAAGTTAGACTGTCTGGTACCCAGGAAGGCCCTACCTCCCCTTCTCCCCCTCTCTTTCCCCTCCCTCTCTTTCCTCCCTTCTCTCCTCCAATTCTCTCTTCTCCTCAAAGCCCTTCTCCTCCAGTTCCAAGGAAGCACCAGATTCTCCTGCTAAGAATGTTTTATAAAGACACTGAGACTTCTCCCAAAAGGTAATTTATTTTCGTTGCACTCAACAGAACCCCTATTCCTGTCTCCCAGTCCCTTTGCTATACCCCAGGACAACACCCCCTGCTGAAATGCTGGAATGGAGCCTTCCTCGCTGCAGAGGAGCTGAGAAGCATTGCTCCTTGCTTCTGGGTGGGTGGCTGGCCCCCTCTCCTCTGGCTGAGCAAGGCCACCACGGTGGCCCATGAATCCTAGGAGTCTGAGAAGCCAAAAGCTCGGCCAGCAGCAACCCCATCCACGGCCGACAGTAGAACTGAAAGGTTCCTTTTCAACCAAACAAACAGGTTGCTCATCCAAGAGCCTGGCACTCCTTGCCTAAATGCTCTGCACCCTCGACACTTGTAAACAGCCTTCCTGTCTCCCAGGAAACTGGTTCCCGAGCACCTGAGTGGCTGGCAGGTGGAGGTGTGGCCCCAGCCCTTCAACAGGCCCTGCCACTTGCAGAGCCCCCAGGGGCAGGAGAAGGCACCAAGGACCATTCCCTGGAACATATCCCCATCCCTCACTAACATTGAGGGGAGGGCCATTCTTCTATACCTGGGGGAAGCAAGTCCCTTGGAAAATGTCCTCCAAGGCCCTCCCAAAACCTTCACAGCACATCTGTGTCCAAACGCCTTACTTTCTGCTCTCAAAACAGCAGCTCTGGAGCAGCCTCAGCCCAGTCATCTCGGCCGGGGGTCTGTTGGTAGAGCCCCTTCACACCGCCCGTGGCCCCCAGCCCGCACCTGGCTGCACCCTTCTCACCTTCAATACTGAGCTAAGGTGCCTCTTCCCAGCTCCAGCAGTGTCAGAACGCTTTCCCATCCCCTCCCCTCCCCTCCCCTCCCCGGGCCAGCTGCACACTCTGCTGCACTTACTGTGTCAGAGAGATACCAGGATCAGGGGACAGGTTATTTCCAGTTTTGTCCTGCCCGGTCCCATCATCTTTAGGGTAGTAAGCGTGAGGATGTGAAGCAGGTCCAGGCTCCCTGTTGGCCGGCATCAACAAGATGAACCAAGAGGCTCTGTCCTCTTGGTTGTAAACAAGCAGTAAAGTTGTAAATAAATACTATGAAATGGACTACTATAGGATTGGTGCAAACAAATATTTTGTAACTGTAAATGACCAATTGGAAGAAAGAAAGTGACCTGCTCAATCAGCTAACTAATCAGATGAATGGTATACAATCCAGCCATGACTACACAGCAAAACCCTATTTAAGGACTGGAGGCCAGCTAAATGCAAGTGAGGCAAGTGATTGCCACAGAGGCACCAGCGCCTGTCCTCTGAAGGGGTACGCCTGAAGTGGTCGTTGATCGTCCAGCACCATATCCCCTGCCCTTAAGAAGAGACATATGACTCTCCGGCCTGCCTTCCAGCTAAGAGCTCCGGAGACCCACAAGTGGCTTGCCTTGAGTGGGCCCAAGGAGGACAACTAGGCCACAGCCAATGGCTGGTTGACCCGCTGTGCTGATGGGACTTTTATTTTTTATTGATGCATTGTAGTCGTTCACAGGGTACAAGATTGGTGGAGGCAGACATGCGCACATCACTCAATCTGCCCTTCCCCAGTTCCCACCCCAATAACTCCCGCCCTCCTTCTCGTGTTTGGCTTAGTGATGACTTTGATTTGGACTTTGAACCGATAGTGAGGGAACTGTGTGAACGTGAATTTAAGATTTGTGTGTGATCAATGGAATATGCTTTGACTTCTCAAAGTCCACCAGGGATAGACAGACTTGAGCATTGTGTGGTGATCACCCCTTTTGCTCTTTTGCTTTTGACCCGTACAGCTAACATCATGAAAAGACACAAGTCGTGCGTGTTTCTTGTCTTAAGATGTGGAGCACTGGCAACATCCCGAGACCTGCTCTGCTCATGAAGGGCCCTGCCCTCTGAATCTCCTCAGGAGGAAGGCCTGGGTGTCTGCCCCCCAGTGTGTGCAGAGGATGGTCTCTCTCCTCACTGCCCCATCCCAGAACCATCCACGTGACCAGCTCCATGGAGCTGTGAACACGTGGGAAACACCAGGCCTGTGGTCACGCTCTGCCACACACACAGACACAGAAAACAGGACACCACATGAGCCGCGGGCCCGCTGCTTGCCCACAGGGGGAGGAAAACACATTCTGCTCCTGAACGCCAGCTTCCTCCTGTCTCTCAGCCCTGCCCTGGCAGTGCCACCCCAGAGAGCCCAGCAGGCTCTGCCAAAACCTCCATCTCTACCACCCTCAACCCGAGTCCTCGTCCCTCTTTTTTTCTTTCTTTTGTGGAACTGGAAATCGAACCCAGAGGTCTTCTACCTCCAAGCTACACCCCAGACCTATTTTTTATTATTTATTTTGAAACAGGGTCTCACTAAGTTGCAGAGGGCCTCACTAAGTAGCTGAGGTTGGCTGCGAACCTATGATTCTCCTGTCTCAGCCTCCCAAGTACTGGGATTACAAGTATGCACCCACACCCGGCTGTCCTTGTCCCTCCTAAGTGAAGGACCAGGATTCACACCTGTGTTGGCCCAGACTGAAGGACAGCTCAGGAAGGGCACTGGAGGGCCATCGGGGTAACGGCTTTGTGAGGACCTTCCATTAAAACCTTGGGCACCAGTTTCCTCATGGGCACCAGGCTGGCCCAGGCTCCATCGACACCCTCAGGCCAAACCAGACACTGGGTCAGGCACAGCTGAGATATTTCAGACTAAATTGGTCATTTCTTAGAGAAAGGGAGATGGGAGGGTGTTGAGGCCTAGAATAACTGAAAATACTCAGTTTCTCTAGTGTCAAGTGAACTCTGGGAGGACTACAGGAGCAGCAAGGGGGCTTTGTGACTTCTTTGTGATTTATATAAGAGAGACATAAAATAAGACCGGAGATACTAATTAACATTTTGGAAACTAAGGGAGTGCTAGGAACTGTTTGAAATGCTTCGTATGAGTGAGCCCCTTGAATCCTCACAACGGCTCCAATTTGTACATTTTACCAAAGTACAAATCGAGGCACAGAGAGAGGAGAGGCTTGTCCGAGGTCACACAGCCGTCTAGCAGCAGAGCTATGATCCAGGAGGAGCCAGCGGCTCCCCTGATGACCGCAGAGCAGGAATGGGCCCTCATTGCTCCATTTTTTGTGGGCTCCTGCAGTCCCTCAGTCCATGTGTCTGCTCCCACCTGGGCTCCAAAGGAGGACGAGGCTCCGGGGCCTCTGAGTGGTCCAGGGGTCTGCGGCCCCGACTCCTGACAGCTCCCAGCTGAAAACCCGCAAACATGGACGCATCCCAGCCGGTGAAGCCTCCGGATGCTTCAGTTCACTTCCTGCACCCCTCCTGTCTGCAGCTGCTTCACCCTTAAAGTGCGTCTCTGTCATTTGTATGTTTTTCTTTGGATATCGCCAGCTTGTGTCCGTTGCCTTTGTCTGTTGAAGCGTTTCTTTCATCTCTTCTTACTGATGGGTTAAAGTGCTCTCACTTTAGCGCCGTCTCCCTGGCTTCCTCTGGCCGTTCCTCCCTCCCTCCCTCTCACTCCCTCGCTGCCTGGTGCCCTGTCTTGTGCTGTGTGTAAGCATCTCCTTTTTATAGCACAGGTATAATTCCCATCTGTAACTCTATTAGATTTATTGCACAGTGGTTAAGAGGGATGCTCTGTAGTTACATGCTTTGGATTCAGACCCTCTCTCCATTACTCATTAGCCACGTAACCTAGGGCTAGTCACTCCATGTCTGCGTGCCTCAGTTTCCCCAACATAAAATGGGGATGAGTCATACTTCCTGGACAGGGTCATTGAGGGAATTAAGTGGTAAAATCTATATAATGCGCAGGGTAATGTCTGGCACATAGTAAATGTTCAAGTGAGAACTATTATTTTAATGTTAAATATATTGGCCCCGTGCCTGCCATTTGTTACAAATGTAATAGCCATCAACTGCTCTCCAAGGCCGGAGGGGCCTGTTGAATGGCAGGCTCTGTTTTGCTGAGCTTGAAGGATTGGGGTATTTTTACTTCTGAGATAAGACAGCTGAGCTGCTCTGCACAGCAGAGAGGGAAGAACATGGAGCTGAAGGAATTCTGGTAGGGAGGGTAAGGATGGGAATGAGCGGGGAGGAGGTGGAGGTAAAGGCAAAACATGGGAAGATTCTAGAACATGACCTCTTCCGTGACCCTAAGCCTTCAGAGAAGCCCACTGTAGGGAAATGCTCGGTGGAAATGCGGGTCTTTGGGTCTGAAGCTGCACCTGGCTGGCATGATGTGATCCTAGCTGTGGAGTTGGAGGCCATCAGAGACATTTGCCCCAGAGTCCCTCCCTTGTTCCCAAACCAAGGAGCGCCCACCGTTGATACTGGGATTACACAGCTTCCCACTCGACTGTGCTTTCTTTGTGGCTGTGGAGGGCACTGTGATGTGCCACCAAGCCTCCGTTTGGGGCTGCAGCAGGGTTTAATTTCCCCATTGTGGACAGCACTGTGTAAAATGACCTCAGCCATCAGCTCTCGGAACCACCTTGTCCAAGAGGACACGTGTAATAACAAAGTACTTCAAAACGAGTGCTGCAAACAGTGCTTGTTATCCTGCATGCTGTACGGATTAGGAACCTGGGAGCAGCCTATTCATGTAGTCGTGGCAAAGGGTCCCTCATCAGTTAGCAAGAATGATGACAGCCAGGGCTGCAGGCCCCCGCAGTGGAGCTGGAGGACCAGCTTTGGAAGATGACTCACTAGACAGCCATAGTGGTGCACGCCTGTAATCTCAGCATTTGGGAGGCAGAGACAGCAAGAGCACAGATTTCAGGCTGGCAATTAGCGAGACAAAAGAAATAAAAAATAAAAAGGACTAGGTGTGTGGCTCAGTGGTACAATGCCCCTGGGCTCAATTCCTAGGAGGAAGGAAGGGAGGGAGGGAAGGAGGGAGAGAGACAAGGGCGGAGGGAGGGACTCATTAAATGACCGTGGGCAGGACCAGGACGCCCTGGTGTCTCACTTGAGGGACTTGCCATAGGGTGACTTCAGTGTCCTCACAACCATGGCAGCTTTGCCTCTTTCAAGAGAGAAATCCAGGAAGAAGCCGCACTGCCTTTTATGATCTAGTCTTGGAAGTCACACCTGGTCACTTCCGCTGCATGCAGCCTGTTAGAAGGGGCACATTAAATCCAGCTTCCATTCAGAGGGAAGAGAAACAGGCTCCCGTTTTTAGGTCTAAGTGTTAAGTGATCCTAGGCATAGTTTTAACCCACTGCAATGCCTCATTCCTGCAGGAGCCCACTTCTACCATATGGTCATCCAAGAATGCAAAGACTGAGCCCCTTCCTCCAACTCGGGACAGCAGGGCCCTCCCAGCTCCTGAGCCCCTGGGCAGCCCAGGCCTTTGTTGAGATGCAGCACAGCTGGCTTCTTGACCATAACTCAGCTCCTTCCCTTTCTTTCTCTCCTGGTGTTTTAAGGAGCCTGCCAAACCTCCACCCTCTAAGGGCCACCTCAGTCTTCTCCTGAGGAACACACCTGTGAGAAGGACCATTTTGGTTAACATGCTAATGGGCTTTCTTACATGTGAAGTCTACTGAGCTCTTCCTGTGGAATCTGCTCCTGAGCAGTTTTACCGAGGCCTTCCAACCCTGACGTGAGAACAGCGGGAGATTTTGTTCCAGCTTGTGTGTGACTTCACACTTTTAACTATTACTCTGAATTATGTTTAATAGAATTGGAGGTTTTTTCAAATAGCTTGTGAGAGAGCCATGTAATGTCATATTTCTCCCGATTTTATCAACTGCTCTAATACCAGATTTATTTTTAAAAAATTGTTCTACTAATTTTAAGTGACAACTTCACATGTGCACCAGATTCAAACTGGGTGGGTTTCTGAGTTTTCTACTGCACTCCAGGGCCATTATTTGGATTATTATATTTTAAAGTAGATTTTTTTTTTTTTTTTTGCGGGTTTGGGGATGGAACCCAGGGGCATTTGACCTCCGAGCTACAGCCCCCGTCCTATTTTTTATTCTTTATTTTGAAACAGGGTCTCACTGAGTTGCAGAGAGCCTCACTAAGTAGCTGAGGCTGGCCGTGAACCACAATCCTCCTGTCTCCGCCTCCTGAATGCTGGGATTACAAGCGTGCGCCACCACGCCCGGCTTTAAAGTAGATTCTAATATCTGACGGGACAGGTCATTTTTTTCTTCTCTTGAGATATTGTCACAAATTTATTCTTTCAGAATACATTTAGAGTCCACTTGGTAAGTGCTCTGCCTCCCAAACATCACATTGAGAAATTGATTGGAATCTGTTAAATTTATTGGTGTCAATTCTTCTAAAATATCTTTACAATATTAAAACTTTGAACATAATATGTTTATTACAGTATCATTTAAAGTTTCTTGTTAAAATTCTTTCTGGGTGTAGCTGTGGGGTGGGGTCCTATATGAGAATGTTTTTGTGCACATGTGCAGGGGATGGTGTGTGTGCTGGCATGTGTGTAAGGCGTGCGTGCGTGTGTGTGTGTGTGTGTGTGTGTGTGTGTTTACATCAGCCTCGCGATGCTTAAGCTCATTCTTAGAGATGTCATCGGTTTTACTGCTAATGGTGATATATTTGTCTTCATTATGTTTTCTAGTCTATTACGGTGTGTAGGAAAGCTTTGGGAATTCTGTATATCTGTTTTTAACAAGTCGCAGGCAGCCCTCCCTGTTTCTAATGTTTTTTATTGATTTGTTTTGGTTTTCTTAGGCAAACAATAGCATCATCTGAAAATAATGATAATTTTCTCTTCCTCCTCAATATTCAGACTCTCAAGAGGAGGAGCCCATTCTTGTCTTGTTTAGTTTCCTTTTTGTACATAAGTAATGTATGAGCATGGTACAAATGTTAAAACATTTTTTAAAAATTAAACTCAGTTAAAATACAACTGCCTACCTTAACACATCATGTATTTTCTTCTTTAAGTATGTGTGTATGTGTGTGTGTGCGCACATGTGTATGTGTGTATGCAGTAGTTCTCTTTATCAATACGGATAAATTCTATATTTCAGAGATGCCTGAAATTGCAGATAGTGCTAAACTATATATATATACACACATACAAACATACATATATATTTATTCCTATAAATATGTACATATCATAAAATATAATTTATAAGTTAGGCACAATAAGAGATTAACAACAAAATTGATAATAAAGTGGAATAATCATACAATATGCCTAAAATTTAACTTTATAATATACTTTAAATTTAAATCTTAAAACATACTTACAATTTATTGATTATTTCTGGAATTTTCCATGTAATATTTTCAGACCTCAGTTAACCATAGGTAAATGAAACCACAGATAATAAGGGACTATGACATAAAGAAGTATATGAGTATGAAATATAGAATATTTTATAAATTAGACACTATTTGCAATGCCAGTTTTAAGTTTTCTACATCACAAAAGTATTTGGGGATAATAAGTATGTATATATCGCATATCACATTTATATTGTTATGTCTTTGTAGCATAATTTGTTCAATGAAGCTTCTATTTGAGGACATCTGCATTGCCTTCAATTTTAGATATTCTGAATAATCTTGCAATAAGCATTTTTTTAGAACAGTCTAATCCCTGTCCCTTCACCATGCCCTACTTAGGGTAAATTCCTAGAAATGGAATTGGTAAGTCAAATGATAGACGTTCTCCAAAATGTTGTGATTTATGCACTATTTTCATGCCAGTGGTTACGAGGGGATTTCTAGTCCCATTCATCCCACTAGAGTTTTCTTCGACTTTACTCTCACCCACACTTATTTTATCATTTTTTCATCTTTGCCAATCTGAATAAAGAAAACATCTTATTTCAATATGAGTTTCTTTGATTACGAGACAGATTGGATACAATGGGAAATTCTATCCTTCTTTTGAGGCCTGCCTACTTATATAGTTCATCTGGATTTAGATTTTTGAGAGGGGTGATTGTGTAATTGTGTTATTGAGTTTCAAGCATTCCACACATATAAATAATATTAACCCCTTTTGGTCATACACATTACAAATATTTTTCATAGTCTGCAGTATATGACATATCGAAAGTCATTTGATAAATATCTGCATTCTGTCACATGGCTTTATGAAATTTCAAGTCAATTCACCGTAGGTTTTTTAAAGCAGTAAAACATTTACATTACAATTCAAATACTCCTTCCTCCCCGGACTTGTTTTTTCCCTTCTCTCTCCAAATCTAATTGCTACCCTAATTTTAAACACATCAGTCCTATGTTAGCCAGTTTTGCATTACCATAATGCAATATCTGATAATTAACTTCTAAAGATAAAAAGTCTATGAAGGGCAAAGTTCTGGGGTTTTCAGTCTAAGATTAAGTGGACTCAGCGCTTTGGGCCTCTGGTTGGAGTGCCAGAAGGCAGTGGCCAAGAGCGCCTGGCAGAGCAAATTGCTCGCCTCCTGAGTCAGGAACAAAAAGAAGGAAAGGGGCTGGGGTTCTGCGGCCCCCCTGAGGACACACCCTAGTGATCTGAGGACCCCAATAGTGACGTATGTGGTATTCTTTGCCCAGTTCATGGCTTGAAACCTTACGTAAATGGAATCAGCCTGTAGGTGTCCCTTTGTAACGTGCTTTTGCTTAACGTTAATTAAGCTTTGGCAATGGATTCATTTTTAAATAGATGGTTATAATTCATTCATTTTAATGGCGGCAAAATATTTGATTTTATATGTGTGAAAACGTCTCTTCCTGAAGAAAGATACGTCATTTGCGGGAAAATGGATGGATCTGGAAAGCACAGAAGGTGAAGGGTGATGTGTTTTCTCTTGTAGGTGGAAGCTAGGGCGTGATCGGGCGGGATACAAGAGGGACTCTAGGTAAAGGTGGATGGAGGGAGGTGGTCTAGGGGAGGTTGGGGGTAGAGAATTATTGAAGGAATGCTTCCATTGACCTATGTACATACGTGAGAATGATGCCAATCTCAATACCCTGTATGGGGAAGGGGGAGGGGGAGGGGGACGGGAGCTGGGGAAAGCTCATCCCGCGCTGTGTGCTCACCGCATCAGCACTATGAACTGCATTATGATGTGACAGTGATATGCACCGATATAAGTATTTTAAGAAGTCTCATCTATTTCTTTTAAATGACAAAAATTTTCTTTTTGTATTTAAATTTTTAATATTTCTAGAGTGTATTTCCCTATGATGTGATAGAGGGATCTAATTGGATGTTATTTTCTCCTAGGGACTTGCTCTCCTACCACCAATTTATCCATTTTCCTAGGGTTGGGCACTTAGTGTTTTTTTTCTTCTTCTTCTTTTAAACTTTCATCATAAGAACAGTGCTTTGGGGTACGTCACTGTACACGATTCTGTGCATGAACAAGACTCCAAGTGTGTGCCGGGGATGTGGCCTGATGTGGACTGTCTGGGTAACGACACATTTTCAGAATCCCCAGAGAGTGCCAAGCTCTCCCAAGCAGCCGTCTCATTCCACCCTTTCATGAATATCAGTTCTCTAATTGCGTAGTGCCCGGTTTTACGTTTTTATTAATATCATCGGTAAAAAGTGATATTTTGCTGTATTCTTTTTACATTTTCCTCAGTCTGAATGATTTAGTTATCTTTTCACACACATAATGGTCCTTGGGGGTTCCTTCTGCTGAAATCTTTGTATGCTGTGCCCATTCTTCTATTTATCTAATTGAATTGTGGCATTCTTTTGTAATTAAAAGTGTTGCTGATTGTTTTACTGTCTGTGGTTGGCTTAACGAAGTTATACAGCGTCTTTGTCAAGCAGTATCTTAGAACTTAATCTTACTTCTCAGTCATTTTCGTCAGGGTTTGGTCTCTGCGAGTGCATTTATTTATTTATTTATTTATTTATTTATTTATTTATTTTTGGTGGCACTAGGGTTCCTGGAAACCCTTTTACCTCCGGGCTACACTCCCAGACCTATTTTTATGATTTTTTATTTGGAAACAGGGTCTCTTAAGCCAGCGAGGCTGGCTTCGAACCTGCGCCATCCTCCTGTCTCCGCCTCCCAATTGTGGGGATTACAAGCGTGCGCCACTATGCCCGGCTGCGAGTGCTTTTTAAAGATATCCTTCTTTCCCCAAAGGTCATAAGGTCTTAAGGATGGCAAGTCTGAGGCCAGCGTCAGCAACTTAGCAAGACCCTTAGCAATTTAGCAAGACTCTGTTTCAAAATAAAAAGGGACAAGGGTTTAGCTCAGAGGTAAAAATGCCCCTGGGTTCAATTCCCAGTACCAAAAGGAAAAAGAAAAAGAAAAAAAAATGTCTGCTATTCTTTCTCAAAGTCAAAACATCATTGTTTTTGTATTTAGATTTTTAATATATCTAGATTTTCTTTTTATGGGGTGCAATGTACAGATCTAACTGGATGTTATTTTCCCCCATTGACCTCTTCTCCCAGACCATGTATTAAAGAGTTCAGCCTGTGCCACCATCTATTACTGCTGCTCCTGCCCTGTCCGTTCTTTACATGTGAGTGGGTATGGCCTCTGCTCAGTCCCTCTTCCAACCACACACTATTTTAATTATGCCTTTATGATGTCTTGATACATGACCAATACAAAATCCTTGTATGCCAATTTTTTCTAAAGTCCTTCCTTCCTTCCTTTCTTCCTTCTTTTCTTTCTTTTTCTTTTCTTTTCTTTTTGTGGTGCTGGGGATTCAACCCAGGGGCATTCTACCTCTGAGCTATATCCCCAGTCCTATTTTTTATTCTTTATTTTAAAACAGGGTCTCACTAAGTTGCAAAGGGCCTCACTAAGTAGCTGAGGCTGGCAGCAGACTGGGTTCTTCCTGTCTCAGCCTCCCAAATGCTGGGATTTCAAGCATGAGCCACCACACCCGGCTAACGTTGTTTCTTAATGTGTCAAATATAACATTTTTTCCCTTTATAGATGGTCACCAACTTATTCTGGTTCTACTTAAGAGTTTCAACAGCATTTGGGAGGCTGAGACAGGAGAATCGCGGTTTGCAGACAGCCTCAGCTACTACTTAGTGAGGCCCTTTGTAACTCAGTGAGACCCTGTTTCAAAATCAAGAATAAAAAATAGGGCTAGTGGTGTATCTTGGAGGTAGAATGCCCCTGGGTTCCAGCCCCAGTACCACACACACACACACACACACACACACACACACACACACACACACACAGTTTCAACATTACAATGGTTTGCAAGTAATGTGCAAACTGTACTTTGAATTTTAAATTTTGATATTTTTCCAGGCTAGCGATACGTGGCATGATGCTCATGGTACTTGGCTGTGAGCTGTGGCTCCCAGTCAGCCATGTGACCACAAGGGTGAACAACCAACACTCTACACTACACAGTATTGCTAAGCCAGGATGTAAGTTGGTTGGGTTATTAAATGCATGTTTTTTAAACTGGTGGGCTTATCAGATATAGCCCCATTGTAAGTAGAAAAGCATCTATACATTTAGTTCTGTGTTTGGAAAGGTGTGCCCCACCTAAGATTAAGTAAATGTCAGGGAGACATAGTATAAATAGTTGGTAGCTTTCCGAACCTTCTTCACGCCAGAAAAACATTCTGGGTCTGTTTGCTGAGAGTCTTGATTTTTGTTATGTTTTCAAGTACTTGGTAGAAAAAGTTGCGGGGTCAAAAGAGAACGAAGAGGAGTTAGGAGACAGAGGTAGGAAAAAGAATTCCAGTGAAAGAAAGAAGTGTATCCACGGGAGAGAGGAAGGGGTGGAGGCTTGTGGCACCGCGAAGCCTCGGTTTTGAATGTTTTGGTTGGGAGTTTAAGGGTGGAATGAAGATGGAACCTCGTGGATCCCAGCTGCAGTGCATGTGGAAAGCATTGAGAATGGCAGGGATGGAGAGAGAATTTTTAAGATGTTTTGTGGTTAAGAATGTACATGCATACACTGTCACTACAGCCCACTGTTGACTAGATGGAGTAAAGATTTTGACTTTTTTCTATATTTTTCTGTATAGATTGTTTTGACTGTTTTTTTTTCATGTTAAGATTGGACTCTGAAGCTGTTAGGGTTTTATTTGGATAAACAAATATTCACCTGTTTGTTTTCTAGCTCTCTCATAACTCAGTTTATTATTTAATACTTAACAAATGCATATGAAAAATTATATATGTCCCTCCCATGTCTACTCTACAGACTCTCATTTGTCTATTTCAGAGGCAAATTGTGTGGCCAGTTTCTTAGGTACCCTCCAGAGATGTGGGATGCATAAAACATATGCTGGCTTTATATTCCCTACCCCCTTTTCCATACAGTCACACACCACATCACATAAAATGTTCTATATTTTGCTTTTGTCCCCGCTGAGCACTTTTATTTGGAAATCATTCCTTATCAGTGTGTAAAGATCTTCCTTATTATTTTTAACGACAGCATAATATTTTATTGTGTGGACCCAACAGTCCTTTTTGGTGGGTCTTTCGGTTCTGCCTGTGCTTTACTGCTGTAACTGGTGTGTGGAACAAGCATGACTCATGACATCATTAATACAAAAACTTTCTTTTATTCTTCCATCATTCATTTACAAGAATTTCTTAAGGGTAACACTTCCTGCTTTTGTTTGAAAACACTGGCTTTTTTTTGTGGGTATTCACTTTTCGTCAGAACCACAGACTCAGTTCGGAAATTACATCTATTCCTATGTAATAAACCAAAACATTGAGCTTGGCTCGGCATCATGTCTTCTCCCCTCTGGACTCTGGCAAGAAGCCTGCAGTGGGGAAGGGCCTCGTCCAGCTGCCTCTTCCCTTCCTCACCCCCAGCACTAGTCATTGTTTTGTCTGGCTGGATAAGTTCTCTGCCCCAGCAGAAGACTCCTGTGCCTCCTTCTTTTGGGAAGCTAATGTGGCAACCGTCAGCTTCCCCAGAGGGTCCAAATTTCTCTTGACCTGATCCTTTGGGACTCTTTCCTTGGTGAGAGCGCATGGCTAGTCTCCATCCATGTTCTACCAAGTTATTCTTGGCCTTTTGGGTAGATCTGTTAAGCCAGACCCAGAGACACCTCAGGTAAGTCCTCTTCTAGGACCTGGGAAACACTCAGGTATTGCTTGTCTTAATTATCTTTGATCCCAACACGGAGACTGCAGGGCTCTGCCACCAAGGTGACAAGGCTACCTTCTCTGAACTTTGGATTTCTCAGAAGAGTCAGCTCCTGAGCCCAGGCCAGGTTAGCACCCTTGAGCACAGAGCAGGGAAGGCAGTGGTCTTCTGTTTCCCGGTACTGCAGATGCCTCTAAAACTGGAGAAATCCCCCTCCTTAGTTGTCAAGGTAACCTCAACTATTGCTTCTCCATAGGTGGAGTAAGGACTCCCAGGAGGCAGGTGAAAGCTCCCTCTGCAGAATCCCCCCCCTTCCCCGAAGCTCCCACCCTGGCCATCTCTGACCTGGGTTCCATCCTTGACCTGGCTGAGTGGTACAAGAACCACTGAACAGCTTGGAGGCCAAATTCCTCTCTCAGTCTGTAGTTGGGGAGCAGGGAGTCTACTGCAATTCACGTTAGTGATTTGAGCCAAGAATTTCCTCCTAATATTTTGATACGCTGCCATAAATACTGCTGTGATGGATATTCTTGTCTAAAGATATTTACTTGTGTACCTGTACCAGATTATCTATGCGAATTACCACATGGATCAACAGAAGAGGAATTGTGAGGCCAAAGTGTAGGAGCATCATTTTAGGAGATATTCCAAATTTCCCTCCAAAGGGTTATACAGATTTACTCTTCCCCAACCGTGTATAAATACCTACTTGCCGCTCCCTTAATTAACTTCACATTTTACTGCCACCCGGATTTATTCTTCTGTGTTATGTTTTAACTCTTCATGTGTCCCCTACTCCCAAATATGTTACATTGTAAATTCAAATTTATTCACCAAATAAATTCATATTTTTCTTAACTGATTTGAAATGCCACTTGTATCTTGCATTGCATTCTTGAATGTTTTTAGACGTTCGCAAGCTTTGTCTTTTGTTCCAACTGTTCTGTTTTGTCTGTTCCTGCGCAGTTCCGTATGAATGCCATTATTATATAATGTACCTTTATTATACATTTTAATATCTGTTGGGTAAACTCCCATTTCATTACGCTCTTTTTTCAAAACTTCCTGTATTTCTCAAATTTTATCCTTTATTTATGATTTTCAGAATCATTTTCCTGTTTCTAAAAACTCCATATGAATTTTGATGAGGATTACAAGCAATATATAGTTTGATTTGTGGGAAAATGACAACTTCACCCTATAAGACCACAGTATTCTCTCTAGTTACTTTAAAATTTTGTCATTCAAATGAACATTGTAATTTTACTTATACAATTTATTTCTATATATTTTTCTAAAACTAAATATATATATATATGTAAGCTGGGTGTGGTGGCGCATGCTTGTAATCCCAGCTATCGGGAGGCTGAGACTGGAGGATCGCTGTTCATGGACAGCCTCAGCTACTGAGTGAGGCCCTCTGCAACTCAGTGAGAGCCGGTTTCAAAATAAAGAATAAAAAATAGGGCAGGGGGTGTAACTCGGAGGTCAAATGACCCTGGGTTCCATCCCCAGACCCTCAAAAATATATATATATATATATATGTGTAGAAATGTATGCCATTTCATATGTTTGTTGCTATTTTATTCAAAATCATCCCCCATTATAATTTAGTTGACATTTGCATATAGAAATATTCTTTTTGAACAATATTACTATTTCCAATTATTTGTGCTTTATTTTGGGGGGCATTTTAGATTGTCAATCATATTATCTGTAAGTAATGATTACATTACTAACTCCTTCTAAGATTTATAGTACTTAATTTTGCTTGTTTAATTCCCAAGGTTTCCACATCCACTATAAAGTCAAATTTATAAAACTCTTATATCTAGGAGTGCCACCAAACATAGACAAAAGTTGTGATGACACATGGCAAAATATTAATAGTGGTTATTTTCTTTACCATAACTTCTTTCTTTATCATAAGTTCCTATCACCTCTACCATAAGTTTGGTAATGTATACAATAAAGATTAGTAGAATCAGCAAAATACAATTCTACAACTTACTGTAGTCAATAGTTTTGTAGTTATCCAAGTCAAGGA
Organism: Muscardinus avellanarius; assembly: GCF_963383645.1. Taxonomy (NCBI): domain Eukaryota; kingdom Metazoa; phylum Chordata; class Mammalia; order Rodentia; family Gliridae; genus Muscardinus; species Muscardinus avellanarius. Next base: position 66,557,685 of record NC_137801.1, read on the forward strand.
TTAAAATAGTAGCCAGGTGTGATGGTGCACACCTGTAATCATAGTTATTTGGGAGATTGAAGCAGGAAGATCTCAAGTTTGAGGAAAACTTTGACAACTTATTGAGGCCTAAAAAAATAAAAAGAGGTGGGGATGTAGCTCAGTATCCCTGGATTCAATTCCCAATACTGTAAATAAAACAACTGATAAGCAACTGCATTGACTCAAGTATAACTTCCAGTACATTTTATACTAAGCAATGTTATCTGCCTTAAAGATTTGAGATTTAATTTTATAGTTTAGGAACCCAAGTTGCTTATTTATATTTTTGTGTGAGGAGAAGGACCTTGCAAACTACATATTTTGCTTTCTAGTAACACATTTAAATGGGGGTTTCATTATCCAAAGAGTCCTGTGCACATTATTTGTGCATGTTTCCCATTTTACTTGACTTGGTCTATTACTGTATTTTAATACTTTTGTCTTAACCAACCATATTTCATTTAAATAACCAAACAGCAGTGACTTTAACCAATAAATTTAATAGTTATAGTTAAGAATGAATGCATAGAAATGAAAAGGAGGAAAGCATTATTTTATGAATTCTTTTATTGGTGCATTATAGTCATACATCTTAGTGTGTTGCAAGATGGTAGAGGCCTACGTGCACACATCGTTCATTTTCTTTGTCATTTCTGTGTTATTCCTATTCTGAAGGTTATTTATGGCTGATATTAATTGATGGTAATGTTGTATTTATCTGGTAATAGCCAAGTAATTGTGAAACTCAAAGAGATCACATGAAGGCTGGGTAGTATTCATTTCAATTTTCAAATTTGCAAGTTTCCAAAACAGCCGAAAATGATACTATAGATGAGCAAATAAGGTGACCTAACTGAGGGGATGGGAGGAGGGAAGAGGGAAATTCTGTAATGCGTATGATGTCCTTTAACAAACATATCAAAGTCAATCATTAAGCCAAACATGAGAAGGAGGGAGGGGGAGGGAATGGGGTGGGGATTGGGTAAGAGCTAAATTGGGGGTGTGTGCATGTATGTCTCCACCATCTTGTACCTCATTAAGATGTATGACTACAATGCACCAATAAAAAAAAATAAAATAAATACCTGTTTTCAGATATTGCTCAATATGAAGATCAGTATTGTGATACCTGAGAGAAGGAAAACAAATGAGGAGATCCCTATGATGCACTTGGTCTGAAGGCATCTTCTGGACCACGGGGGCAGGGAGGGGGCCCAAGCTGTGCATGACAGTCCCAAAGAGTTGAGAAGATAAAATTGAACTTCTAAGGCTTGAGACAGTCAAATGTTCACCCAATGGGTGAAGTAAGCAATTTGAAAAGAGCTTGAGAGATATGCATAAGGGGATTCTTGGGTCTTTGATGAATACTAAGATGATTATGTGAAGACTGTATCTCCATGAGGCAGGAGAAAAGAAAAATTGGTGTATCATACACTGAACAATTCTAAGAGACTAAACAGAACTGGCAGAGTTCTTGTCAAACATGCAGAACATTCAATAGCAATCCTAGAAGAATCATACCTTGGTAGTAAAACTATAAAGCCCAGGGTAATGGTCCACCAGAAAAATGCTTAAGAGAAATCCTTGAAAAGCTCAAACTGAACCACTGGTAATGTGATTGCCTATTAAAAGCAGGACTCAATGTTGTTTAAAGAAGACAATAAAATCCAGACTCTTAATAATGCATCATTGACAATGTCCATCCTCCAATATAAAATTTCCAGAGACGACAAGAAGCAGAAATTGGGACCTGCAACCAGGAAAAAATAACCAGGTAGAAAGAGAACCAGTTGGTATAGATAATGTAATTATCAAAAGATGCTTACTTAAATAGCTATTATGAAGCCGGGCGTGGTGGCGCACGCTTGTAATCCCCGCGCTTGGGAGGCGGAGACAGGAGGATCGCGCAGGTTCGAAGCCAGCCGCGGGTGCTGGCTTAGGAGACCCTGTTTCCAAAATATAAAATAGGTCTGGGAGTGTAGCCCGGAGGAAGAAGGGCTTCCAGGAACCCCAGTACCACCAAAAAAATAAATAAATAAATAAAAAATAAATAAATAGCTATTATGAATATATTAAGGAATTTTAAAAAGAAACATGAACACAATTGGGGGGGATGGTGTGTATGCATGTGTGTGTGTGTGTGTGTGTGTGTGTGTGTAAAATACACACACATCTCAAATAAAAAATTTTCTAGATGTAATTAATAACATATTAGAAAGTGAAAGGAAAATTGATGAACTTGAAGATATAACAATGGAAACCATACAAATAAAATACAGAGATAAAAGAGATGGTGAAAGTCAGCAGTCTCAGTGATGAGGCAATATGAAAGAATCAAGGGTATAACATTCTCATTTGTTATTGGTGGCAAAAAAATTCAAACTGACCAGAAAAATTCCAAATTTTATGAAGAATTATAAAAAGCTGTCTAGGAACGACAACAAACCTCAAGAAGTAGTAATTTAAAAAAAGAGCCACTTCATTATAAAGTTTCCTAAAATCCATGTTAAAAAGAAAGTCTTAACGATGATCCGTTTAAAAAGATATATTATAGGCCGGGCGTGGTGGTGCTTGTAATCCACGCGCTTGTAATCCATGCGCTTGGGAGGCGGAGACAGGAGGATCACGCAGGTTCGAAGCCAGCCTTGCTGGCTCAAGAGACCCTGTTTCCAAATTTTAAAAAAGTATAAAATAGGTCTGGGAGTGTAGCCCAGAGGTAGAAGGATTTCCAGGAACCCCAGTACCACCAATAACTAACTAACTAACTAACTAATAAAAAGATATATTATATACAAAAATAAGCATTATTGCAGACTTTTACCAAAGACTATGCAGGCTAGAAAACAATGGAATATCTTTAATTGCTAAAACAAGCTGTTAACTTAGAATTCGGAACTCAGTGAATATTATTTTAAAATTTTTAAGTACACTCAATGAGAGGTTGAGGCAGGAGAATTGCAAGTTCATGGTCAGCCTGGTGAACGTATGTAAAATAAAATTTTAATGGGGTAACTGGGGATACAGGTCAATGGTAGAGCACCCCTGGGCTCACTCCCCAGTACCACATAAAAAATTAAGTACAGTTAAATAATGTTGAGACAAAAGCTAAGATAATTAACATCCTATTGAATTTTACTATAGAAAATGTTTTTTAAAAAAGTATTCCAAGTGGAAGGAAAAGTATACAAGATGCAAAATTAAAATCTACACAGAAGAATGTAGAGCACTGAGAGGATAAATATATAAATAAATACAAAATACTCCCCCTAACTTAAAACATTTATTTAAAAGGTAATTGTTTAAGTAAAAAAAAATAACAGTGCATGGCAGGATTTATAGCCTATGAGTAATAAAATGTGTGTCAGCACAAAGGATGAGGGAAGAGAAGCATATTGTAAAGTACATAATATATGAAGTAGTGGAATGCCGTGGACTGTGATTAATGAGACATATTAAACAGTAAACAATTTTAAAAATAATACTAAGAAGTATAGCTGATAAGCCAGTAGTGGAGATAAAATGCAATTATAAGGAATGATGAACTCAAGATAGGAAAAAAAAGAAAATGTATAAATGGAACAATAGAAAATAAATATCAAGATGGCACAATCACATTTGTATTGCATTAGATGTAGATGGTCTAAACTAGAAATTGGAAAGCTTTCTCTACGAAGGTAGAGATAGTAAGTACTTTAGGCTTTTGTGGGCCATACAGCTTTCTTGGTCAAAGCTCCTCAACTCGCTACGGGGAAAAAGCAGCCATAGACAATACATAAAGGAGTTGCATGGCCATATTTAGTCCACGGGATGTGTTTTACTAAATCTTCATCTAAACTCTTCAAATCAGAGTTAGAGATTGTTATTCCAGAAAGGTGGAGGAATAGTTCATACATTTTCCAAACTTTGGGATCAACAAACACGTCATTAACAAGTTGGTAGAGCACAACACCCTGCACCTTGCTCAAGCTAGACCAGCACCTCAAGCTAGACCAGGCACCCAGGTGCTGAGCAAGCCCAAGGACATTTGGTATAAAAAACAAAAACATTTAGGGGAGACAATTTTTCCTTTTCTCTAGGAAGAGAACATGGAATAAACAGACTCACATGGCTCACATTGGTCATGCAAAATATGTACACCTTGTCTGGGTGCTTTGCTTAAGGACTCCAGAGGACTGCAGACTTTGAAGTCTGACCTATGGAGAGAACACCCACTCCGCCAGGATCATTCCAATCAAAACCCTATCTGCAAGCACCTTCCAGCCTGAGACCCACATGTTGCTGCTTACCCTGATTTGGGGAATGTGCATCCTGTATACAGCATGCTGAAGTGTGATTATCTATTTTGATTTTTACGCTTGCTCCTATAATCCATTTTTCTTCATAATAAATCATTCTTGTTTCTAACAAGTCTCAAGAACCGATTCTTTCTTCCAAGAAGAATAATAGGAAAGAAGACCACAACTAAATTTACATTATTTTAAATATAAGTTTACAGATAGAAGAAAGGTAAGAGAATGGGTAAAGATATGCTATGTAAACATTAATCATAAGAGAGATGGAGTGGTTAATTTTAACATCAAAGTTAGCTCAAGAACAAATGAAGCCAGGCACGCTAGTGCACATCTATAATTTCAGGACTTGAGAAGCTAAGACAGGAGGATTGCAGGTCTGAGGCCAGTCTCAGCAACTTATTGAGACCATATTTCAAAATAAAAAGTGTCTGAGAGTCTAGCTTAGAGGTATAAAACCCCTAGGTTCAATCCCCAGTACTCCCAAACACACACACACACACACACACCACCACCACCACATACGTACTGTCAAATAAAAATATTTAATAATGGTGAAAGAGCAAATTTATAAAAATGATGACAATTCCAAATATGACTGGACCCAATGATAAATTAATTCTATACTTACCCCCACGCTCATGGCTTCCAGAAAAAAAAAAAAAGGCATGCCCGTCTCAGGGTATGCATTCTATTTATCTTAGTCTCTGATATTTTTCTACATGCTGTGTCTAATATCCAGTAAGAAATTACAAGACACAAATACTTTTTAAGAAATTGATAGGGCAGTTAACAGAAACAGACCCCAAATTGACCCTGATATTAAAAGAACCCTTAAAATAACTGATTAATGTATTAAGTGAACTAGTGAGTGAAAAAGGTGTGCAACATATTTGCATATAGAGAAACACAACAGAGAGATCGAGACTATTTAAAAATGTCAAATGGAAATGGTGGTAATGGGGCAGGGGAGCATTGTATCAGAGACAGGGAGTAATCCATTTGACTGATTTACCAGTAGACTAGACACAGAAGAGGAAAGAATCATTGAACTTGAAGGCAGATCAACAAACATTTTCAAACTGAAATATAAGGAGAAAAAATATTTAAAATCAAGCAGATCCCAACTCTGCAGAACAATATCCAACTGGAGACCCAGAACAAGAGAGAAAGAACTTGGAAGAAAAAAATATTTGAAAAGACAGCAACTAAGAACATATTCCAAAGTTACTGAACGACAACAAACCACAGACTCAAGAAGCTCAGAGAAAAAATACTTTGGAAAAACCAAAATAAAATCTAAACATATCATTGTCAAATTGTCCAACCCCCTCCCCAGTTTTCTGTATTGACCTATAGTTTCAATGATATTTCAATCAAAATGCACTGAGTTTGGGGGAGGGAGTAGAAATTGGCATGCTAACCCTAGAATTCCTATGAAAAATAAGGGGGCTAGAGTAACCAAAATGATTTTGTATAAGAAAAAGTTGAAAGGCTCATGCCACCTGATCTCAAGACATTGTAGCGCTGTAGTAATCGAAACTGTGTGTTGTCAAAAAGATAGATGCTCTGGCCAATGGAACAGAAAAAAAAGCCCAGGAATATATCCTTACCTATCTCTTTAATTGATTTTTGACAGTGCGTCAAACACAATTTATTTGAAAACGTGTAGTCTTTCAACAATTGGATAGTCACATGCAAAAAGTAAACTTAAATCTATACTTCACTCCCTTTTAAAAATGAACTTAAAATCTATCACAAACATAAATGTAAATTTAAAAACTACAAGTCTTGTAGGAAAATTCTTTGGAGGATACCTGTGTGACTCCAGACTGGGCAAAGTTTTTTATTTTTGTTTTTGTTTTTGTTTTTTGTTTTCTTAGCTATGACCTAGAAATTTCAATCTCTAAAATAGAAAATTGTTAAACTGGTCTTTATAAGTTTTTTTTTTAAATCTGCCCTTCAAAAGACACAGTAAAGAAAACAAAGTGGCAAAAGACAGCTGTGAGGAAAATTTTACAAAACACATAAATGTCAAAGAAATTCTATTTATAATATATAATAAACTATTATATAACTTGATAATAAGAAATAAAGAACCCAACTTAAAAATGTACAAATTATGTAAACTTAAAAAATAAGATATATGTATAGCAAATACATATGTAAAAGAATGTTCAGCACCACTAATAATTAGGAAAATCTAAGTTAAAAACTACAATGTGATGTCAACACACCCTACTGAAATGGCTAAAATTTAAAAATAACTGATAATACCAAATCCTAAGGAGAAATGTGATTAATTGGAATTTTAAAACGTTGCTGGAAAAAATGCAAAATAGTACAGTCTCTTAGAAAAAGAGTCTGGGAGTTTTTTATGAAGTTAAACATGTACTTACTATGCATACTTGACTCAGTAATCCTATTCCTAGGAATTTACCTGGAAATAAAAACATATGCTCATTCAATGGCCAATACATGAACTTTTAGGAATTTTGTAAATTTGTTCAGAATAGGCCCAACTTGTAAATAACTCAAAAGTTTCTCAACTAGTGGATGGGTATGCAAATTATATTATATCCATATAATGAAATACTATGCATTAATAAAAAGGAGTGCAGTGTCTCAAAACCATTATGCAAAGTGGAAAGATCCCAACATAAAAAACTACGCACCAGGTGGATCCATTAATGTGTCATTCTGGAAAAGGCAACCCTTAGTTCTCTCCCATGTTCATAAGCATAAATATTTTTCAAATTAATTCTTCCCATGCAAAAATGTTAGCAAAACCAAATTTGTGTGGGAAAAGCTCAGACCGAGCCTTTATTGTCTAATTGGAGCTTAGTATAAACTCGGGAGGATGTTCATCACAGGGTGTTTTTGTTGTGTAGTTTTGTTTTGTGGTACTGGGGATTGAACCCAGGAGCACTCTACCACTGAGATACACCCCTAATTCTTTTTATTTTTTATTTTGTGACAGATCTGGCTAAGGTGCACAGGTTGGCCTTGATTTTGTGATCCTCCTGCCTCAGCCTCCCTGGTCTCTTGGATTACAGCTGTGCGTCCAGAACAGTGTTCTTTAAAAAAAATTATATATATATATATATATATATATATATATATATCAGATGTTTTATAAAATTATATATTTTAATATATATTTTATATATTATATATATTATATTTTATATATATTTTATATATTATATATTATATATATTTAATATATATTTAATATATTTTAATATATATTTTTAAAATTATATATATATATATATATATATATCAGATGTTTAAAGTAAAAGGTTGTACAAATAACCTATGTCAAGAGAGCAGCCATTCTATCCTGTTGTGGAGAATGTTCATAAAATGGAGTGACGTTTCTTCTTTTTTTGTTTTTGCGGTACTGGGGATGGAACCCAGGGTCATTCTACCTCCAAGCTATCTCCCCCCACACCTGGCTTTTTATTCTTTATTTTGAAACAGGGTCTCACTGAGTTGCAGAGGGCCTTACTAAGTAGCCGAGGCTGACCACAAACCCGGACCCTCCTGTCTCAGCCTCCCGAATGCTGGGATGACAAGCGTGCGCCACCAAAAATGCCTGGTTTTGATGTTTCTGTCATGCAGACGAAAAGAAAAGACAAGATACAAAGCAGAAACACTAATAGCTGAAACTATTGAGTGGCCACTATTGGGCCCCTCCTGTGTTTTATCTGCATCATCCCACACGTCCTGACAGCTACCATTAGCTACAATATCGTTATTGTTATCTTCAGTTTGAGACAAGGAATCTGAGACTTAGGAAACTGACCTAGTATACCAGCAGCAGAGGATGTTAGAGCTGGGAACGCGTGTTCTATAGTCTGCTAGATGAAAAACTCTAACCACTGTGCTCGCTGTCTCTATCCAGCATGACTCTAAATCCGGATTTTTAAACACACACACACACACACACACACACACACACACACACACACACACACTCCACCACCTCAGCCTGGAAGCAACTGGACCATAATGCTCGCTCGCCCCTTGCATAAGGATTAATAGGTAGCTTTTAGTTTATTTTGCTTCTCTGTGCTTTTAAGATTTATACAAAAGAAAAGGAGGGCGATGTTTTTATGATGAAGAAATAAAATAATGCATCCGATTTGACCAGCTGGAGATAGTCTTGTCTGAAAAGTTGCGTCCTTGTGAGACGCTACACTCTGAGCCCAGTCTCGTAAGCCCCAGTGTGCCACTCAGAGGGACTGTGCCCCCGCCTTGGCTCCGTCACTCCCTTCAGGTCCCCCCACCTCAGAAGTCTAGGATGAGCAGAGGCACTGTCTCCAAAGAAAAGCCTTCCAGCAACCTCAGCCAGGCGCGCTGGACAGCAGCCCGAGGGAGGGAGTCTGGGAGCTCACAGCCCCCTGGGGCTGGCGCTTAGCAGCACTGTCCCTGGGTCCTCAGCGGGGCACAGACAACACCCCCAGGTCTCCCACCCCCGGAGTGGCAAGGGGAATGGGAGAGGACTGTTAGCCATGGGGCCGCCGTGGAAAAAGTTACAGAAATAGAAAAGACCTGTACGATTAAGCCACGTCTTGCCTCCCTAGACCCCCTCTTCCCTCCTTGGGCTGGATTCAAACCCTATTGCATTTGGAGGGAAATCCAACCCATGTGTTTCTGATTCATTTACACTTAACTCATCAAAATCCTGTTTTGAAAGAGGTCATTGGATGGTCTACAAAGTCTTGAGCAAAGCAATTCGCTGCCGCGGGCTCACCAAATACCCATCCTAATCCATCAGGCCATGGGCAGGCTTTGCCCCATGGCGAAGCTGGCCGGATGTCTGACCCCCAGCCTCGCCCTTCAAAGACCTTCCCTCCCCTTCGGCTGGGAGGGGAGCTCTTAGGCTGTCTGAGAGGGCCTGGGAAACCCGCACAGTCCCGAGGGAGAGGCACAAAATGTGCCACCCTGCCTGGGGCAGGCTGGGACTCACAGGAACCTGGGGAGCTAATAGGGAGATGCCAGGCAGAGGGGGTGCCCTGCAGGGCACAGGGGCCTCCATCGCAGTGGGGTGCTGGCCCACCTCAGAGGTAACTATGGGAACAAGCAGTGTGTCTTGATGCCCAGGACCGTCATACACCAGAGTCTGCATCTGAATTATTTCTCAGCCTCAGACTTTCTGGAAATGGGTTTGGAGGAAGAGCCTATCTCCCAGCAGAGCAGGATATCCAGTCGCCCATGTTGGGCCCAGCAGGTTTTCTTGGGTTTGTGTGGGCTGGTGCCCAGTGTTGACTTGGAAAGCTCAAGGGATGTCTCCCCAGTGGACATTTGGAAGTCATTAAGTCACAATATGGTTGACTCAGACACGAATCACTCCAGAGGCAGGAAAGACCTTAGAGAACTTTGTGGTCCAGCCTTCACGTTCTGTAGACCGAGCCCCCAGAGAACCCCCTCCAGAATGATTTGGAGTAAGCCCAGTGCCTCCAGTGCACTGCTTTGGGGGGGGGGGTGTTGGATGGAAGGAAGGCCGAGCCTGAGATGTACTACATGGGGAGGAAGAAGAACGGACTCTGGCAGCGGCACCTGGGCCTTTCGCGCGGCCATCACGATGGGCTTGGACCTCGTGTGACCCCTTCCTGCATAGCTCCCCTTTGCCTGTGGTTACTGCCGGGGACAGGTTCTCCAGAACATGCCAGGAGGGTGTAGACAATTGGGAACCAGAAGGCAAGCAGTGCCTGGTGGGGAGCTGAGAGGGGACACCAGGGACGGATGAGACAAAGGGGAAGAAGATGGCTATAACAGAGCCCCTCACTGGAGCCCTTCAACCGTAAAGCTCAGAGAGGTTCAGTCACTGGCCTAGGTCAAACAGCTTTCAAGTGTTGACACCAGAATCCAAATCTATACCTTCCTGGCTCTGAAAGCCATAAGGTGAGATCAAAGGATTAGTTTGGGGATAGTTAGACAGAGGGGAAAAGCTAGAGAAGGTTCTGTGCTTAAGGGTGTGCAGGGAGATAAAGGAAGCCCCAGAAGGAAGTGCTGCAGGCAGTCAGAGCAGAGGACGAGTAAGGTTTTAAGAGGGGAGGGCGGTCCAAATGGAGGAACCTGGTGGGAACCAGTTGGGGCACAGACGCTTTGGGCACTAATGGTACCTAGAGGTTGCACACAGAAGCTACCAGCAGGTGGCAGTATTTCAGAACAAGAAGCAACTTTAGGTTAAGACGGTGATAAAAAGAGGAGATGCCCAGCTCTTGTCGAAAATATTTTATACGCTGCATTTCAGTGAGTCATCCCAACAGCTCTGTGAGAGAGACAGTATTATCAGGCACATTTTACCCGCGAGAAGAAGAGTTTAGGAACTTCCTCAAGGTCACAGAGGAGGCAGGAAGTACTGGAACCAAGAGTCTTACCAAGAAGTCTAACTCTAGACCGAAACTTTCCATAGCTGTAGTATCATAACCCAACCCATAAGCATGTGCTAACTTTCCACCATGCTATAAGCCTTGATCCAGGTGTTAGACACTCAAAACCTATCTAGACAACATCCCAACTCCAGCAGCTCATCACCTGATTAGTTTTTACAAAGGAATGATTCAAACGCCCATGACTACGGCCACAGGTACTCACAAGGCAGCCGGTAGCTGAGCGGAGTGCTGAGCAGGGTCCTCCGCCCTCCCAGGTCCTGGCTCCCACACTTGCTGGCTGGGTGGCCTCGGGTATGCGAGCTGACGCCTCCCAGCCTCAGTTATTCGGCTATCTGTAATTGGGTATAATATCAGCCTCATGAGGACGCGCTGAGAGAACACATGTGGAGAATTAGACATGGAGCGGGTCATGTGCTTTGCTGAAGTGACAGGGAATATCAAATACAAAAGGCAGCGGGCGCCTGGCGGAAGGCGGGCGGCTGAAATGAGTCTCCAAGGCCCAGCAGCTTGGCTGACGGAGCAGGGTGCGGCTTCCAGCCCAGGAGAGGAGCCGTGACGCCTGAGAGAGCACGCAGGGAGGAAGGAGGCCCGGGAGCCCCCACTGCGCGCAGCGCTTCGGGACTGGAAAACAGGGCCTTCGAGGGGTTTTGAAATGAGCTGGATCAAAAAGGCCGTCGATGACCAGGTCCACTCACTCAGCAAGCATTTCATAGGCCTACTAGGTGCCACGCCATTCTCCAGTTAGCTCAGCCTGGACTTTTCTTCCTGCGTCCCGGAGCTGCTCAGAACACTGTCGTATCCCCCAGCTGGGCCAAATCCACACAAGCCCTTCACCCCCAGGATGCTACCTTGAGTGGCCCGGCATGCCTGCAAGCCACCTGGCTCTTGTCACAGTGCCCCGTGTGCTCTGTGCAACCCACTCCACCTGTGACTACTCCCAGGGGAAGGAGGGATGCCCGCCAGGGCAGGGGGCGGCAAGACAGTGTGTGGCCCCAGGTGGAGAGGATGCCCGCCCCCTGCATTGTGGGTGAGGAAGGAGCACTAAGGAGTACCCACATATCTGCAGACACAATGTCACCCGGGAGCCCAGAGAAGGGGAGAGGTGCTCGGGCTGCAAGGCCCGCGCCTCCTTCCCTTGGCCGGCCTCTACTTCTGACTTGCTGGTCTTCAGCTCAAACATCCTCCTGATCTGTCCAACACCACACCTCCCTAGATCTGCCTCCCCAGACCTGCCTCCCTCTTCCAGCTACAAGCAATGGCAGGAACAAAGGCTAGTGGCTCCTCAGGGTGGGCAGAGGCTGATGGGGGGAGCGCTGGCTCTGGCGCGATCTCTGCGAGGGTGCGTTCCTTCCCTAGATGCCCCCGGCCCAGAAACATCATCATTCACTCCACCATGGCCACAGCTGGGGCTGGGGGAGGCCATGACAGGTGGGCCAGTAGGGGAGGCGAGGATGGGGCGCCGCGGTCTCCTCCCCATCCCCCAAACAAGACAGATACGTCCCCTCTGAACATGCTGGGGGAGATTATTTTAACAAGCACTTTTGTACCAGGAAATCAGTGTGTTTAACCTAACAAGCAAAGAACAGCACAGCGGGGCCCATAAATCTAGTTCCCACCTATTAATTTTACGGCCTACATAAAGCAGTGTTGAAGTCCAAAGTATATGTGACCTAAAAAGGCATTGCTCATTCTGACACATATACGACGTGGCCAGGACTCGAACCCTGACCCTGACCCTCACTCCAGGAAGCCAGCTCCCAAGCTGCACAGGGTGCATGGGTTTGCCCTGCAGAAACCTGCCTGGCTTCTTCCTGAAGAGCAGGATGGCTAGAGATCAGAACTGGGGAGAGACTAGAGGCCATGACAACCCCCTACCCAGAGTCCCAACGGCCCCAGGGCTGCTGTTGTGGGTCACTGCCCAAAGGCACCCAGATGACATGGCAGGTGGGGCTTGAATCCAGCCTGCTCTCCTGGCCCTGAGCGAAAGGCACTGTAAGGACTAGCACTGGTGCTCATAGCTCCCTGGCCCCAGTTTGACTTCTTCAAATATTGTCCCCCAATTTCAGTGACTCACTGTACCACCAAACCAATTACCCAGCCCTCCCACCAAGAGAAATCCACGACAATTGTTGACGTCTAACATCCGTTGCACAGTGATTGCCCCCAATGCCAAATATGTTCTAATTGTATCCCCCACCACACAATGACCACAACTGGGCCACTCTGGCCACCCCACAGCAACTACAGATTAGTCCCTACAGAATAATTAGGACATGGTCCACCCCAATATGACTGAACCCTAAAATCAGGCCACCTCAGTCCCACGCCTTACTAAACAACCTAAGGAGACCAGATCCCAACAGGACACTTGCTGCCTCTCTGGCCAATGCAGACTCCTCCCCACACACAAATCCAGCGCGCAACTGTGCTCAGTACCTTCCACTGCCCTCTTCCCCTGACCCCTTGAAGGACTCCGCCTTCTCCACACTGTGATAGGGGTGACTTCTAGGGAGCCCATCATGGCTCCCTTGCTGATGGCCTCCAGCTGGGGTTCCCAAATGAGAGTCCCCAATGGTAAGATAAAGGAAGGCATCCTCACGGCCAGAGTCATGCACTCCAGCAAGATCCGTGCTGTATCTTGAAAAGTCATGCATAATTTATGCTTCATGACTCCATGATATATCACTGTTAGCTTTATGATAAAAAAATATTTCTCTTTGGTTGCCTTCTCCAGGAGCAGACCTGAGATAGGATGTGACGGCAAGCCCATTTACTTCTGGGATCCTGGAAAACACCATGGAGGAGCGGAACGATGCTGGGGGGAAGGAAGCCCACTCGGGTACATGGCGAGCAGGGGCCTACTGAGAAAAGGGCTCAGTCCTGCTAAGGAGCAAAGCCGGGGTCTTTGTCCTCCTCTTCCTGCTCAGCATTAGTGGCGGGCTGTCCCTAGAGACATTGCAGCCCTTTCTGGCCTACTGGGTGCAGACCAAGGCTTCCCCTATCACCATACAGGGTGTGGGATGGAGCTGCAAACCTACAGCAGGAAGCTGTGAGTAGTGAGAGCACTGAGTGTGTGGAAGGGTACAGACAGCTACTTACGCTACTGAGTTTTTACCCAAATTTGACCCCCCAATCCTCGTGGCTTCTGCATTCTCTAAGAAGCCTGAACTCTTCATTCCCTCTGCAAAAAGATGCCAACTGCCCACAAAGTCCCTTTCTGCCTACTCCTATGCCTGTGCCCTCCTTCATGGGCACACTCTAAACCCCACCAGGTGGCCCAGGTCCCCCTCGGAGACACACTGAACCCAGGTGTCTGCTTTGATGCTCCCTTCCTCTGGGATTCCACTTGCTCACCTGCACCCCAGCTTCATCTCCACTCTAACCCCCGCAAATGAACCTTAAAATGACTAACGAACCCGCCAGTGCACATGGGCCACTCCAGACCTGGCTGCACCTGGACCCTCAAGCCCAGTAACTCAATGAACACATACCTGCCTACCACGAGTCCAGCCAGACCTTGAATCCTTAACCACAGTGACCCCAAAGCGCGCTGATTCCCCAATGCCAGCCACACACTGATCCTAGACACACCCACTTAGGAGTCCTGAGCCCAGTTGTGCGTTTACCTAGGACCTCAGTCACACATGGCCAGGCCCCAGCCCCTAACACACACTGGCTCCCCTGTTTCAAACAGCACACAGGCTAACCTCTCAACCCAATGAGACACTGATCTCCCAAGCCCCAAAGGGTGCCAGTCGCCGGCTTCCCAACCACAGGCTGACCCCGATCCCAGTCACTGTCTGTCATTCCCATCTCAAGCCCCACACAGATCCTCACCACCCAATTAAAGCCAGCAGCATGGACAACCCAAGCTAAACACCTGCTGCCTCCACGAACCTCAACCAAACAATGACCTCAGTCCCAGCCACCCCAACACCCGTGCTCCTATTCAAAAGCAGGGCCACGCCCCCAATCCCAGAATTTCAACCCTGACCAAAGCCCGATCCACCAAGCTTGCCCTCGGAGGCAGCCCTCTCCCAAGCACCCTTTGACCCTCAAACCTCATCCATACCCTGATCCCCAGCCTGGCCCATTCAACAGAGATATCATGATCCCAAAAGCAAAAACTACAGATGCCCAAAGTGGCTGCAAGCAGAATGTCCCATGCCCAGCCTCCTGGCCCTCCACTTGGGGCACTCTGATGGCAGCCCAAGCCCACTCCCTGCTCACGGATTCCCCAGCTACATTGGCCTTCAAATCCTGGACTCACCAAACCACCACTAAACATTCCCAGCCCAAACTCACTGTTCCCTTCGACCTTCCCCACACCCGAGCAACTCACAATTTCATCCTCACAGACATCATCCAAGTTCAACTGCACCTTTATTCTCTACCACAACCTCCCCCAGGGGCCTGGTGACCCTGTACAAACCTGCGTGTGCTAGGATAGTACTCAGAGAAGGGACATACATCTCCCAGCCCAGGTGCTAGCAGAGCCTACTCCTGTATGCGAGGCTCCCCGCGTCCCGCCTCCACAACTCAAGGGAAAGGACCAAAGTCTTGCCTAGCATTGGGACACCGCTTCTTCTGTTGTACCTCTATCTTGACTATGAAATTCCTCTCCAACAGATGACCTCTTCCATGGGGTATAATTTCCTGGTGCCAAGTTTGGGTTTCTGGGAATTATCTCCATCAGCTATACTCCATTGGGTCATGCCAGTCTGTGGGGCCTTCCGGAGAGGGGAATCAGGGACCTGGGCAATTGTCCTGCTCAGTGGCCCACAAACTGTGCGAGGCCAGTCACCACACCTCTTTGGTATTTATCCAACCCTACGCATCAACTACTGCTGTCTGAAGATTGAAGCCAGCGCCACGGTCAATTCATTTACCTATTGTCACTGACTGTCTGTGTAACAATGGACAGTTGAGTCCTTTCAAAGGAAACTGAGTGGGGCTCAAAGTTGAAAATATTTTTTTTATCTGTTCTTTACAGAAAAGTTTGACCCTCCACATTTTTTGTAACTCCCTGCCGCCCCTTGCCTTCCTCCCAGAGGGTGTTAACCCTGCTGGAAAAATCTCTGTGTGGAACGTTGGAGACAGGGAACCTCCCTCCCTTCTCTGGGCTCCTCTACAAAGAGGCTCCTTCAGGATGTGTTCATCATTCATGGTGATGGCAATAAACCTGTGCTCCCCTGCCCCCAACCTGCAGAGGCTGGGCTGGGAGAAGATCATAGGGTCAAAGACAGGGCCTTAGGGCTCGAGTGGCAGTCTTGGGATGCTCTGGTCTCTCTGTTTATTATAGAGGCTCTTCCAGCATTATTGCTTTTGTTTATTGAAACCCAACCCCATGGCACTCACCACCCTTGGCCTTGGGCCCAGACCTGCCCAGGCCCCAGCCTGCCAGTCCTGGCCAAGAAGGGAGGGGGCCGAGGGAGCTCTAGCCAGGCCCAGTTCCAGAGCCCCGCTTGCTTATAGCCTCAGGCGCCCCCAGCCCCTCCCTTCTGAACGTCTTGCTTACAAGACAGCATTTGGAGACAATTTCTCATCAGACCTTCTTGTAAACATCCTCCTGGATGAAGCAAGCCCGATGGAGCCCTTATTAGAAACACCTGTGCCAGACGGCAGGCCTGGTGAATGACAGCTTGCAGAGCCTCTGTCGGGGGCCCCCTGCCAATGCAGGGCTGCTGACATGGGTTGGGAGATGCGATGAGGTTTGGGTGGGGGACAGTCTCCTCTTCCCTCCTGTAGGGCCAGTGTAACTGAGGCAGTGCCCTTTTCGCCAGTGCCTGGGAGACTCAAGATTGTTGGGGGGCCCAGCGAATAGTGAACTCTCACCGTTTGGTTCTTGTGATGCCCCCAATCCCCTTCATTCATCACCTAGAAGAGTTAAACATGGCCTCTTTAGAGTCTCTTAACACAATGCCAACCATCCTTCTTTCCCGTGTGGCCATCCCGGTGGGGGTCACATACTGAGCTTCTTACCTCCTGATATGAGTGAGAATATTCAAGCCTGCACCTTGTCCAGGTTGAAGGGGCTCTGCCAAGGGAGAGGCAGATATGGGGCTCCCTGCATGAACGTCTTGGGCTGGAGGTAACCTTGACACGCCAGCCAAGTTACAGAAAAGCAGGCCACAGAACTGGGTGGGCACATCTTCTACAATAGGGCAGTTTCATGCCATTTTCCTCATTCCAACCAAGCTAGTACTGAACCAAACCTCCACTTGGCTAAGAGAAGAAGGAGGGACAGGAGGAGAAGAAGGAGAACCAACCCAAATTGGCCCCTGAAACTCTTAAGACACCAGTTCTCATGTTGTGGGCATTTTACCACTGGTTTTTCATAGAATCTTTTAGTATTCTCTGCATCCATCCCATGTCCACCTTACCTGGAATTCTTGCTAAGCGCCTGAACCTCCTCCCAGCATCCTCTTTGCAGCATCGCTTGACATTTGCCTGCTAAGTGATGGCACCAGCTGAGGCCAGGCCATGCCCTGGGTCATCCCTTGGCTACCTAGGGCCTGGCAAAGGGTATACTGCTTCTTGTGTGAGACATCCAATTGTCACACCTTTCTAAGGTGGGATGCACGGTTCTAGAAGGAACAAAGGCATGAGGGTCTCTCAAATCCTGATAGAGACAGGCCAGCTCCACCCCACCCTCCTCTCAGCCTCTCCGTGGGCCGCACCACCCTGACTGACATGAGGTGGGAGATGCCAAGAGGGGAGCTGGAAGGAAACCTGTCTCTAATGAGTTGGACAGAAAAAGGAAGCACAAGACTCCATGATATAAATTAGGGAAATCTCAATTCCGATAAATCCAGTTTCTTTAAGGAAAAAAAAAAAGAGCAACTGGTAGGAAAAGAAACTGTAATTTATGCCCATTGAAAGGAGGCCAGGTTTAAATTGATGAAGCCTCCTGTTTATGTAATAAATCCATTTCCATTCATGTCACCAATATATTTATCCACACATCCCGGTCCAAGTCAAATCTTCATTATTTTATTATTCAACAGGGGGCAGAGGGGAGGGCAGGGGAACAGAGTTCTGTGTCGAATTAATAAAGTCTCACTCTCTCCCCCAGATCCCTCCTCACACAGGGACAATTTATTCCTAAGAAGGAGGCAGAAGAACTGGATGCAATTTATGTGCTTTGAAAGAGACCCAAACGTAATTAGGCAAAGTCTCAAGTTCACCGAGAAATAAATCCCAGAGAAAGTAGCCGGGGGTAAAATTTACGTTCCCTGAAAGTCTGAAAGCCTCTCCCCCACCCCTCCCCCAGGCCACCGTGCTTGGTTTCCCGAGGCCGCCAGGGCTAGAAATTCTCTCCAGCACCCCACTTCCCAGGGGCACCAGTGTGTCTGTGGGGTACCTACCCCTCGGCCTGCAGGTCCCCCAGGGGAACGCTGGCCTTAGATCTGTATCTTTCCCCTGGACACATGTACCCCACTCTGCAAGCAAGCCACTGTCCTCAGAGGAAGATCTGATAAATCAGAGGGGCTGGGAGTGACAGCTGAGGTAGGTCCTCTCCTGCAGGGACGTGTGCCCAGAGGGACGAAGAATTCTCGGGAGTGTCTTCACCGCCCCGGCCAGCCAGAAGCTTCTTTGGACCAAGGCAGTTTCCCAGAGATAACTGGCTCCTTCTCGGGGTCCTGGGAAGTCTCTCCTTACTTCTCTCCCAGCTTGGCAGGTCTGGAAGTAAGAATATAGAAGAGAACCTCTGTTTCCAGAAAGCTGGGCAGCTGGGCAAAGTCATTCCGGATTTAGAGAATCCAGAGAGGCTACATTGGAGGACAGTGGTCGAGGGTGCTCCTTGCCAAGGGAGAGATCTGGAGGTGAGTGGGCGGGGCAGCTCCCAGCCCCATGGGAGGCACACAGGCTCCTGGAGGAAGTGTGCGTCCGCTTGAGGGTCACGATGTGGAAAACTGTTCTCTCCTCATCCTTGAGGAGCAGCTTGGAAGGCAGCCGCATGTGGCCTCGGGAGCAAAGTAGCCCCGACAGTCTGAGCACAGCAACAGCGAGTCTGCCCCAACTGAGGGTCGCATGGCTTCGGGTCCCCTGGGAGGCCTGCGCACCAGTCCAGCTGTGCTTCAGGCCTCCTGGCCAGCAGACAGGTGCATGGCCCACCCGCAGTGAGCAGGCACCTGCGCCCAGCCATTGGCGACAAAAGCATTCAAGGGGCCTGGAAGGGGGGCATGAGGTCTGAATAAGCCCAGGTCTTGGTCACTGACAGAGCGGGCAGAGGGGGCAAGTGCAGCCTAAAACAATTAACAGCACCCCTGCAGGGAGACAGAGTGGAAGGAAAGGTGTTGGGGCAGCTCTCAGGTTTCTGGCTGGAGCAACTAAGTGACTTTTGCTGCCATTTTCTGCAACGGGGAGAGTAGGGGGAGCTTTGCGGGTAGCAAAGATGAGTTCATCTGAGGAGGAGTCGATTCAGGGGAAGAGCAGGGACGAGGTAGGTTCAGTGTGGGGCCAAGGAGTTGGCTGAGACGTGGCCTTGCTCTGAGGGAAGTGTTCCAGGGGACACAGAAGCTGTTGCTACAGAGACGGTCACCAATGCCAGGCCACAGTGCACCTGTCCAGAGAGAGTGTGGAAAGAGGCCAGAGGCCTGCAAGGGATTGGGGAAGGCACAGCCAGGGGGAGGAGCGGACAGGGAGAAGCCGGACAAGTCCACTGGCATCTAGAGCGGAGAGAGGACAAGACGCTGAACGTAGGCATCGCCGTGGCAGGGGACCGCCCTGCTGGCCTGTGTGAGAGCCCATCAGTGGACTGACAGAGAGCAGAGGTCACAGGGGACCAGGGCACAGGGGCCTGCAGATCAGGGAGGGAGAGAGCAACTTGCAGGAAGCCCAGGAGAGGAGAGAGCGGCTTGCAGGAAGCCCAGGAGAGGAGAGAGCGGCTTGCAGGAAGCCCAGAGAAAGCAGCTTTGGGGATGGGATTAAAGACTGGAGCATGCTCCCCTCCCTCAGTTCTTATGTTAAAATCTGATCTCCAAGGTGACAGTATCATATTGGAAAGGGTCCTGAGAAATGATTAGGCCCTGGGGGCAGAAGATGGCAAGGCTCAGTTCTGCCCTGAGGAAGGCAGCTGAGGCTGGTTCCCAGCCTCCTGGACCACAGGAGGCACTTTTATTTATTTATTTATTTATTTATTTATTTATTTATTTATTTATTTATTTTTTCAGTATTAGGGATGAATGAAACCCAGGGACATTCTACTGCCAAAAGACACCCCCAGCCTTATTTTTTTATTATATTGTGTGTGTGTGTGTGTGTGTGTGTGTGTGTGTGTGTGTGTTACTGAGGATGGAACCCAGGGGCATTCTACCTTTGAGCTCCACCCCCAGCCCTATTTTTTACTCTTTATTTGGAAACGGTCTCACTGAGTTGCAGAGGGCCTCACTGAGTAGCTGAGGCTGTCCCTGAACCGCGATCCTCCTGTCTCAGCCTCCCAAATGCTGGGATTACAGACAAGCGCCACTGTGCCCGGCTCCTTGAGGCACTTCTTCACCTGGGTGGGAGGGCCGGAGCTCTGGGCCTGAGCTGGAAAGATGAGCCCAAGAGCCCAGCCCTTTGGGCAGGGAGTGGGTGGGCTACGAGCACTCTTTTAGAATGGGGGGGGGGCGTTGTATGTGGAGACCCAGGCCCTGCCCTTATCCTCAAGCTGATACTCTTGGAAAGCATCCTGCATTGATGCTTCTGTGGCCCTGTTGAGGTGACCTGTTAGAGGCTGGCCACTGCTGGAGAACTCCGAGCCTCCTGACGGCACCTGGCAGGACCAGTTTCCATATCTATTTTCCAAGAGCTTTTGATATTTCTATATCCAGCACACCTCCGACTGACCGACCAACCACCATACAAATTGGTGGGGACGTGGAGGCCAGCAAGGCTGGTGCCTGGCACCCTCTGAGGGCACGCTGCCTTTGGAAGACAGCTTTCTGGGCCACACCTCTGGGAAAGTCATCATGACTGCAGGGGGCCATCTGATCCAACTTATACATATTGCTCAACAGCAGCCCACGGCATAGGTTGACGGGAAGTGGACTCGCAGTTCAGCCAAAGGGCTGGTGTCTTTGATGATGCAATAATGGCCACACGGGCGACAGGCGCCATCTAAAGGCTTTGGAAGGGAGCCCTCCCACCCTCTGCACACAGGTGGCTGCATGACCCGGCAGGTCTAGACGGTCAGATGGTATGAAGACACTGGGGTGGGGAGGACCCTCCCATGGCTCGGGCTGTACAGGCTGTGGAGGTTGCTGCCTCTCCTGGGCGCTTACTCTGTGGTCACACAGCACCAATAGGCACCGCTCGGGTTCAGTGACTTCCCTGATCTGGGCAGCAGAGACTCTAGCTATAAAATTCCTGTTTTACGAGGTTCTCTGGGAAGCCAAAACTCCCCTGGAAGGCAGAGCAGGGCAGCCCCAGAGGAGCTCACAAAAGAAGCTGTGTGCCAGGACACTCTCGAAAGGCCAAAGGTCAGCTGACTGTCCCAGGAGGTCCCTAGCTTCATCACAAAACACAGAGAATAAAGACTCGAGGATCCTGGTGCTCTTGACTCGGCAGACTGAGGGGAAGGGGCAGAGCAGGTGGAGAGATCAGTGTACTTGTCTTCTCCTCGCTCTGTGTCAGCCTCCAGGAAGCCCCTCAGGGGGCCTCTTGTCACCCAGACCCTGAGAAGAGGATTTCTGTGCCAGTGACGTATCAAAGAAACACTGGCAGAGAGACCAGGGAGGGCAGGCAGGGGGAAGCAGGACAGGGACAGGGAAGGGGGAGGAGCTAAGTCAGTGCGACTTAAGAACAACCCCTGCCTGTGGGGAGCTCTGGAGCATGAAATGTACCCTGGTGTCTCCACCTGCCTTCCAGTTCCCATACCAGTCAGGACTGAGCTTCATTCTGCCCTGAGGGTAGAAACTCTCAGCACTTCCAGATCCCCGAAGGTCTGAGTAAAGCGGCACCAGAGACTTAGGGTGGCCTTCAAAGGTTGAGCTCTCAGCTTGGACGCGCACCAAGGACTGGCAAAGGGCGTCAACGCGGAGCCCGTAGCATCCTTCACGCCTGGCCTAGTGATGTCACTGGTTCAAGAATGCCTGCTGGAGCTTGTTAGGCTTGGTTTTCTGCAAACCGTCTGTTCTATTTCCTAGATAAGTACCCACAGGCTGGACCCAAAGTCCAGACTCTAGCTCCACTAAAGGGCAACTCCTGTGCTGTGTAAGACTCAGACAGCCTGCTGCCTTCATGCTTAGCAAGGGGTGGTGGCCTTTTCCATAGACTTCCAATATGGGATGGCAATGACTCTTCCCGTTGATCCTGTGACTCCATTCCACTCAACAGAAATAGCATTTGAAAAACATCCACCTTCTTTCTGGTGTGGATCACACTGTCCTGGACTTTGGCTTGAGGCAGGATCCACTTCTGAGCCAACTGTCTGGTTTTAGTGTCACTCGGATCTCAGATGCGTCCTGAGAACCCTGATGACTCTCACCACTCTGTCACATATGACAGAGCCCCCTCTTTTTAAATCAAATTTGTATTTTATTGATTGATTGATTGATTGTACTAAGGTTTGAACTCAGGGGCATTCTACCTCTGTGCTACATCCCCAGCCTAATTTCTATTTTTATTTTGAAACAGAGTCTTACTAAGTTGCTGAGGGCCTTGCTAATTTGCTGAGGATGACTTTGAACCTGTGAGCTTTCTGTCTCAGCCTCCCAAGAACTGGTCTATTCTAGATATATACCACCACAACCCGCTAGAGAGTCCCCCGCCTTTTTTTGCTTTTATTATAGTTTCACATCATATTAACAGTGTAGATCATATTGACATATGTAGGCAATTGTAGATCGTATTGACAATGGCATACATGCACACAGTACTTGGTGTCTCCCCCACCTCCCCTTTTCCCTCCCTCCCAATACCGTGTCCAGAATGACAATGGTATATTCACATGTATACGCACAGTCGAAGGTAATGTTTCTATTAATGAACCTCAGTCTTCCTCCTCCCCTATCCTTCCTCCCTGGCTCTACTGAGGATCGCCTCCATTATCTGGAGTCCCTCTGGTATCCCAAATAATCTCTAGCTCAAGCATATTGGAGAAAACATATGTCCCTTCTCTTAGAGAGTCCCTGTTAAAAAATAGCATAAAGAGAGGTGGTTTCTAGGCTCCTCCTTACTCTCTGGGACTTATAGCATTCAGTTCAGGATTGCAGCTTTCTGATCACTAAAAAGATCCACCTATGAGATATGATCAGTGCTCACTACTCTGGGGATATGAAACTTCACTCACGAACTGCCAAAGCTGTACGTTGAGGTTCGACTTTGCATTCTGACCTTTCAGGACTGAAGTCAATGAGCTCTCAATCTAAACTCTCACAGGGAAGCAACACAAAGTAGAGCTCCATGTGCTTATTTCCCACTTTTCTTCAGGCTACTAGGAAGCTCCTATCAGAATTTGGGGAGTAGGAACCAATCCTAGTGTGTGTATATATGTGCCTTTTCTTAATATATTTCTGCCTTTCTCCACCTTTGTTCATTCCACACATCTTTAGATCAGGCCATCTATCCAGACATAATTCCTGGTGAGGGGTCCTGAATCTTCATCAAAAGGAACAAACGTTCTTGCCTGTGCCATCCACCGAGCTCCTGGCCAGGCTTTAAATAAATAGCAAAGGGTATTTTTCCCTCTGGTTATATGCCATAAATTATAACCTGAACTCTCTGCTTCTCTGCTTTATTCAAAAACTTGGGTTAGATAAATGATCATCATAGGGTGGAGGTTTCCTGGTACTATTAAAAATTTCATCCTTGAGCCAGGCATAGTAGCACACAGTTGTAATCTGAGTACTTGGGAGGCTGAACAGGAGGATCACGGTTTGCAGACAGCTTCAGCTACTACTTAGTGAGCCCCTTTGCAACTCAATGAGACCCTGTTTCAAAAATAAAGAAAAACAGCACTGGGGTTGTAGCTCAAAAGTAGAATGCCCCATGGGTTCCTTCCCCAGTACCAGAGAAAAAAAAAATCATCTTTAAATGAAACCAGGCCATCCCAAGTCATCCGGGAGCTCATAGTTGGACCACAAGGCTTTGAACTCTCCTATCATTGCTGTTACTAAACTGTCTTTTGGTCCTCAGCTTACCTTTTCTCCCTATGATCAATAGTATATTTTGTATAACTGTATAGGTGGCTTGAAGCAAATTTTATGACATTTAATAGTTATCATGAAAATGTTGCATTAGAGCTCATTCATCTATTAAAGTACGTGTGTGTGTGTGTGTGTGTGTGTGTGTGTGTGTGTGTATGAGAGACAGAGAGAGAGAGAGAGAGAGAGAGAGAGAGAGAGAGAGAGTGTGTGTGTGTGTGTGTGTGTGTGTGTGTGTGTGTGTCTGGGGATTGAACTCAGAAACATACTACCTCCAAGCTACACCCCCATTCATATTTTATTTTTATTTAGAAACAGTGTCTCACTAAGTTGCTTAGAGTCTATTTGCTGAGTTTGTCCTCAAAACTGTGATCCTCCTGTCTCAGCCTCTCAAGTACTGGGATTACAAGTGTGTGTCGCCACGCCCAGCTTTAAAGTACCTATTGCTCTCAGGAGCAATCTACAGAAGCAGTTTTTCTCTGATCTCATGGCCAAGAAGCCAGAGCCACTGGTCTACTTTTTATTATATGGATGTTAAGACTCCTGTAACTAATCATCTGTTCCTCTTTGCTTCATTTACTTGGAAGCTCAGAGCCAAATTAACATCCCATCTCCATCAGTTGTACATATGTGTGAGAGTATCCACAGACTGGGTGGAGGAAACTTTCTTCTTCAACTGTACCACGTATCATCAAATGACTGTCCAAGGAGGCTGTAGTAACTTTGCTCTCATAAGGTAATCCACAGAGTATCTGATTCTCCCTGCCACTGTCAACTCTGGGTCTCACTGTGATGTTGACTTTTTTTTATAGGTTTAAAGTGGTACTTCATTATTTCTTTTTTTCATTATTTCTTAAGTTTGCACTTCTCTAATTATTAAGAAGCATCTTTTCATTTATTTGTTGGCCTTGAGGCTAAATCACTCACAAATGACCTATTCAGAGCCTTGGTCCCTTTTCTTCCACTGAAATTTTCTTCTTTTATTTGTTTATTTTTTCTTTTATTTCTTCTTTTATTTATTTTTGTATGATTTGCAAGATCTTCTACTTCCTTTTCCCTCTCTCTTTGTCCAACCTCTCTAATCTGTTCTGTCCCATCTTGATTTCTTTAGCTCTTTATTTTTATATTCCTGCTGCATGTGCCCATGTAAACGGCATAAATACTCTTGGGGTTGCATTAATCAGGGTAGGGTAACTATGGTAATAAACAACCCCAATTGAAACAGCTTAACAGAAATAAGAGTTGATTTCTCTCTGTGGTGTGGCCCAATGCGTGCATTGTTGATCAGGTGAGTTTTCCTAGTATGATTTTGAGACCAGCTCCATGGGTTCCAGAGCGCTCTGCTGGCCCCTTCGCATTCAAACAGGGGGAGGAAATTGTAGGTTCTCAGAGCCAGGTCTGAAGTCATCTACTCCTGCTCAGATCCCTTTGGCCAGAACCTAGTTGCTGGGTCCTGTCTCCCTGCAAGGGCAGCTGGGAAATGTCTTAGCTAGAAGACAGAGGAAGGAGAGCTTGGAGAACACATCTCCATCTCTGCCACCACATGCACATAAACACATGGTTACTCTGTCTTTCAATCTGTACTGATGGCTCAGGATGATCCTGTTTGCTGTCCTAGTGTCATCTCAGATCGCTGATGTGGCAGCTTCAGAGATAAGTGATACAGATGTGGCAGAAGCGCATGGAGGTGGACAGTCTGGGGAGCAGCTCCATCACCGGCAGGGGGACCTGTCTACCTGGACTC
Organism: Muscardinus avellanarius; assembly: GCF_963383645.1. NCBI lineage: Eukaryota > Metazoa > Chordata > Mammalia > Rodentia > Gliridae > Muscardinus > Muscardinus avellanarius. The sequence continues at coordinate 66,583,276 of NC_137801.1, forward strand.
AGCATCACTCACTACAAGTGTTATGAGTGCCCACCTTTACTAGGAAGGAGTCATGAAAGAAAAAAGCCAGGGGAAAGAAAAACTTTGGGACAGTAGAGATCCGAAGTCAGAGGAAAAACATTTCTAGAAGAAAGTGGTCAGCACTGTAGACAGACAGAGCATCAGTAAAACAAAGCATAGCAATGGGGGCCCAGGCAGCCGATCTCAGAGGAAGGAAGCTTGAAAGTGGGCCAGGGAGTGAGGGGACCTCGAGAGAGTGGGGTGTTGAGACCAGAAACCCCACCCTGAGGAGCCCTTCTCTGAAGAAGGGAGGTGGGTGGACATGAACAGGGGGCAGATGTCCAGGGACTTCTAAGAGTTGTCCCAACGGCTGTCCCCTCCTAAGCCATGAAGAAGCAGACAAAGGTGGGCGCAGCCCCCGCCCTCAGTGTCTGGAAGACAGTCAAATCCTCAACTGATCATGGTCAGACCATGATAAATCATACACTCGAACCCATAGCAAGCTACTAGGGAAATAGGGGGGAAAATGGATGCTGCCTTGCAGGATGAGAAGGCATTGACACTGGGCTTGAAAACCTGAGCAGAAAGCACTAGGGGGAAGGGGAAACAGGATGGACTCTGCAGACTGTGACGGTCCTGGGAATGAAGCAGCCCCTTTAAGATAGGCGCCTGGTGTGGAGTGTCCCCTTCAGCCCTCACAATCAGTCCCAGTGGTCATCAACCCCACTTTGCTGCTAAAACTATAGAATTAGGAAATTAGGTAAGAAAATGCACCCAGGACCGCAGCCAGAAAAGTGGTAGACAGGTAGCAGAAGGGAGCAAGCAGGACCATCAGCCTCCTCACTGCCCCGAGCCCAGGCTCTGGCGCCCGGCAGCGCTGGCCACCAGGAAGAACAGGTCTGCCAGTGCCTAGCACCCTTCAGGGCCAGGGTCTCGGGAAGACCCTCTGTGATTCTGGAACCTGGAATCTGCCAACCCTGTGGGTTCCAGAATCCTCTGCTGGCCCCCTCACATCCAACCAGGAGGAGAGATTGTTTGTTCTTAGGGCCAGACTTAAAGTCATCTACTCCTTCTCAGACCCCCTTGGGCCAAAACTTAATCAGCTAGAAGCTGAGAAAATGCCTTGCCCAGGAGACAGAGGAAAGAGGGATTAATGCTATGTCTGCTCTGAGGACTGACACCTTTGGGGAACATACACAAAGATGTGGTGTGGGCTAGCAGCAGTCCTACCCCAGGCCTGGAGGGGCTCAGCTCACAGTGGAACAGGACGCAGGAGAGGATCAGCCTCCCTTACTGAGGTAGCACTGTTGAAGCAGAGGGAATGCCCACAGCTTTGGGCCAGGAGAAGTGAGGTGCCAATCTGCAGTCCTCTGTGCAACCACTAGGCCATGCTGCTCCCCTGGGCTGCAGCCCCCAGCTCTGGTTCCTGCAGGATGTTGCCCAGGGCGCCAGTCAAGCCTCAGAGGGAGGAGAGGGAGCAGAGAGGAGCAAGAAAGGGGAGGGAAGATCAGGCGATGGAAAGCAGAATGCCATCCACGTCAGGGCGCCTCGGGAACCCCTGCAGGCTGTTGACTGCCTGAAGGTGTCCTGCGCAGAGGCAAGTGAGAGTACAAATCCACTCACTCGGGTCTGCGGCCCAGGGCTGGGACCCCTCAGGTCCCTCTCAAGGTTTGGATCCTTTGCCCTTTCTTCTGTCCTTGTTTCTGCTCTGCCCCAAGTTGGAGAGAGGGTCTGCTTCATGGAAGGAAAGAACCCAGATGTGATGTCCCCGAAGGGCCAGGAGGGTCTGGAGACTTCTTCCAACTCTTCAGCCACCTCCCAATAGCTGCTCTGTGGGAACTGGGTAGCACCCTCCCCTCTGCTCACCTAGCCCCTGCCCCTCTCTCCGACCCCAGTGGCAGGACTTAACTGGACCCTCTCTGCCTAAGGCTCTGAGGCTAGGAGGGTGGCCAAGACTCCAGGGCCACCTCTGCCTCCAGCCTCTGGATCCCACATTTCCTCCACCAGGGCCAGGAGGCAGCAGCCAGCAGAGGGGACATCCTACTTTTATCACTTGCAGAACTGGGACAGTCCTTGGCCAAGAATCAAGAGAGGCCAACGCAACAGAAATCAAATCTCAGGCTCGTTTTGTCCAACTTCCTCATTTGGGATGGGTGAGATTATGGCCTCCAGGAAAGAGCAGGGGCTGGACTAGGGGCCCCCAAAGCCCAGTGGGTCTCTGCCAGGCCCAAGGGCACCTCCCCCAGCCCCGATTATGGCAGAAGGAGCCTACATCTCTGTTCTGAGGGAGAATAGTCTGCATGCTCTCTCTGTGTTATCAAGGCTATTTGGAAACTGTGAATGGATCTCAGCTGCTTGGGTGGAGGCAGAGGAAGGCCAGTAATGGTTTTAGTCCTAACAAAATAAAATTTTATGTCCCTTAAATACATAAAGTCACCCAACAGCAGTTAACAAAGCGTGGTCAAGGGAAGGTATTGGCTGCTTCACAAATAAGGTCAGAGTTCGCTTGTGACTGGCACACTAGTGGCTCCCGTGCAACTGGGTATTGCCAAAGGGCACAGTGCTTGCTCTGCCATCTGGAATGCGACATGTAGCCGGAGGCTGGGAGCTCCTGTTATTATCTTGTTCCCACTAGAAGTTTGTTCAGCACATGTTCCATCAGCAGGGTCCAATTCCTCTCTGGCCTTGTAAAAGCATCACAAATTCTAAATTAGAGGTGTCTGAGCTAACAAGGGCCTCTCCTTCCTCTTCTTACGTTTCTCTCATTGTATGTTTCTCATCCCACCACCATCCCCCAGCTAGATCTCCAATTCCGTGGAGACAAGGACCATGTCTTCTATTTCATCCGTTCAACAAGTATTGATTGACCACCTGTCGTGGGTAGGACCAGGTGCTTCAGGGAATACAAAACACAGCAAAACCACAGTCACCATCTTGGAGGAAGAGGCCATGGCTGTTAGTGGCTACACAATGCTTTACTTTGTGGAGTCGTCGATATTTTTTATGCTATTTTAGACACTAGCTCCTTTGCTACATGCAGTGGTCTGGAGGAGGCAGCAGAGCTAATATTGTTCTCCACTCTCCAGATGAGGAAACAGAGGCCCAGCAAGGCCTTCCCCCTTTCCGTCCATCCTCAGCCAAGCCATACTGTCTATTGCAGATGGATCTTGAGCTAGAACCCCTGGTCCTCCATCTAGACGCACACATGCTCAGCCAGCCTCCCCTGCTAGCTCATCTGCGGGGGTTGGGTCCTGCTCCTGCATCTTGACCTCACCCATTGTAGCACCAGACAGGCCCAGCCCTGTGTGTGCAGCGAACAAAGCTTCCAAAGGTAGAGTCCCCATTCCCTCATTGCGGACTAAACCAAGAAAATAATGAAAACAAGAGAAAAAAATGAATATGAAAACATTTGGTCTTTAGCCAAATGCTCACAGGAGAGGAGGGGCCTGACTGGAAAAAAGCACCCCTCCCCCTCGGTTCTACCCAGAGCTCTGCTCAACCCGCATCTATCTGCTCTGGGTGGATCTTGCTTATGGCTTTGGGAAAAGCAGAGGCCCTTAGTGGCCTGTAACATTGACCTATGAGCTCCTTGGGTACAATAACTGGTCCCTCCCAGGAGGCAGCTGGAAGACAACTGATCTGGTGTCTGAAGCACACCAGCCATCTATCTCTAGCCCAGTACCTTCATAGCCCCACTGCTGGGAACGAGTTCTAGAGCAAAAACTGGGAAGAAAACTGGGATGGGGTGTCAAGTGCCCCTCTTCCTTTTTCATAGTGCCAACCCATTTATCCCCCTGTTCTCCACTAATGACTCCAGACCTCCTAGGATCTCTTGTGGATGTGGTATTTAGGGATGGGGGAAGGGGGGGTGAGAGGGAGGCCTTCACTGGTCAGGCCTGGGGCGCAGGCCTTAAAGCACTCAAGATTCCATATGGGTGGAAATGACTTCTGGGGGGAGGCAGGGTTAGACCCTGGAGAGCTCTCCTGCCTAGGGGCTTCCTGGGGAGAGCAGCCCAGGAGAGCTAGCTCACTAGTCTGGGAGGTTTGGTCCCCAGATAGCTAGGGGCCTCACACATTAGTGTGCACTGGAGTCCCTTAAAGTGCTTATGCAAAGGATTCCAAGGTCTTGTCCCCCAAGTTTCTAGTTCAGTGGGTCTGATTGGGGCCCACCTCCTCCAAGAGGTTCTGCCAGCTGCTCCAGCTCTCCTCTCTGGTCCTCTCCTCATACCACAAAGGCTGGACCATGGATGCTTCTTTTCCCATTGAGTATGTGGTCTTAACAGGACTGGGTCACCACAGGCACTCAGCCATCAAACTCGGTGTGTTTAGTTTGCTTTAAAGCAGAGATGCGAGGACCAAGAGTAGGAGGCTGGGACCTGGGAGGCCACATGCTCCCCGCTGCTGTGCTGAGAGCGGCAAGCACCATCACAGCCTGGCCCCAGAGGCCTGGCCTTCTTCCCTCTCTCACCATCTGCTTCTCAAGGAAGGGAGCAGAGAGAGGCCACAGCACGCTTCCCACTCGCTGCAGCCATGGGTTAAGTAAATGTCCCCTTGCAGCCACCCTCGCCATTCAGGCCCCAACTTAGCACACTTCATGGCCTCATCCAGGCCCACAGGGTGTCCAGGCAGGTCTTCTCTAGCACGCTCCTGTCCATCCACTTCTCGGCATTGAACTGATGTCACCCTGCCTGTGGCACCTCTTCACTCCCCTGAGCCCTGCAGCAGCCTCTCCTTGTGATATTCTGCTCCAACTCCTGCCCCTGGAATCCACTCCAGCCAGTGACACTTCAAAAGTATAAACTAGTCCTATTCCTTCTCTGCTTCAAGCTGTTTAAAAGCTCCCCACCACTGTCAGAATAAATCCAGACTCTTTTCCTTGGCTTTCTAGATTAAGATTCTTCCTCTTCTTCTTTCTCCTTCTCTTCCTCTTGTTCTTCTTCCTCTTCACTGGGGATGGAACCCAGGGACATTCTACCTCTGAGCTACATACCCAATTCCTTTTTTCTTTTTTATTTTGAAATAGGTAGGGTCTTACTAAGGTTGTTCAGGATTTTGCTAAGTTGCCGATGCTGGCCTCAAACCTATAATCTTTCTGTCTCAACCTCCCAAGTCCTAGAAGTAGAAGCATACACCATCATGCCCTGCTCAGACCCTTCTTGATCTAGCTAGCACCTGCTCCACCCTGCCACCTCCCCATTCTCCTGCCCCGTCCTTCTGACTCCCTGTACTGTGGCCCCTGTACACTCCAGAGCAGCCACCTCTGGCCTTTCTGCACTGGCTCTTTCTCTGTCAGGAATGTCCTCATCCCGTAGGGCTCCTTCTCCTCCCAGTCAGGTGTGTGCTGTAAGATACTGGCCACCCTTGATCGTAAGGTGGAGTGATTGATTATTAGAAACCACTAAACCCCAGAAAGCACCCAAAAGGAAGCAGCCCATTGCAGGTCAGAGGGAGACACATTTCAAACTAAGGAGCCCCACAATTCTTTACCCCTCCTGAGAGGAGCCACTGATACCTCTGAGGCCCAGAGAAGCAGGGATTCCTCACCATGACCTGGGGAGGCCTGAGGTCCTCCTCCAGCCAGAGTGGGCATTGGAAAGCTCACAGGGAGGCAGGGCTGTCATCAACATACTGTTCACGTCAGTGGTTCCTGGATGCTGTTTAGCAAGCAGTCTCCAAAGCCAATCACAGCACCATGCAGAAGTTACCATGAGCATCTGCTCCATGGGGTTGCTGAGAAAGAGACCTTTTCTTGGGAGGAGTCATCAGCAAAAAAAGGAGTCATGTCCAAGTTGATGTTTTCACACAATAGTTTCTGCAAGGGGAGTGGTAAGCAATGCTGGGAAAAGGAGAGGCCACTTGGATTCAAGTATCTCAAGAAATCTGCCTGATCTCCTAAAGGTCAGCTTTATCTCATGCTTTCACTGCTACTAGGGTCTCCGGTTAAGATGCAAAATTCTAAGCAGCTCATAAGAAGCAAGATGGTAATATCCGATGTCTATATCCCCAGCCTCATCTGAGATACTGCATCCCATCCTGTGGGTTGCTGAACTGGGATGCTTAGACTGATTCCTCTGTCCTGGGGCTGCCACACTTAGGGAAGTAATCAGATGCAAAGCGCCTAGCCCAGGGTGTTTCACAGGCATAGCACTGCTGTAATGGGTCCCATTGATGGTGGGGAGGAAGATTTTGGAGTCATGAGGTCTTCTTGGCATCTCCAAAACCATGCTCCAAAGAGAAAGAATTGGAAGAAAGAACAGGAAAAGGGGGAACGACTGTACTTTTTGTTGATATGCTTCTAATTTGGAGATACTGGCAAGGGTCTGCGAGACAGCATGGCAGGGCCAGTGCAGCACTGGCCGGGGCCAGGAGCCTGGGGTCTGGAAACCAGCGGCTGGGCTGCAGCCTCGGGGCCTGCCGCCTCCTTCCTCTGCCTCCATTTCCCCTCTGCACACCAAGGGGCCAAGGGGGAGCACCCCAGGCCGGCTCCCGCCCAGCGCTGCAAGTCTGGGATTCTATTTAAGAACACGCAGCCCATCTGGTTCCCATTGAGGAGGCTGCATTTTCTCAAGTGCCGCCTCCCCCTCCCCTGCAATCCACAGATTCCCACCATGTGACTCCATCTTCTCCCAATGGTGTTCTGTTTTATGGCTTGTTGTTCTGTGTGCGTGATTTGAGTTTGGGGACTTTTTTTATCCCCCCCACACAGATTCCCCTCCCTCTTCCAGAAAACGTGGAGCCTGAACTTTTGACTGCCTCCAACCCTCAGGGGGATGGCGCTGAGGACAGAGGGCAGGGGGAGATGGATGTCTGCGCTGTCTCCTATGATTCTCGGCTCCTTCATTTGTTTTTTCTCTGTTTGAAGCGCTTGGTCCCGATGGCCCGGCACATGAATCAGTGAGAGCCGAGGCCAGAGAGGAGGCTGGGGAGAAAGAATCAGTTCAGTTCAACAGTTCAACCAGCTTTTATTGAGCCACCGGGCCTGTGCGTGCTGGAGCTGCAGAGGGGAGAGGCTGGGCTCAGGGCTGAAGGAGGCCGCCTGGGAAAGAGAGGCTGGGCTGAAATAACCCAGCCCCAGGCTGAGCCCTGGCATGGGCCTGCTCAGAGGGAGATGTGAACTCCACCACGGCAGGCAGGCCACAGAGAAACCTCCCTGAAAGATGTGCTCCCCAGATATCCTGCACCCAAGTATTTAGCAGGTCTCTGATTGGCACCAGGCCCTGGTGTTCATAGAAGGAGTTTACGGTCCTGAGGAAGAGAAAGAAAGACATCAGACAACAGCACACATGCACACACATATACACTTATCAAGTGTGAAATGCTAAGAGAAGTTCTAAAGGACTGTCATTTAAACCAGCTGATCCTGCTGGGCGTGGTGGTGCACGCTTGTAATCCCCACACTTGGGAGGCTGAGACAGGAGATCGCACAGGTTTGAAGCCAGCCTCAGCTACTGAGTGAGGCTCTTAGCAACTTAGTGAGGCCCTGTTTCCAAATAAAATATAAAATAGGTCTAGGAGTATAAAGGGGGTAGAAAGCCTCTGGGTTCCACCCCCAGTACCACAAAAAAATAAAAAAAGAAATAAACCAGCTGATCCTGAAGGAAGTGGCATCTAAGCAAGATTGAAAGCAAGAGGAGTCAGGAGGGAAAGAGTGCTCCTGAGGGGGAAGGCAGTGCTCCTGGGGAAGCAGAATGTATACACGAAAGGCCTGACACCTGAAAGGGCCCAACACCTTCAGACAACTGAAGAGCAAGGTGGTGGTGGTGGTGGTGGTGTGGGAGGGCGGGACAACTTGGACTATGGGGGTACAAACAAAACAAGCCAGGAGAGGGCAGCGGGGCACAGGAACCTGGGCCAGGGTGAGGCCAGAACTCAGGTGAGGCCAGAGTCAAGGGTCGTTCTGAGGTCAAGATTCAGGGTCAGCCTGGAGCTAGGCTTAGTGCTCAGGCTCCGGCAAGAGGCTGTGTCAAGCTGTGGCCAGGGCTGGGTCTTTGATGCCAGAATTAGGGGTTGGTCTGTGGCCAGGGTTAGAGTCAGTCTGGATCCAGGGCCAGAGTCATTCTGAGGGCAAGTGAGGGGTCAGCCTGAGGACAGTGTTAGGATCAGTCATTCATTAAATATTCATTGAGCATCTCCCTGGCCGACTCCCTGGGAGTCTGATGATGGCCCTGACAGCATCTCTGCCCTCCCAGAACTTGGGTTGGATGGGGAAAATAATCCTTAAACAAGGAATTGCCTGACTAGTTCATCAATTCCTGTTGAGTGCTATGGAGAAAATGCCAGGTGCCCTGAGCCCTCGGAGTAGGGTTACGATGGCCGCATAGCAAATGACCCCAGCACTTTGCAACTTCAGACAACCATCCATTGGGCTCCCTGATTCTGTGGATGGCAACTAGAAAGTCCACAGAGGGATGACTCGCCTTTGCTGTCTGCTGCTTGAGCCAGGTGGACCCAAAGGCTGGGGCTGGGCTGGGGTTCTCTGCCCATGAACTCATGTACTTGACATCAGGGCCAAAACCTACCACTACTCTAAGTGGCTCGGCTTCCTCAAACCATGGCAGCCTCAAGGCAATGAATGTTAACCCAAAACAAGGGAGGGGGAGTTGGACTTCACAGGCTGGGTCAGGGCACATGGGTCAGAGGTCGCTGGACATCTTTGGAAATACTGTCTTCTACAGGTACCAGCAGAGGACAGGTCATTGTGGGTGGTGCTCAGGGGTCTGTTCCTGAACAGGGAAAGACAGGAAGAGATTTTGCTTCCGGAGTGACTGTTGTTCAGAAGAGCGGATCCCTTAGCTAGGTAGCCCCAAGCCTGGGGGACACAGTGGGAGTAGGATGGGGAATCCAGGAGCCATGAAGTTCCGTAACTAAGCCGGTTCCCCACACTTCCTTCTTGGGCAATAGAGTGACAATTTCCCAGGTCATGGCTCCCATTCCTTTTGCTAGAGTCAGTTTCCCCTTTATGAAAAGGAGCTTACATTTTCCTGGCCAGAGCAGGTTGTCAGCCGGCATAGTCCAAACAAGTTGGAGTTCTCTGAAGCTTGAGGAACTGACAGGCCTAATTTTGATGGATGCCACATTTTAAAAGCCTTACAAGTAAGTGGTCATAGTTAATAACATTTCTGCTGAGCTGGGTGTGGTGACACACCCCTGTAATCCCAGTACTTGGAAGACTGAGACAAAAGGATTGAAGGTTCAAAGCCAGCCTTAGCAACTTAGCAAGGCCCTCTGCAACTTTGTGAGACTGTTTCGAACTTAAAGAAGTGGTTGGGGGAGTGTTGCTCAGAGGTAGAACACCCCTGGGTTTAATCCCCAATACAAAAACAGAAACAAACTGTTTGATGAATCAAGTTCCTCATGAAATACCAGGGCTTTTCCTGCCTTCATGGAATCCTATACTGAGGTCTTTTCTGAAATTCTTCCAAAGAAGAGCTTGTAAAATTAAGAATTTCCCCTACTTTAGGTTTTTTGAAAACGCAGACTTGCATTGACTTGATTTGGGGCAAGTGGAGGCTCCAGGCTCTGATCAGACTTTTCCTTTGCTCATGCCGGTCTTTCTCTGCCAGCTGGAGCTCTGTCTTCTGTCCTGGGGGCATGCGAGGAAAAGGAATGGGCTCCCACAGCAGCGAGGATGAGGGTTTAAGTCAGAATTGAACGGAGCCTGAGTTATGTGGGTCTCTAGGAAAAATACAAACGGCTGAAGCAGGCACCAACCTGGAGATGGATCGTGGCAAATGGGGTCAACGCAGCCACGGGGGCTCCTTTACATGGAGGGTGGAAAGGACCTGGTACCTGGCACTGCTCACGCTTTGGCCATTGCTTCCTGAGTGGCCTCTCTCCCGCCCAGTTTCCTGGCCTCACTGAGTGGCCTCATTGAAGTCCATCCCACAGCCCTGGGGCTCTGACCCCAGTGACACCCCACTACTACCTCCACTTCCTTGGCAATGAGTGGAGCCTACAGCAGCTCCAGCAAGACCCCCTTCCTCACTGGCCTGGGGAAACTCCTTGAACTCGGCCCCAGGGCCGGGGTCAGGGGGAAGCATGGTCCAGACGACCTCATGTTGGGCTCTTGCCCTGCCATTCATCCCTCGGCAGCTGGTGACTCACCTGGCGGGGGCATTTGAAAACTAAAAATCTTATGAGGCCCTTCCCTCCCAAGGCTCCAAGAGTAGGCCTTTGGCAGCTCTTAACCTCCTTTCCCAGGACCCAGAATGAAAGGCTAGATGTTTCCAGACAGGCTGATCATTCCCCCTAGAGGCAGATACTGCATCTTGTCTTCTTGGCCCTTCTCTGAGCCAGGACCTCAGGACCCTCTATCCAACCTGGCTGTGTGGTGGTAACTAGGCTCCTTGACTTCGCTGGTCATCTCTGCATCTCCTCTCTCTGATCCCTCTGCTCTATCTCAGTCCATCCCTCCACAGCTGAACTGTCAGTCTCACTTCCCAAAGCCTCACACTTCTCAGCCTGGGGCCTCTGGCTGCATTTAGAAGAGCACTTCAGCAAAGCATTTCTCACTCTGAATATTCATGAGCTTTCCCACATTTTCCAGCCCTCTTGCAGTGAGGCAGGGCCTAGTAACCAGTGCTGATCAATAATTACTTCTTGGCTGAGCCTAGAAGAGCAGGTGAGGATTTTCCAAGTCTCTCTTCTCTTGACGCCTGGTGGGGGTGAACAAGGAGACCTCAGATTACACACCTCTACTCTCCAGCGCAGTAACAACCGGCCACTTGTGGCAATTCAACTGAAATTAAATACAATTTAAATTTCCATCCCTTGGTCACATCAACCACACTTCAATTTCTCAGTAGCCACGTGTGACTATTCACCGCTCATACAACACATAGAGCCAGAATGCCTCCATCACTGTAGCAAGTTCTGCTGGACAGCGCCCCTCCAGATGGTGAAGCTGCAAGATGCCGGATCATCCTCAGCCTGGTCCTCAAGCAAGTGGACAGCACACAGCTGGCACGGGCAAGAAATGAAGTTGCAGTGTGTGCAGCCCCTGAGGGTTCAGAGTGGAGCCATTGCTTTCTGCAGGGCCCAGCCTACCCTGACCAGCTCAGCCTGCAAGAACTAGGCAGAGAACAAAAACTCCTTGATAAGTGCCACGTGCAATCCATGCAGTACCGGCTCAACACCTTGCTGGCCAAGCAGGAGCAGATGGCTGAAAAGAGGTCCCGGGGGAGCTGAAACTAACTAGGAATGGGCCTTGGGAAATGGGCAAGTTCACATATGCTTGTGGGTTTCCACCTACGAGATGTTTTGGCTGCCCCGGGGAAAGCTGAGATGGGCCAAGGAGAAGGGCAGACATTCCCACAGGAGTATTTGGATGGGCAAGACACGGGAGCCAAAGTGTTGGTGAGAACAGGAAAGGACTGGGCTGTGGCATTTTCCTTGGGATCGAAAGGAAACCTTAGGAGATAAGTCCGATGGGAATTGAGAGGCGAGTTTCTCTGATCGTCTCCACCCAGAGTTGTCTAAGGGCAGAGAGCAGAATGAAGGATGAACTAATGTCATCATTACTGATAGCAAAGGGTGGAGTGATCTTGGGAATGGCAGGCTGGAATCCAAAGACTGTGATTGCAGAGCTTGACCGGGAACTGACAGGCAGTATTTTCCGATGGAATGATCAGTTAATTGGTGATTAATGCACATCAGAAGCTAGTTAACACCAGAGCTCCTCCCTTCTGAGTTCCAGGGCCAATTTTCCAACACTCCTCTAAGTGTCCTCTTAACACTCCAACCTCAGCCTGGCCAGAGGGATTCACACATCCCTCTTCCCACAACCTGGCACCAAGTGCCCCAGAAATCCAAGTGTGTGGCCACAGCCCTGAATCCTGTAAGATTCACACACACACACACACACACACACACACACACACACACACCACGCTCACTCACACACAGCAGTGCCTACTCCTGCCCCAAGCTCTCTGGTCCCCTAGACCACAACAACTTCAGCACGACCGCCTGCCTCCTGCCTCCACTCCTCTAGCCCAGCCTGCATCACAGCACCAAGCAGGATTCCTAATATCTACCCGGGTCACACCTCTGCCCGAAGCCTGCAGCAGACCTCCTCCTCAGCACGGAATTCAAAACCTACTAGCTGAACCCAGCGTGTGCCAAACCTGATTTCTTACTACTCCTTAAAAAAAAAAAAAAAATTCCACCCCAAACAGACATCCTCATCACTGCCCTGCTCCTAGCCCTCCTGTGGGCTACCAATCCCTCCACTGGTGGTTCCCAGGCCTTATTGGTTCACCTTTCACTTCCTGCCATTGTGAAGACTTTCAAAGGGGCAGACAGGGGGACTGAAGGCTGGGACTCCCTTCTCTACTTACTGGCTCTGTGACTTTGTGAAAATCACATAACCTCTCTGAAGCTCACTTTTCTCTTCTTCTACGGGAAGGTAACGTAAACTTCACAGAGGAGCTTATGTCTGGACAATCACTATATAGACCTTAAAGTAATACACAGATGGCAGTATGTGTTTTACTTCTGATCCTTTTTCTGAACCCAGGGACATTCTACCTCCGAGATACACCCCCAGCCCTATTTTTTATTCTTTCTTTTTGAAACAGGGTCTCACTGAGTTGCAAAGGGCCTCACTAAGTAGCTGAGGCTGTCTGCAAACCATGATCCTCCTATCTCAGCCTCCCAAATGCTGGGATTACAAGCATGCACCACCATGCCTAGCTTTTTTTTTTTTTAAGGCTATTTTTTAGTGCGGTTTTAGGTTTGCACAAAGTTAGAGGAAAATACAGAAATTTCCCACTTCCCCCTAGTACCACACATGCATAACCTCCTGCGCTATCGAGTGTACATTTGCTACTAGTGATGACCCTCCTTTGACACACCATACTCGGCCAAAGTTCACAGTTAAGATTAAAGCTTATTTTTAGTGTTGTCTATTCTAGAGATTTGGACAAATATATAATAACACATTCACCATTATAGAATCATACATAATATTTTCACTGCTCTAAAAATTCTCTGGCTCAGCCTATTCATCGCTCTCTTTGGTCCCACTCACTTCTTTTTAGCACTAGGTAATATTCCATTAACTGGATGTGTCACTGTTTATTTATCAATTCACTTACCTAGACATCTTGGTTGCTTCCAAGTTTGTTATGAATAAAGCTGCTATAAAATCCATAAGCAGATCCGGGGGTGATGGCACACGCTTGTAATCCCAGCATTTGGGAGGCTGAGACAGGAGGGTCATGGTTCAAGGACAGCCTCAGCTACTTAGGCCCTTTGCAACTCAGTGAGACCCTGTTTCAAAATAAAGAATAAAAAATAGGACTGGGGGTGTAGCCTAATGGAGAATGGGGCTACAGCCCCATTGGGGTTCCATCCCCAATACCACACACACACAAAAAGAAAAATCCATATGGAAGCTTTTATATGGATATGTTTTCAACTCATTTGGGTAAATACCAAAGAGTATGATTGCTGGATTTTATACTGAGTATGTTAACTTTGCAAGCCCCTGCCAAACAGTCTTCCAAAGTAGCTATACTAAGCTGAGTGTGCTTGCACACACTTGTAATCCCCGTACTTGGGAGACTAAGAGAGGAAAATCACAGGTTCACGGCCAGCCTCAGCAAGTTAGTGAGGCCTATTTTAAAATTAAAATAATAGGGCTGGGTGTAATTTGGACGTAGAATGCCCCTGAGGTCAATCCCCAATACTGCAAAAAAAAAAAAAAAAAAAGGTGGCTCTACTAATTTACATCCCCACCAGCAAGATAAGCGTTCCTGTTGCTCCACCTCCTTGCCAGCATTTGGTATTGTCAGTATTCTGGATTTTGGCCATTCCAGTAGGTGTGTAATAGTATCTCATTATTTCTATTTTGCATTTTCCCAATGGCATCTGATATGGGACATTGTTTCATATTTTCATTTGCTGTCTGTCTTCTTTAGTGAGGTGTCTGATTGGCCTACTTTTGAAATTGGGTTGCTTGTTTTCTTACTATTGTTTTTAATAGCTCTTTGTATATTTTAGATAATAGTACTTTATCAGATGTGTCTTTTTTTTTTTTTGGCGGTACTGGGGGTGGAACCCAGGGGGCTTTCTACCTCCAGGCTATACTCCCAGACCTATTTTGTAGACTATTTGGAAACAGGGTCTCACTATGTTCCAAGAGCCTCACTAAGTAGCTGAGGCTGGCTTCGAACCTGTGCGCGATCCTCCTGTCTCAGCCTCCCAAGCGCGGCGGGGATTACAAGCGTGCGCCACCACGCCCGGCATTATTTTCTTTTTTCAGATGTGTCTTTTAAAAATGTTTTCTCTTTGTCTGTCGCTTGTCTTCTCATTCTCTTGACATTGTTTTTCACAGAAGTTTTAAATTTTAATGAAATTAAATGCTAGCTTAACAATTATTTCCTCAGGGTTTATGCCTTTGATATTATATATAAAAATTTATTACATGTCCAAGGCCATTTAGGTTTTCTCCTATGTTATCTTCTAGGAGTTTCGTAATTTTGCATTTTACATACAGATCTAAGGTTCATTTTTAGTTTATTTTGTGAAGAATATAAGCTCTTTGCCTACAATCTTTTTTTCATATGGATGTCCAGTTATTCCAGTACCATCAACTGTTGAAAACTATTTTTGTTTGGTCATATTGCCTTAGCTCCTTTATCAAAAATCAGTTGATTATACTTATGTGGATCTATTTTCCATCTCTCCATTCCATTCCACTGATCTGTTTAATACCAAGCATTTTATCAAATGCTTTTTTGTATGTATAATCATATGACATAATGGATCACTTTACTTGACTGTCCCATGTTGATTTTGCCATACATATCTAGAATAAATTTCACTTGGTGCTGGTGTATTCATTCATAGGCAGATTTGCCTATTCTTTTTTAATAATTTGGTATCTAGATTACTATACTTTTATGGTAAGTCTTGAAGTTGGTTAGTGACTTTGTTCCTCTTAAACATCATGTTTTCTATGGTGGATCTTGTATTTTTCTATATATAATTTAGAATCAATTTATCCATACCCACAAATTAGCTTATTGGGATTTTGATTGAGATTGCATTGACTCTATAGATTAAGTTGAGAAGAACCTACATCTTGACAATATCGAGTTGTCCTGTTCCTGAACATGGGATGTCTCTCCGTTTACTTAGTTGTTATTTGATTTCCGTCTTCAAAGTTTTATAATTTTTCTCATATAGATTTTTAATATATTTTATTAGACATCCCCTTTTCAGTTTTTGTGGGAATGCAAATGAAGTTTTTAATTTCGAACATCACTTGTTTATTGCTGAAATACAGAAAAATAATTAACTTTTGTCTATTAACTTTGCAACTTTGCTATACTTGTTAGTTCTAAGAGTTTCTGTTTTGTTTTGTTTTGGGATTTTATATGTAGGTAATCATGTCATTCATGAACAAAATAGTTTTCTTTCTTCTCAATCTGTATATCATTTATTTCCTTTTCTTGTCTTATTGCATTAGCGAAGACTTCCAGCATGATTTTGAAAAGAAATTATGAGAGAAAACATCCTTGCCTTTTTTTCCTTATCTTAGTAAGAAAGCTTCAAGTTTCTCACCATTAGGAACAATGTTAGCTATAAGGATTTTTTATAGATGTTCTTTATGAAGTTGAGGAAGTTCTCCCCTGTTTTTACTTCACTGAAATTTTTCATCTCAGGGTGAATTGGTAGGGCACAGAAAGATCAATGTTTAGAGGGAAATTTACACTATTTAAGGCAAATACTCTAAAACAAGATAGATCTATAATCAATCATATAAGTTTCTACCTTAGAAAATTGGAAGAAAGAACAAATTAAATCCAAAATATATTAAAATTCTACTGAATTTTATCAAATGTTTTTTTCAGTATGTATAATCATACAATATAATGGATCGCTTTACTTGACTGACCAGTACATATCTAGAATAAATTTCACTTGATGCTGGTATATAATTCTTTTCATATACTGTTGGAGTCTTTGCTAATATTTTGTTGAGGAATTTGACATCTGTGTTCATGAGAGATATTTGTTTATACTTTTCTTGCAAAGCTTTTATCTTGTTTTGGTATTAGGGAAATGCTAGCAACATAAAATGAATTAGGAAACATTTCTCGGTTATCTTCTGCAAGAGATTGTAGAGAATTTGGTACAATTTCTTCTTTTAATATTTGGTTAAATGCACCAGTGAATTAATCTATGTCTGGCGTTTTTTGTTTAGGAAAGTTATTAACTATTGATTCAATTCCTTTGAAATATAGAGAGACTAATTTTTCTTTTATGAATTTTGGAAGACTGTGTCTTTCAAGAACTTGGTCCAATGTAACTACATTGTCAAATTTGTAGGCATAGCCTATTCATATTCCTTTATTATCCTTTTATATCCATGAACTCTGTAGTGATGTCTGCTTTCTTATCTCTAACACTAGTAATTTGTGTCCTCTCTCTTTTATCTTAGCCTGGATAGAGGCTTATCAAAAAAATTTTTTGGTGATACTGGGGTTCCTGGAAGCCCTTCTACCTCCAGGCTACACTCCCAGACCTATTTTTATATTTTTATTTGGAAACAGGGTCTCCTAAGCCAACGCGCGCGGCTGACTTCGAACCTGCGCGATCCTCCTGTCTCCGCCTCCCAAGCGCAGGGATTACAAGCGTGCGCCACCACGCCCGGCTGAGGCTTATCAATTTTTACTGATCATTTGAGCCAGATTTTGGGTTTATTAATTTTCTTAATTGATTTCTGCTGTATTTTTGTTACTTTTTTTTTCTTCTGCTTACCTTGGATTTAATTTTCTCTTCTTTTTTTTTTTTTTCAGTTTCCAAAGGCAGAAACTTAAATCACTGATTATAGATCTAGCTTGTTTTCTAAGATTTGCATTCAATATTACAAATTTCCTTCTAAGCATTGCTTTTGCTGAGCTCTACCCATTGTGATAAGTCATGTTTTCATTTTCACTTAAGTTCAAAATATTTTAAATCTTCTTTTGTTATTTCTTTTTTTGACTAAGATGCTATTTAGAATACTGAGTTTTACCTCCAGAAATTTAACCAGGTGCTCACCAAAAATATTGCAGAACCAAAGCAAGCAGGCAAACAAAAACCCCTGAAACCTTTTCATGCTTCTACAGGAAGAGAGAAAAGGAACTATTTTGAAATGTACCTCACCATTCATTTCACAGGAGAATCGGTTTAACCAGATCCTAACCTGATAAAATTCCCTCAGCCTACAGTTCTATTTCTGTGATTGACCATCACCCTTCTTGCAGGTCCTGACTCACAGTTGGTTTCCCAAGACTACACCAACAAATGGACCACATACACACACACACACACTTATTTCTTTTATGTCTATCTCACCTCTCAAATGTAAACTCTGTCGCAGCAGGAACCAGGCCCATTTCATTCACTATTTAACCCTCAACGATGAGTCTGGTATGGAGTAGGTGTTCAATGGAAGATCTTAGGAATGAATGACTGAGTGAATAAATGGATGAGAAAGAAGATGTAATTTCTTTTATCATGAAGAACTTGAGCACCACATAGGCTCGTGGGCTGAACACCCTCTAGGCCCATCTTCCTTGAGGACCTCTGTCCAAACTCCTCACTCCCAACCATCCTCTCCCCAACTCCGCTCATCCTCGCCAGGCACAAGGGCATGAGCAGCTCCGCATGGCTTCAGCCAGCCTGGACCTCACACTGAGGCCAGCTTGGCCTGGGCCTGGGAAGAAAAAATAGTCCTAATCCAGACAGGCCTTGCTTTGCCCAAGAACTGGGCTTACACACAGAATTCTGTGAACCTGATTTCCCTGGATCCCAGGCTCCTCCCCAAATTGCTACCTCTAGTGGGGCCTCTGGACAGGAGCCAGGACTCTGCCACCCTCAGGGTCTTTTGCCTCCCACAGTTCTCAGGCCCCCCAGCTCATAATCTCTCTTCCAAGATGTAAAAATATGTTTCAAGGCACTAACTAGGGAGGTCATTACTTCAAAGACCCTCTTGGCAAATTCTTTTATTGGCTCCGGTTTAAAAAGCCAGAGTCTTCTTATAAAGGGGCTTCTTAAAGCAAGGCCCACCTGTGAAAATACTGCCCTCTTTAGGGATTGAGCCAGGCAGGGAAGGGCAGGCACCAGGCCTCTCAGTTGCTCCCAGAGGAAGGATGGGGAGGAGGCTCAGAAGAGCTTAAGAAATGGTCTTTTCCTAAAGAGAGAGAAAAAGTCGTCCTGGCCTAAAACTCCAGATGGAAATTAATGCTTTCAGGGCCTACTCAAGGATACTGCAGCATGCTGGGCCCAGGCAGCAGCTCTGGTGACTTCTTAAGAGAAATTCAATGTACAGTGGGGCGTGGTTGAGCTAAAGGATTTGCGCCTCATTCTCTATCCTTCTGAGCAAATGTCAGAACAGGAAATGGTAGAGTAGGAGTGCCTGGATCTCTTGCCCCCAGTTGCAAGGCTCCATGGGCCTGACTTACGGTGACCTCAGTTACTCCCCTCGGGTTGACATGTGGGAGCTGATGGCTGTAAGCCTCTACCTCCTTGGAGTGCTATCCCCAAGGAGAGTCACATAGGCCTCTCCTCCTGCCTTCTAAGGCATACCACCTTTGCAATGAGCAACCCTGTCCTCACTATTTAACCTCTGACTCTCTTTGCCTCTCCCATCAGAACTTACGATGCGCAAAGTGCTTGACATGTTAAAACTACAAGCTCTAGATGTAGCTGTGTAGCCCTAGCCCTCCCTCCTATTCTCAGTCAATGTTTCATACTGGCTGGCTTTCTTTCCTCACCCTTTCTTTCTCTTCTGTATTAGCCCACTTTCTGTTGCTATAACAAAATATCTGAGGCTGAGTACTGTATAAAGGAAAGAGGTTTATTTCACTCACAGTTTTGGAAGCTGAAGGTCTAATATTGGATGGCCCTATCTGTTAAGCCTCTGGTTAAGTCCTCATAGCATTGTTATCACAATGGTAGGGACACATGCAGAAGAGAGCCTGTGTCAGTAGGAGCCAGGGGGAATTAGGGGTTAGACATGGTCCTTTTTAAGACAGCTTTCTCTCTTAAGAACTAACTAACTCCACAAGACTAGTGTTATTCCCTTCTTGGGGTAGTACCCTCAATTACCATGAACTAGGCCCCACCTCTGAAAAGTCACACCACTCTTTAACATAGCACATTGGGAACCAAGCTTCCAACACATGAACCCTTGACAGATAAACCATAAACAATCTGCAAAATCTTCTTCCTCTGGTAGTATGGGCTCTGCTCCCAGCAATTTCCAGAGGCTGCTTTCTCCAAGGACCCCAAAGGCCTTTCGTATATCTCAGCTCATGGTCTTGTCCCTCCATCCTGAAATGCTCCTGTTCTCTCTGTTTCTAGTATAACCTGGAGTTGGCACCTACCCTGGGATGTACCTTCTCACTCTCTGTTGTTGATTCTCCCCCTTTCTTCTCCTTATTCTCTACTCTCCCTGAGTGATCTTGCCCACTTCCACAGCTTCCGTGGCTCTACAAGCCTTATCTATAGCCTAGATCTCTCTTCCAAGCTTTGGATCCACTCATTCATTCACTCACTCATTCATTCATTCATTGCTCAACAGAGCACTTCACTTGGGCCAGTCACTGTTCTCAGGGACGAGATAAAGTCTCTACTTTGGGGGAGTGTAATAGCATAGTGTCAACAATACACAATATACACAAAACCGAGATCATTCCTTATAGGATAAGCACTAACAGAGTAATGGGCCAGTATAGCTGGGGGCCAACGAGGCTGCATTGGTCAGGGTTAAATCAGAGAGACAGGAAGGGGGAGGGAATGGGCTGGAAATGGGGTAAGGGCTAATTGAGTGATGTGTACATGTATGCCTCTACCATCTTGTACTCCATTAAGATGTATGACTGCCATGCACCAATAAAAAAATAAATCAAAAAAGAAAAAGGAAACATATGACATTGAGCCACTGTAAGGAAAGCTAGGGAATTCAAGGCCCTAAATGGAGAGTTGGAGGACCAGAAGAAAGTCACTAAGACTATGCCCGGCCAGGAGGGGGACGTGAGCAAAATCAGTGGAGGAGTCTGCGGAGGTCTGTTGATGGTGAGCAGGGCAGAGAGTGGAGAGGAAGAGTTCAGAGAGCCATCATCTCTCACCTGGATTTGGGCCAGTTTCCTAACTGGTCTCCCTGCCACCATCTTATCCTCTCGATGTGTCCTTCAAGACAAACGCAAGCCCAACCATGTTACTCCTTTTCTTAAAATTCTGCTCCCCATGCCCTCAAAGGTATCACTCAGATGGCTTCATAGGCCCTGGCAAGGCCCATCATGACCGCCTCCCACACCGACCTCCTTTCTGTTCCTCCCTCTTCAGGATGCCTGCCCTGTCCCAGGCTCACCCTGGGAGATCCTCCAGAGGTAGAAGTTTCTTCAGTTTCTTCTGTTCTTGCTCTCTTCCTGACCTCAGGACCCTCTATTCCAAGACATTCTTTTCCTGGCCAATTCTCACCCCACAGGACTCAGCTCAGACAGTTTCTCCTCCAGGAAGTTTCTATGACACCCACCCACACACATATGCGCCTTCTTCCTCAGCTCACAAGTTCCCTTTCTTGGCTCTCATCTCACTCCCTGATACCTTCAGACTTGCTTGTCCATGTGCCTCGTTTGATTGGAAAGCTCCCGAGGAAGCTAGGTCTAGGGCGCTATAGATAGTTGATAAATTCTCAGATGTACAACAAAGATGTACAAAAGCTATACAGTAAAACATAAAGATGATTATTCTCCAATGTTCATGTAAAAAGTACAACACAAATGTGTGTGAATAACATGATCAAAATCTATAAGCGAAGGGATGAAAAAAGTACATCTATTAAAATAAAAGGGAAGGGTTGGAGGACACTAGATATACCCATTCACACAGCTTTACCTCTGACTGGTAGGACACAGAGTGACTCTTGTTCTTTCAAATTTCACTTTCATACTGTTCTTTGGAGTTTAAAAAAAGTGCCATTAGGGTGTATTCATTCAAGTCACCCCTCCATGCCAGTCTGGTATGGAGCTGTACCTATCCTCTGTATTTCTATCTTTTAATAAACTTCTTTGAATCTTCAAAAAAAAGTGCCATTAAATTATTTTCAAAAGCAATAAATTGCTGTCTTACCACCCAGTCTTGTTTTTTACACTTATAACCACATTTTTTCTATTCTTCCAAGAATGAAGATCTCTGTCTTGGATAAGGAAAGCCAAATTTTTCCTTTCAGTAGGAGTTGACTGACCCGTCTTCTCTCCGTCATCTGTTCTCAGACAACATCTGCCAGAAAACGTGTTCCCATCCCTTCCTTATTCTCTGTCCTTTGTCTGACAAAAAGTAACCCTTGAGGGTTTGAGTTGTATCAGAACAGCATACGGGTGGATATTAATAGAGACAGCAATGACCCAGGAGTGGGCTTTCAAGTCTGGCTTTCAATGAAAAGCTTTCTGCAGAATTCCAAAATGAAATAGAAGTCTGGAAGATAAAAAAAAAAAAGGCAAGGGAGCCTTTGGTTCCCTTGTCCCCAACCCCAGGGTAGAACTGAACCAGCTCTTTCCTGGTTGTGCTGGCTGACCTTCTCCCCTTCGAGTGAGCCCATCTCAGATCCCAGAGCTCTGGTCAAGAGAGAAGGCCCATCCTTAGCACCCCAGCCCAGGGAAGAAGAGGGTGTGCCTTGTGGAGAGTGTCAGCCCTCAAACCCTGAACAATGTTGATGCAGGAAGTGCACCCCAGCAGTAACAGCATGTCAATCAGACTTACCCAGCTCAGCTGCTTGGTGGAAGTCAATAACCACCCGGATGCAAGAAAGAAAGCAGACCACATCACCAGCATTGAGGACCCTGAGCATCTTCAGGGGAAAACGAGATAGGAACCTGGTCCTCCCACCTGGGAACAATGAGTTGAGTTTTTATATTTTTCCAAGCTCATTCTGAAGTCTGAAAGTTTTCTATAAAACTCTCCATCTTTGCTTATGTCTTATTCTCTCTTTGCTCATCAAACCATTTCTTTGGGAGCTTTATGTGAAACCATTTGAAAGAACTTCTGAACACCTCCTATCCCCTTTAGAATACCTTCCTTTTATCACTATTGTTGGTTCGGGCTGTGATAAGACCTCTGCACTGTTCCCGCCTAGAGAAAGGGCAAGCCTTGAAAGTTGCCAGCAAATGGATGGTCTTGGTTGGTCTAGTGCCCTGGAAAGAATGCTCCAGCATCGATGTAAAGAATAAGTATGGTGTGCTGAAATGTGTGGCAAGGAGAGCTGTCAAGAGACCACTGTAGGAATCTAGTGAAAGACTGTTATTATTTGAGTGTATCTACTATATCTCAAGTGTTGGAAACTCAACCCCAAGATCCATGTGGTCATAGTATTTTCAGGTGGAACCTTTGGGGTGTTTAAACCATGCCATCATGGGTGGATTAATCCACTCATGGGTTAACGGGTTATAGAAGAAGTGGTGTCTGGACAAAAGTGAACGCTCTCGGGCATGCTTATTGTATTTCACCATGCGATTCCTTCCACTGTGTCATTGTTCAGCAAGGAGGCCCTCAGCGGAGGCAACCAGATGCTGGCATCATGCCCGTGGACTTCCCAGTCACCAGAACAGTGAGCAAAATAAACCTCTATTCTTTATAAATCACTGGTCTCAGGTATTTTGTTATAGCAATAAAAAAGCTAATGAATAGACTCACCAGCCCAATTCTCACATATTCTACTACAGCAGCACAAAACATACTAAATCACTAGGCTAGTAATTGGGAGCATGAAAAAATATAAAAGTTACAAAATTAAAAATAACATGTAATCACAATCCTCAGGGTAGTACTATTCAATCATTGGGCGTCACTTTACATAAGTACATGTTTTTAGTAAAAACTGAATCCTTTTTTTTTTTTTTTTTTTTTTTTTTTTTGGTACTGGGGACTGAACCTAGGGGCATTCTGCCTCTGATTTACACCTCCAGTCCTTTTTAGTTTTGTTTTGAAACAAGGTTTCACTAGGTTTCTGAGAGTCTCACTAAGTTTTTTTAGGCTGGCCTTAAACTTACAATTCTTCTGTCTCAGCTTCCCAAATACTGGGATTATAGATGTATACCATCATACCCAGCCAAAAACTAAATCTTAATGTACATCTTTTTTTGTAATTTTCCTTTTCACTTTACAATATAAATATTTTTTACATCAATTCTTACACTTCTACCATAATATTTTATTGGATGTATATAATTAGATGGTATGCATGTATTATGAGTTTATCTAATTCTCTAATTAATGAAACTTTCAGGCAATATTCAGTTTTTTATAATTTCCTATAGTTACAACTTTATACACATGACCCTTAGGATTTAGAACAAATTCCTGGACATAAAATTCCTTAGGAAAGAATTTGATCCATTTTGAGTAATGTTTTGTGTATGGTGTGAGGTAAGGGTTGAGGTCTTGAATCTGTTTTTCCACATGAATATTCAGTTGATCCAATATTAGTTATTAAAAGTCTATCCTTTCCTCTACTGAATTCACTTGACCTCTTTCTTATAAATCAATTGACTGATACACGTGTGGGTCTATTACAGAACTATTTTTTCTGTCTCACTGATCTACCTGTCTACCGTTGGGTCAACATCATACTGTCTTAATTACTGTTACTTTAAAAAACACCATCTATTACTTTAGAAATCACCATCTATTAATTTTTTATTTTCTTGAATTAATAGCTTTCTTTTTTTTTTTTTTTAGTTTTTCTGTGTTAATAATGAAAGCATTTAAACTTACCTCTAAATAAAATTCTGGGTGTATCTTTGTTATATGGGATGAACTTGTACTGCTAGGCATTAAAACATGTTTTAAAATTAAAACAATGCTGGATGTGATGACACACACTAGTAGTCCTGTATTTTTGAGGCTGAGACAGGAGGATTATAAGTTCTATAGCCTTAGCAAGTTAGTATGCCCCTGGCCAGGCGTGGCGGTGCAAGCTTGTAATCCCAATATTTGGGAGGCTGAGACTGGAGGATCCCGGTTTGCAGACAGCCTCAGCTACTTAGTGAGGTCCTTTGCAACTCATTGAGACCCTGTTTCAAAAATAAAGAACACAAAATAGGACTGGGAGTGTAGGTCAGAGGTAAAATACCCCTGGTTTCTATCCCCAATGCCTAAAAAAAAAAAAAAAAAAAAAAAAATAGGACTGGGGATATGGTTTGGAGGTAGAATGCCCCTGGGTTCAATCTCTAGTATCACAAAATAAGGAGGGATAATTCATTCATTTAAAAAAGTAAATTAGTTATAATAACTAAAACTTAACATTAGTGACTGAAAAATAGATATTCTAGTGTATAAATGAATTTAGAAATAATAGATTAAAAGAAAAGTGAAAAGTAAAAACCTTGCTATATTAAGTCCTGCAGCAGCCCTACCTCCTGGGCACTCCTAAGATTCACTGGGAGTCTTGTATATGCTTTCATAAATCTGTACATGGGGCTGGTCACTCAGTCACTCTATCTCGTAATGGTGCTGGTGGCTCCACTGCCTTGCATTGCTCCCCACGGCCCCAGCAGCCGCAGTGCCAAGCAGGGATGCCTAAGCCGCCCCTGTTGCTCAGAGCCACGCTCCCAGTATTTCCTCAAGATTCTCTTTTCCCGTCACTATCTTCCCTTCTCCCAGGTACTTTTCCTGGCAGTTCACCCTGCAACTAATGTGCTCGACCCAAACTATACTGAGATAGCTCCAAATCTCCTTTAGGATAAAGCCAATGCTCCTTCCCAAAATAGTTGTAATATTGTGAAATTTGTTCCTATTTCCTGACCCATAGTTCCCGAAGCCCTTGGAATCTCTGGAGTGATAGAAGTGTTTTTTGTATTCGAATAAGATGAGCGGGTTGGGGTATCTAGGTAACTTCAGGATGGAGGATGCTCCCCAGAAAGACCAAACATGATTAGAGAGAAAGATGGGACTTTCAGCACCAGTGTCCAATTTATAGAGAGGAGACAAAGACTGAGGATTGAGCTGGTCAGCAATGGTCAATGAAGTAATCAATCACACCTATGCAATAAAGCCCCCAAAGATCCACGAAGATGGGGCTAGGAGAGCTTCTGAATAGTTGAACATGGGAATTGTTCTTGAAAGCTGATGGCTCATCAAGGGCATGGAAACTCTGCACCCCTTCCCACACACCTTGCCCTATGCAACTTCTGCATCTGGCTATTCATTTGTATCCTTTTTAGTTTTTTTTTTCTTTAATAATAAGTGGGTAAATTTAAAGTGCTTCCCAGAGTTCTGCAAGCTACTCTAGGAAATTAATCCAACCCAAAGAGAGGGTCATGGACACCGCTATATATAACAGGTAGACCAGAAGCCCAGTTCACAACCTGGAGCTGGCGATTATCATGTGCAGTGGCGGGGGAGGGTGCGTGTGTGCAATTTTGTGGAACTAAGTCCTTAACCTATGGGATTTGGCGCTATCTCCAGGTAAATAATCTCAAAATTAAAATAAATTATAGGACACCCAGCTGGTGTCTGCTAGAGAATTGCTTGGTGTTTGACAAGAAACCCACACACATCCGGTGTCAGAAGTGTTGTGTTGAGTGCTGTGTGGGAGCAGAGAGAAAAAGATTTGTCTTTTCCTTTCAAGACACTGCTCTGGGTAAAGAGGATGGAAGGTAGAGAGGATGTGTTCCCCCCTCCAGGCTCCTGAAACACTGTAGTTTTGTGAAAATGGATTACTTCTTAGGCAGCTTGACTATTTTAGAATTTTATTACTCTTTTAAGAACACACATTGTGATAAAAAGCACTCATATTTGGAAAATGTAGAAAAGTAGAGAAAGACATAAAAATATCTGTAATTTCACTATTCATATGAACACTATTAATATTTTTCTATTTCTACAGTTTTATATCCTGCTGTAGGTTAATATTATTTGGGGAATATTGTCCCACTTCATTTAATTTTTAGAAGGCCCTATTTTAAGGTCTGCAGATATTCCCACTGATATGCCAAAATGTAACATAAATTATTGTTGATTATTTAAACTATTCCTACTTTGATATTATATAATGGTTGCTGCTCATTCTTAAATATATCCGTATTATTTATTATTTTTATAATAATTCATAGAAGTAGAATTACCTTTGGAAGAATACAAATCTTTAGAAAGCCCTGGATGTATACAGGACAAATTTCTTTCTAGAAAGCTTTTATCCATACTCCCCACGAGCTGTGAACAACAGTGTCCTACCACACTCTTATACGCATGACATTTTAAATCTTTGTTAATTTGGTAAGTGAAAAAAGACAGCCTATTGCTGCTTTAATGTGTATATTCTGATTACCAGTCCCTAAAATTTCCTAAATGCATTTTATTAACTCTTTTGTTTCTGCAAATGTTCCTTCATGACTTTGTTTCAACGCCCTTTATATGTCAAGAACATCATCTTTTTTGCCATGCTTATTGAAGATACTGTTCAATGTCCTGGATTTTCCATGGGCAATTTGAAAATAATACACAATTCTTTTTATCAAGGATGTAAATTTTACATTACTGCCTAAACTGTCTGGATGGATATTTGGTTGGTGAGAAGTGTCTCACGAGATTTTGCTTTTATAAATTCTTTCCTATAAGTCTCATGGGTTTTGCTTTGCACTTTTGACACTACAATGTTCAGAGCATTAAGTATTCATGGGATCCTGGAAAGAAACAGATGGCTCACTCGAAGAGGGTAATTGGAGGAAAGACTACATGCAAAGTGTGATTCTGGTGCAGGGAAACCACAAATAGTAGTCCAGCACCCTGGGGCTATGAATAGCAGGGGTCTATCACCTTCCCATGGCTGGAAGGAGCAAGGAGCGGGGAGAGCAGCTATGGCACCTGGAAACAAGGAGGCCCATGGAAGGGCTCCCCTCTGGGGACTGTAGCCTCAGGGAAGGGACAGCCAACCTGCTGCTGAGCCCCCAGCCCCAGTTCCACCCGCCATTCAGTCTCCTGCGGGTACTCCCCATCAGCCAGACCCCAGTGGAAGCAGAAGGTGAGGGAGCTGCCAATAAGGGCCCTAGAGATCAGCCTCCCAGGGCCCAGAGCAGTGAGGAGGTGGAGAATGGGGGCATGTGGAGGGGGACATGGAAGGCGTCCAGCACAAAGTCCCCATGCTGTCAAAGAGCTCCTGTGTAGTTTAGCTCTCATCATGGAAACTGACTTTCGTGATTCTATTTCTGATTTCTTAGGTACATGTTTTTCTGATGTAATTTAACCTATGCATCATTTTATAATATCAGACTCATTTGATTTTACTTATTATCTACATAGCCTGTACTTGTACTTGAAATTTTCACCTACATACCAAGGGTAAAGAGAAGATGAATGGTACTGGGAAGAGGCTATGATTTGTCTCTAATCTACCTCCCAGTCCCCTATACTAACAGACCTTCAGTGATCACCTATGCGTATAGATGCTCAGAATAAGCAGCACTATCCCAAGCCTTTTTTGTAGTGAGGGTGGCCATGGGACCAAGGTCTGACCAGTAGGATGTGAAGGGAAGTGATGTAGGCAATACTGGGCTTTCCCTAGAGGAAGGCACATGCACCTGGTGTCCTCTTCTCCACCCTGCTGCTCTGAGCAGGAGTATAGTGGAGAGTCCTCCTGGACTATGGGAATGATGGAGCCACAAGGTCCTGGGGCCACCTGGGTTGTCAATCTCCAGGCATTAGAAAATAAAGAGACAAATTTCTCATCTAAATTGCGGGTATTTTGAAAGTTACACCAAGCCAAGACTAATTCCTAACTAATATTAACACCAAGTGAAAGAATTTCAGCCATCCATTTAATTGGGGAAAGAGAATAAAGATTAACTATGTTAGCATGACTATATGTTTCACCTATATTACTACATTTATTTATTTATTTATTTATTTATTTATTTATTTATTTATTTATTTTGCAGTATTGGGGATGGAACCTAAGGCCATTCTACCTCCAAGCTAAACCCCCAGCCCTATTTTTTATTCTTTATTTTTTTGAAGCAGGGTCTCACTGAGTTGCAAAGGGTCTCACTAAGTAGCTGAGGCTGTTCATGAACTATGATCCTCCTCTCTCAGCCTCCCAGATGCTGGAATTACAAGCATGCGCCACCACGCCCAGCTTATTTTTTTAAATTTTTTATTGGTGCACTGTATTCATACATCATAGTGGGATACAAACTTTTGTAGACATACATGCACACATCGCCCAGTCAGCCCCCACCTGATCCCCACCCCATTCCCTCCCCATCCCTCCTTCCCATCATGCTTGGCTTAGTGGTTGACATCTAGTATTATAGCAGTTTATCCAAAATTAACAATGATAATCTCACATAACAGTTTCATTTGTCTGATACCAAGCTTTTGATAACTTAAAGATAACATTTCAATATTTCTTTTTGCTTTCTTTCTTACCAGAGAATATTTTTTTCTTTTATTTTTTTTAGGTGAAACTATCATATATTTATATATTTATTTTTCAGAAAAAAATCTATCCTAATATAGAATATGGACTCTAGCTACCCAAAACGATCTCCAAAAAGAACAAAGCTAGAAGATATATATTTTCTGATTTCAAACCATATAAAGCTACAATAATTGAAACAGTGTAGTACTGTTATAAAGGCAGATATATAAACCATTGGAGTTAAATAAAAGCCTAGAGATACATTCTTTCATATATTGTCAAGTTATTTTTGACAAGGTTTCCACAAACATTTGGTGGGGGAAATAATAATCTTTTAACTAAATATTGCTGAAAAATAATAATTACATGAAAAAGAATAAAATTGGACCCTTACCTAACACCATATACAAATATTAACTCAAAATAGATAAAAGACCTAAATATAAATCTTAAGACTATAAACTTTTAGAAGAAAATCTGGGTCATAAAACCTCACAACATTGAAATTGGCAGTGATTTCTTGGATATGATTTCAATGGCAAAGGCAACAGAAGAGTATACAAACTCCCTAAAAAAAATATTGTATATCCAAAGACAATGTAAAGAGAGTTAAAAGTTACTGATTGAATGGGATAAAATATTTCTAAATGCTATATCTGAAGGTATATTAATATTCCAACTAGAAATCCTAAAAATTAACAACAATAAAAGCAAACAATACAATTTAGAGATAGGTAAAAGACTAACATAAGTAATGAATCTCCACAGATAACTAATCTTAGTTGTCTGTTGGATGGAAACTCTTGTTTCTCTGGTTCTGGTGTGTGTTACCTATTTCTTCTTTGCAGTTAATCTCTTTGAGTATTTTCTCTAGTGCTGGTTTTGAAGACATAAATTCCTTCAGTTTCTGTTTGTCATGGAAGCTTCTTATTTCCCCATCTAATTTGATAGAAAGTTTTGCTGGGTAGGAAATTTTTGGCTGGAAGTTGTTTTCTTTCAGAGTTTGGAATATGTTACTCCAAGCCCTTCTGGCTCTCATGACTTGTTTTGGGAAGTCTGGAGTGATTCTAATTGGTTTGCCTCTGAATGTCACTTGATCCTTTGTTTTTGTTGCCTTTAAGATTCTCTGCTTGGCTTCCACATTGGTCATTTTGACAATTATGTGGCGTGGGGATCCTCTTCTCCGATCCTGTCTAAAGGGAGTTCTATAAGTTTCCTGGACCTGTGTATCAACCTCTTGCTCTATGTTTGGAAAATTTTCTGCTATTACTTCCTTGAAGAGATTGTTGATCCCTTTGGTTTCACCTTCTTTTCCCTCCTCTATTCCAATTATTCATAGGTTAGCTCTCTTAAAATGGGCCCATATTTCTTCAATGCCAGATTCCTGCTGTTGGATATTTTTTTCTAGATTAGAAACTATGCGTTCATCTTTGGATTGATCATCTTCTAAGAGCGAGATTCTATTCTCTATGTGGTCTAATTGGTTGTTTGTACTTTGAATTGAGGACTTTACTTCATTAATTGCATCCTTTATCTCTTTTTGGCTCTCTCTGAATTCTTTTTGAAACACCTCTATTATTTCTACAGTTATTTTCCTGATTTGATCTTCTAGAAATCTCTGAATTTCTGTTTTATCGGGTTCTGATGTTGTGGGTTTGTGGGCATTCATTGCTCCATTGTTATTCCTCTTTCCCATGATTTCAGAAGTTTGTGCCTTCTCTGGGTTCTTCCCTTGGGTCACTATGACTTCGCTTAAGGTTCTCTGGATCTCGAGTCTGTGGTATCTCAGATCCCACTACTCCTTTACTGGGTTGTATCACAGAGTTTCAGATCCAGGGAGTCGATAGAGTCTGCTTTAGAGTATGGGGGGTGCCAGGTTGGGCGTTCTCCTATGGTGTGATATCTCTGCCATCGCCACTCCCCCACTGGGTCAAGTCCCTGGGAGTATAGTACTGGGATTTCTCCTCTCGGGCCCGCAATTTGACACACTGTTGTTGAATACGCAGATCGAGCTGTAGTGGACTCAGGGAATTTGCTGCTGCTGCCGCCGGTGGCAATATGGCGCCGCTGTCACACCCTCGGCCATGAGGCTGGCGTATTTGTTCTGTTTTTGAGCTCCGCTCTGAGTCCCTGCAGCGTGTGCTGAGCTCAGCCACTGGGAGCTTTAGATGCTCCCTGTGCCGAAAAATCCCGCCCGGCTGTTCCGCAGCGGCTCACCTCGGCTTGCTGTAGGCGTCCTGTGAACTCGCTGCTGCCGCCAGCAGTTAGGCGCTGCTGCCGCGTCCTCGGGCGTGAGGCCAGTGTATCTCGTCTTTGGCTCTGAGCTTTGTTTTGAGTCCCCTTCCTCTCTGGAGCCTGGTGATTTTTTTGTTTCTCTGGTGATGGTGTTTTCTGGCTATGAAAGGCGCTGATTTTGTCACAATGGAGATTAGTTGTTAGCGGGGCTCTTAAGCCCCGCTTTTCTCGGTCGCCATCTTTCCAGAAATCCCCACGCCCAGCTTATATTACTACATTTAATCCTCTCAATAATCCTACAAAATAGACTGTGTTCTCCGCATTGTTTTCCCCAAGGAGAATGAGGCTCAGTTAGCTTAAGAAACGTGGTCATAGTCACACAGTTATAACCTAACTGGGGTTTGAGCAAGGTATAGTTATCTAATTACAAAGCTCAGGACTCCTGTCTCCTGAAGATGAGTGAACAGTAAAAAGGGCTCCAGCTGAGCCAAGAGAAAGTTTATGTTCAGGCCTCGATCACTTTGCAATCTCTACAACCAGCATGGGCAACAGATACATAGGCCATAACACCTTCTCATCATAGCAATGGTTGTTTACATATCAAATTTGTTCTTTGGCTCTGAGGACTGGCCAGGAGCCCTCAGCTCAGGAGATATATAAATAATAGGAAATGCAAGAGCTCCAGCCTCCTTTGGTTAAAGAGAGGCTTGGAAAGACTAAGCTTCATCAGGCACCAAGTTAAACATTTATGACTCACATGCCCTTGCCAGCTCCATCCTAATACCTCTCTTGATTAAAAACAAACAAGAGTCCTCCATGTGATTTGCATTTCTCTTATTGGCATATTGATGGATGAGCAACAGAAAAAAATAAAAGGAATCATAAAAACACTCAGAACCTCTGAGTGGTGTCTATCTTCCTTGAGGATAATAATAACATGAGTGGGGGTAGAAAATGTGTCTAGTTTCTGGCTATCATAGAGTTGTCATTATTATCTAATGGAATTTCCACACTGGAACTTTCCTGGGCTTTCTTCAGATGGTTGCTTTGGATAGTGTTTTGTGGGATGCACTGTGAAGTTAGCCCATCCCTAAAATTAGTCAAGTTGTCACTGCTTTTGTCTAGCATGAACCCACAGCATCTGTGCCAAGGTGCGCATTCCATGCGTCTGTGAAGCTTCCAGTCTTAGAGGAACAGGGCTTGGCCAGGTTCACTGGGATAATGAGGAGAGAATGACCCCTGCTCTGTTTGCCATTTAAACCCTGAATCTGAATGGTGGTATTGTCTCCAGATTTTTCTTTAAACTCACTTACTGACTTCAGTCTTCTGAGGTATAGATGGTGACACAAAGATTGAGGTTCTATTTTTTTATACATGATGTCCACTTGCTACTATGCCGGCACCATTGGGTATTTAAAAGGCTATTATTCATTAAAAAGACTATTATCTCTTCATTGAACTGCTTTTACACATTTGTCAAAAAATCAACTTATGTCATTTACAAAACTCAACTCAAAATGAACCAAAGATCCAAATAGAGTTGAAACTACAGAAATCTTAGAATAAGACACAGGTGTTCAGTCGTCCTGGCTTTGGTTTCTTATATATGACAGCAAATAGAAGAAAATTAGACAAATTGGATTTCAATAAAATGAAAAATTTTCGTGCACCAAATTATACAATGAGGAAAATAAAAAGTTAACACACAGAGCAGAATTGGCAACAATTTGCAAATCATATATCGGAGAAGGCTCTAGTACTTAGAATATATTAAAATTCTCACATCTCAATGATAAAAAAGACAAATCATCCAATTTAGTAACTGGGCAAAGGATCTGAATAGACATTTCTCTGAGGAAGATATAGAAATGTCCAATGAAAATTTGCTCAGCATCATTTGTCATTTGGGAAACAAAAATCAAAACCACAATGAGATATCACTGCACCTACTAGAATGGGCAAACTAAAAAGGTCTATAAAAAACACGTTGGTGAGCACAGAACACAGGGAGAAATAAGAATCCTTATTCTCTGGTAAAAATGTAAAATGGTGTGGCCACTCTGGAAAACAGTTTCACAAATCTTCAGTAAGTTAAAAATAAGAGTTGTCATGTGACCCAAAAATTCCACTTCAATCTATACACCCCCCAAAATCAAACACAGATGTTCAAACAAAAATTATATACAAATATTCAAAGCAGAACTGCTCACAAGAGTAGAAAAACTCACAATAAATATGGCACACACATACAATGGCATATTCGGGCATAAAAAGGAATGAAATACTAATATCTTCTACAACATGGATAAACCTTGAAAACATTATACTCAGCAAAAGACAGAATATATTACATGATTCCTTTTATTTGAAATATATGGTGATTGACTTCGATATGTTTAAGTATATTGTGTGTTTTAGAGATTTTCCTTCTTCCCCCCTCCTTTCTCCTCCTTTAAGTTGTCTTGTTAGCTCCTCTATAGGATTTCCTTTTTCATCTAGAGTTCCTCCTATGATCCATTTCTCCCTAACTCTCACGTATTAGGGAAAGCATCTGATTTCTTATTTTTTGTGACTGACTAATCTCACTTAGCATAATGTTCTCCAGTTCCATCCATTTCCCTGAAAATCATGTAATTGAGTTTTTTTTTTTTTTGAGGGAGGGACAGGGAGGGAATGGGGTAGGAATTGGGTAGGGGTTAAATCAGTGATGTGTACATGTCTGTACACACAAGTTTTTTTACCCCAATATGATATATGAATATAATGCACCAATAAAAATTTTAAAAAAAGAAAGAAATATATAGAAGAGACAAATCTATACAAACAGAAATCAGATTAGTGGTTGCCAACAGCTGGAGAGAGTGACCTCAATGGGTACAGTCTCCCTTACAGCATAGTTATATAATGTAAATCTATATAGCAAAAACAGTAAAAAACAGCAACCACTTGAACAAGTCTCACAGACTAATATTGAGTGAAAATGTGTGGAGTGCATAATTCTACCTAGATAAGTTTCCCTATAGCCAAAATAATCTATGATGCTAGAAGTCAAAATAGTGTTTTTTCTTGGTAACAGTTGTGGGGTAATAGCTGGTGGAGTTCATAAAGTGACTTCTTGATCTTGATCTAAAGGCTGCTTCTAGGGGTTTGTTCACTGAGCTGATTCTATACTTTTCTGAGTATATGTTACACTGCTACAAAAAGTTTCCTTAAAAATTATATTGACTGAGACACTCTTCACAGTACTAGAGAAAAAATTCTAAAATTCAAGTGGCAGCATAGAGGACTCCACGTGGCCAGAGCAATCTTAAACAAAAAGAACACAGCAGGAGCCATCGCTGAACTTGACTTAAAGACATCCTGGAGAGCAATAGTAACCAAGATAGCATGATCCTGGCATAAAACCTGATATATAGACCAATGGAAGGAACAGAATCGAGACCCCAGAAATAAACCCACACATCTACAGCCAACTGATTTTCAACAAAAGTACCAAAAACATACATTGGAGAAAGGATAACTTCTTCAATACATAGTGCTGGGGAAACTGCATATCCTTAAGCAGAAGGTAGAAACTTGACTTCTACTTCTAATTCTATACAAAAATGAACTCAAAATGGATCAAAGACCTACATGTAAGACCTGAAACTATGGAACTATTAGAAGAACATGCAGGACTTCAACACCAAAAGTACAGACAATAAAAACAAAAATAGACAAATGGGATTATATCAAACTAAGACGCTTCTGTGCTGCAACAGGAACAGAACATAGTTGCGAACTATTCATCTGACGAAGGGTTAATATCTAGAATACATCGGGAAATAAAAAAATTAACAAAAAGCCAAATCACCAATTTAAAAATGAGCAAATGATCCAGATAAGTCTTCCTCAAAAGAAGAAATACACCTGGCCAACAAATATAGAGGAAAATATTCTCAGTATCATTAGTTGTCAGAAAAATGCAAATTAAAATCACAATGAAGTATGATATGACCCCAGTTAGAATGGCTGTTATCAAAAAGACAAAAGAAAAATAACAAATTATAGTGGGGATGTGGAGAAAAATAACTCATATGCTTATACTGTTAGTGGGGATGTAAATTAGTATAGCCATTATGGAGAACAATATGGGATTTCCTAAAAAAGAAAAACAAAAATAGATCTTCCATATGATCCAGCAATACCGCTGCTGGGTATACATCCAGAGTAAGTGAACTCAGTAAGACAAAGAGATACCTGCATGCAGTGCTATTCATAATAGCCAAGATATGGAATGGTATGGAATGGTATGGTATAGAATGGTATGGTATGGTATGGTATTGTATGGTATGGTATGGTATGGAATGGTATGGTATGGTATGGAATTTTTAGCAAAATGGATGGAACTAGAGGACATTATTTTAAGTCAGAAACACAAAGTCAAATAACATATTTTCTCTCATTTGTAGAAGCTAAGAGATGTTGATCTGAATGTAGAATAGTGGTTACTAGATGCTGGGAAGGGTTGGGAGTAAGGATAGAGGCCAGTTGTGTAATAGCTGCCAGAATAGAAACACACACAGGAGGAATACGTTCTAGTGTTCAATCACACAGAAGGGTAACTGTGACTCACAATAGACTATTATATATTTTGTGAAGAACTAGAAGAGAGGAGCTTAAGGGTTCAAAATGTGAAGAAATGAGATGGAAATGCTAATTATCTTTATTTGATCAATACCTTCTGGACCTACGTGTTGAAACATCACACAGTACCCCATGAATAATATTATTATTATATTATTATATATTAGTACAATTATTATATGCTAATAACAATTTTAAACAAAAGATATTTCAAACGGTATCTTTAATGCTCTATGTCAGCCTTTTGTCTTGGAACTAAATTTATGCATATGAATCTGGGGTTATACTTGGAATCTATTTCTCCTTCTCCTTCTATCTCAAAAACCCTTTGGCCAGTGTGAAGCAGTTTATCTTTTCAATAAATATTTAAGAACAAAAAATGTATTCATTGAGTTACTAATCCAAACACAAAATCTAAATCACTACTGGACAGAAATTCAGATCCAAGTAATAATGAGATGTCGTTCACTCAGCAACATGTATTCCTCGAGGAAATGTGAAGGAAAAGGAACTCTAGCACAATGCTGATAGCAAGGTGAAATGGCATGCTTTTATGAAAAGCAACCTGAAAGTACCTACAAAGTTAAATATATTTATATATGCATATATCCTAAAATATATGTGTGTACATATATATTCTAATAATTAACTGCTAGAAATCTGGCCATAACTTTAAAAGAAATAGTATAAAGGGAACATATGCAAGGACATTTATCATAGTATTGTTATTTTAGGAAAAAACATACTAGAAACCAAATTAATTCCTATAATTACATTGATACCTGAGAAATATGGTTCCAGCATATCTTGAAATATTATGTAGCTGTTTTTAAGTGGGACTAGAAATATATATATATATATATATATCTTTTGCTAATATATATAGCTTTAATATATATAGCTTTTGCTCTAGAGATTTACATAAGGTTTTATTGGGTGAGAGTAAAAAGGGTAAATAATATTCTCTATATTTTTATTGAAATAACAGAAACAAAGAACACTTATTAGGTATATGAGTGTTTTGTGCATATATGTGTTTGTGTGTGCGCACACGCAAAATAAATGACCACATTAGCATGAAAAAATGTAGAAGGTTACATTCTAGTTCATTAACATGAGTTGATGAAAAGGGAAAAGTAAAAGGGAGAAAATATGTTGAACACAAAAGGAATAGAAAAGCAACACATTCACATGTTGTTGTCAAACTAGCTGTGTAGGTACATAGAAAGTGAAAAACCTTAGAAGATGAAGATCAGATAACATTTTAGTTATTTTATGGAAGATTAAATAATTTAGTTATTTTGCTTCTCCCACCTCTTGATCATTTCAAAAACTTAATCAAGTGTTATAAATCTGATTATTTGCTTCTAAAACATAATTGAGTTATGATTCCTTTTTTTGTGCTTTTACTAAAAGGTTTCAGCATTCTCACAATTATTATCTTTAAAGTGTCTTTAAAATGTTCAGAACAATGATAATGGCTTACCCTACCTTCCCTTGCTCTATTTTTTCATAATACACATTGCCAACTAAGAACATACCATCTGCTCACTTACCTCCTGTCTTCCACACTAGAATACACATGCCCTGAGGAAAGGACTGAGTCTTATTTACCAGAATCTCCAGTCCCTGGGGAGGGTGTGTGGGCAGACAGTAGGTGCTCAATCATTGCTTAAATGAATTTATGAATGAATACATTTTCTATTTTGACTTCTCTATACTTGAGTTCATTTCATGTACTCATGAATTTATTTAGCATGTGTTTAAAATGACATTTGCTGATGGGAATAAACATTGAATAAGAAATAGGAATAAACAAGGAAGAGAGGGCATATGTGTCAGTGGGCTGAAAGAACAGAAGAATCTGACAGAGATTAGCTTAATGTATTAATGGAGTACCAAGGAGGAACACTTCAGTACTAACTCAGCCTATTTGGGGGTGCAGGTATGGGGAAAATTCCAAAATATAGTGACCCTGGACAGCTCTGGAGGTAGAGAGAGGAAGGCTGTGTGACTGGAGCCAGAGCACCCAAGGGATCCCACTGCCAGCCTGCATGCAGACTGGAGGGAGGCAGGTGCGGAGGGGCTGGGAATCACTCCCGGGTCAGCATGATGCTAAGGGTCAAACTGCCTCGCATGGTCACATCTACTGAGGCATCCAAATGGAATTAGAGTAAAACTCTTGGGCAACTCGGTACTAAATCCTTGCCGCCCATTTCCAATGGAGTTGGCTGAGTCAATCTTTTTGTCTGAATCAACCCTGGTGCCTCTGCATATGGGTCTCTGCCAATGTGTCTCTGCTTAGGGAAAGGAGAGTCAAAGCCTCAAGGTGCTGCTGCAACCCAAGGCCCAGTTCTGTGGGTGTGCAGAGGGAGGGCAGCCTGAGAGCTCCCAGGAGAGCTGGCCTCTCATCTCTGAGCCCAGAACTCCCCTTCCCCCTTGGGCAGTCCTATCGATGCACCTTGTGTGAGTTCTCCTTCAATTAGTTGTAAGGGCTTCTTGTTCGGTGTACTCATTTCCCTTTGCAGCACTCTTGGGATTAGTAATGATATCAAGTCCCTATATATTGGGTTATTACTATGACTCATGCAATCTTAACAAGAATCCTATGAGAGAGTTGCTATTATTTATCCCTATTTCCCAGGAGAATGAAACCTTGGAAGGTTAAGTAACTATCAAAAAGCCTTGTAGCCAGAAGGTGACACTATCACATACTCCCCAACATGCCAGGCTTGACCACTTCAGAAATCCACAAATCACAGAAGCCTGAGTGCCTATCCTTGCTGGGTCTGTCTATTCCTAGGAAATATTGATGCATTTGCCAAATGCCTCCTGTCTACCCCCTCACCACCACCACCAGGGCATCACGGGGCTCAGCAACCCTGCTTGCTATTCTCAGCATGGCCTTAGTAGGCTCAGGTTCATTTTCTATTGAGATGCTCCATTCTCCTTGAACCTCCCCAAGTATGGGCCTCACACCCTTCTGCCACTCCTCTGCCGAAAGGAGGCTAGGATACAGAATTTAGCACAAGCTGATTGGAAAGTAGACTATGACAGGTGGGACTCCACACCAAGCCTTCACACTGAGTTTTAGCAATGGCTGCCTTCAGAGTCCACAGGATCCTTCCCAGGGACACCTACTTCCTGCTCTCTTCCTGGGTCCTGGCCAGCCTTGCTACTTGTCCTTAAGTTTACCCCAGAAGAAATGTTCCTGAGTATGACAGTCCAGTGCAAGCTCCAGTTGGGTCATGATCAAAATCCAAAGACAGGAGGCAGTTTTCCTTTACTTAATTCCAAGTCCCAGCTGTGGAGTTCATATTTTCCAGTCCTCTAAGCTCTTGAACGCATGACTGAAAATGGAAAATCAACTTTCTTTAAGAAAATATCAGCCCCCTCCACAGGAATACAATCTTTCCCTTTGACCCTTAAAAGATATCTAAACCTAAAACTACAAATCAAGATATTCCCCCAATTCTAGCCTATTAAATCTTGAAAAAATACCACGTGTGACCGATGAACAGTTCAAACCAAGCCCAAACATTCATTTTCAACTTTTCTCTAGCAACTGTGCTGATGAGACCTACACAGGCCCTGTCATCTTCAAGGTCCCCTTCCAGATCTGTGACCCACTGCTTTAAGGTGACATAGTAAAACCTCCTGAGAACAAGCAGTGTAATGCAAAGTAAGACAGCCTGATCTGGTGGTTATGAAAGAGGCATTTCTCTTATGGAAGTAAATCTGCAGAGGGGCGACTCTTTCCACCCTCTTCACCTGCACCATTCAAGATAACCTATGAACACCGTCATGTGGTGAAAATTAGCTCTTTGGAAATCCATTGCTCTTCCTTTGCTTAACCAAAAGGGCTATGCCCAAGAATGAATCCTACAACCTACCCCAGCACCAGAAGAAAGTCCCTTGAACCTTTGAAATCACGGTTCTGTTCCAGCTTCAAACTTCCTCATTGGGATTATGTCAACCCAAGACCCATTTTTGGTTTGAACATCAGGCTCAGAATGCCTGGGCCTTTTCCCACCAAAAGCGTCTACAAGGAGGAAATCTCTGAGTCAGATGACTGAAAAGCAACAGTAGCTAACATTGCACCAAGCACTCTGCACACATTCTATCTCTTTTTTTAGCAAGGAGAGTAAAATGCAGACAGGTCAAGTGGTTTGTCCAAGGTCCCATGGCTAATAACCACGAGAGCCATTATCTGAACCCAATATCCCTGGCTCCAACTCTCCTAACCTCGACCTACATTGCTTCCCCTCCGCATAACTTCAGTACAGCTTGGGAATGAGAGCAACTATTACACCCCTGTGGCAAATCAGGGAGGCTATGGCATTCTCCCAGGGCTGACTGAGAAGTCAATACGGCTCCATGGTACATAAAGCTGGTGTTCAGTGTTTAGACTATAAAGAGATACTGAAACTTCCTGACCAGCCTCACCTGCAGCTCTCCACACTCCAGCTTACCCACCTCTGCACTAAGCCTGGAGGGGGCTGCAGTCTAGGAGAACCACTGATCATGGTCCTGGGGTCCTCTTCTCCACATCGTTATTTCTGTTGGCACTAGCTTCTCTCCCAGGGGCTGGCATCTGCCACACATGCTCACTTCTAGCTATGCATTGGGCCCTGCTGTCACCACAGGTATTTTACTTGTTCTTGTCTGTTTTTTTTGCTACCAATGACACAACACCATAGACTGAGACAGTTACAAAGAAAAGAAGTTTATTCAGGTTCATAACTGGCTCAAGGTCGAGGCCTTGCAGGCAGAGTCCCAAGGCAGTCCAGGACATCACATGGAAAGAGATGGGTGCACACAAGAGACCCAGTCCAACTGGCTTGTGTAGTTAGATCCACTCTTGAGATAACCCATCAGCCCATTAATCCATTAATCCATTAATTGCATGGAGGAATTAATCTATTCATGAGGGCAGAACTCTAATCACTTCTAAAAGATCTCACCTAGTCTCACCTCTTAATATATTCTAGTAGGTATTAAATTCCATGTGAGTTTGGAAAGGACAGGACATATTTAAATCATAGCATATGGAAACTGTAGCTCCATATCAACAAAATCTCCCTGACTGAAGGCTGGAGGAGTAAACTGGGGAAAGGGATTGATCAGGGAAAAAAGAGAATGGAATCAAATCCCAAAATACTGGATGAGCTCATTCTCCTCTCCTCTCCTCTCCTCTCCTCTCCCCTCCCTCCCTCCCCTTCCTCCTTCTCTTCCCTTTCTCTCTCTCTCTCTCTCTCTCTCTCTCTCTCTCTCTCTCTCTCTCTCTCTTTCTCTCTCTCTCTCTCTTTCTCGTTTTTTTCTCAATAGAATCCTTTCCTTTCTGGGGCCCTTTCCTCCTTAATTCACCAAACATCTAGGCCATTTGTTTCAGATGCAGAGGTGGAGTCTGAGGATTCTTTATGATGTTTCTTAATCCAGGTCTGTCAGCACTGTGTTTAGTAGACACTCCTTTGACTCTATGGTATTTGGTTGAGTAAGTGTATAGGCCCCTTTAAACACTTTTACGCAGAGATAGCTTTAAATGAGCCCATTTCTTGGGTGAATTAGCCCTTAGAACAACAAATATTATTACAAATATTGTTACTGAACCATGATTGATAATGTTTGAGAGGTCAGAGAGAACTAAAAATGGGTCATAGGAGACCAAATGTTCAGTATTTTTCAGGCAAGATGGGCCGAATGAGTAAATTTCAAACTGATGAGGGTGATAGCACCTACCAGGAAGACACCAGAATTCACCAGTGTGTAGTCAGTTCCTGCATACTAAATCATCATGAATAACCCATGGGTTCCCAAGGAATTGCTCACACCAAATATCCATATCTGCTTCCACTTGGCTATTTGACTTATGGATCAGGATGCATGCTGGGCATAGCTTCTCTTGAAATCTTAGTAAGAAGAAGAAATGTGAATTGACTGCTGGTAAAGTAGGTGACAATTTAACTGGCTGAACAACTATTCCTAAAGGATGTTGATACAATATTTTTTAACCAGCAACTCAGACAAAAGTATTTATGGCATGCTTATCAGATTAACAAATGATGCCAGACTAATAATTTGGATGACAAAGTTGGGATTCCAATGTCTTTTTGATAGACTGGAACACTAACAAAGTGAATGGGGATACAGTAAAGTTGTTATCCAGGTTAAGTAAAAAGCAATAATAAAAGCACAGATGATAGCTGCTAATCCCTTATATTAGATGGGGATGCTTTAGGCTGTAAGTACCAAAAGATGATTCAAGATAAATAAGGCAATTTATCACTTCTTATAACAAGAAGATAGAGAAAAGCAACTGTGGGGGTGAAAGTTTGCTTCTCTAAGAAACTGTAGGATAGTGGTTCTCATCTGGAGTGGTTTTGCTCCAAGGGAATATTTGGTAATGTCTAGAGACAAGTTTTAGTAGCCACAACTGATGAGGAAGAAGTACAATGCTGACATTTAGTCAGTAGAGAGAGGCCAGGGATCCATCTAAACATCCTTGAATGTACAAAACAGCCAGCCATGCCAACAAAAAATTTTCTGACCTGAAGTGTCAATAGTTCAAGATTGAGAAACCTTGCTTTTTAGTAACCTAGATTCAACCTTGACGGGATAAAGAATTGCCTTCCTCAAAGTCACATGAGGAAGAAATAGATATCTGAGAAAAATTAGAGTTTCTTAGGAAAAAGTAGAAAGATGAATACTAGAGAGTCCACCATAAAGATAGTACATTTATATTAAAATATAGATTGCTTTGGTTGACTCTCAGCCAGGGCCAGTGTTAGCCCCTAAATCTTTGTATGAATTAGAAAAGACACCCCCTTTCTCAGACACTTGACTGCCATCTACTGGAAAGGTATTGAAAGAAATATTTAAATCTACAATACGTTGTAGGTAGAGCCCCCTACAGTTGTGCAGCGCATAAGCTCATGATCATTTACAGTGTCCCTTCTGTGAGTCTGGTATGATCCAGCTGAGTGAAGTGGCCATCAAGGAAGTAGCTTAGGATTTGAAAAACAGAAACTGTATTTCATGTCCCACGTAATACGTTTTGTATTTCAAAATCCCACTGTGGTCTAGATTGGTCAGATCATAATTGGAGTTCTTAATTTTATAATTGGAGATTAAAAATTAAAGTGATCAAAGGGAATCGAACTAGATGAGGAAAAACGAAGAAGTCAATATATGATGCGGTTAAAAAATAAATAAATAAAATGGGCCAGGCACAGTGGTGCACACCCCTAACCTTAGCCACTCGAGAGGCTGAGGCAGGAGGATCAAAAATTTGAGGCCATCCTGGGCAACCTAGAGAGACTCTCTCTCTCTAAATAAAAAGGGCTGGAGAGGTAGCTCAGTGGTAGAGCACTTACCTAGTATGTGTGAGCCCTGGGGTCAGTCCCTAGCACCACCAAAAAGAATGAGGAGAGGAGGAGGAGGTGGGAGAGGAGGAGGAGATGGTGGAGGAAGAAGAGGAGGAGGAATGGGAGGAGGAGAAAAAGGAGGGGGGCTGGATATGTAAAGCCTGAATAAGAAACATTAGATGTAAACTGGAAAGTTCATTCCAAATATCTGATGGATGTGAAACAAAGGGATCAAACCAAATATGTGTTTATCCAAAGGGCAAAACTGGGTCCAATAAGTGGAACTATATACTTAAGACATCTGGTGGCTCAAAGTGGCCCTGGTGGTCATTAATCAACCCCCATCCATCAAGCATTTTTTTTTTTTTTTGGTATTACGGTAGTACTTTCCAGAGTCCTCCTTCCAGTCCTCCTTCAGTGACAGGGCAGCTCATCCCTCTTCATATGACACCAAAGTGCCTCTCATTCCACAGATGCTGCTGTCTCTACCATTCCCTCTCTCCCTGAGGTCTTTCTTATGACAACTAACCTTCAGAGTCAGGTTTTCTCTCCATAAGGAAGAAGATTTCACAGCCAAGGGCTCCAAGTAGATGATGAATAGCCATCTGTCAGGAATTCCATCAGCCATCTATATAAAATGAAAGAGTTAAACCTGGGTGACCTCTGTGTTCTTTGCTATTATCTGAGCAGAGTGTGGTCTATCAGCTGGTAAATTGGGAGTGGAGTACTGCTGCTAGGTTTTTCCTGACAATTCTTCACCCCCTTTGCACACCTTGGTATAATTTGCTGTTTGAATTTATCTTGATTAATTTAACCGGTCTGTAATTTATAAGTCTTCAGACTGCTTTTGGTTTTTCATTATAAACCATTCTACAATAAGGATCCTTATATATCCCTTTGAGACACTTATGTAAATATTTTATAGGTTTCCCAGGATGAAATTGCCACCTGAAAGAAATCGGCATTGCAAACTTAATCCTCTTTAATGATTTAATCATCTTATACTTGTACCTACACCAATACTAGACAATCCTTTCTGTCAAAGTAATATATGTATATTTGAATGGAAACGTCTTTATTAGGAATGCAGTTGAGCATCTTAGGCTTACTGCTTTTTATGAACCAGTTTTTATAATAATTTTGGACTTCCGGGAAGATGGCAACCGAGAAAAGCGGGGCTTAAGAGCCCCGCTAACAACCATTCTCCATTACCACAAAATCAGTGCCTTTCATAGTTAGAAAACACCATCACCAGAGAAACAAAAAAATCACCAGGCTCCAGAGAGAAAGCGGACTGAGAACAGAGCTCAGAGCCACAGAAGAAATACACCATCCTCACACCCGAGGACGCGGCAGCAGCGCCATACTGCCGGCGGCAGCGGCGAATTCACCGGACGGCCACAGCAAGCCGAGGTGAGCCGCTGCGGAACAGCCAGGCGGGATCTGTCGGCACAGGGACTATCTAAAGCTCCCAGTGGCTGAGCTCAGTACACGCTGCAGGGACTCAGAGTGGAACTCAAAACCAGAGAAGAAAAAATACGCCAGCCTCACGGCCGAGGATGTGACAGCGGCGCCATATTGTCACCAGCGGCAGCAGCAATGAATTCACTGAATCCAGTACAGCTACATCTGCGTACTCAAGAACAGTGAGTCAAATTGCGGGCCACAGAGGAGAAATCCCAGTACTATACTCCCTGGGACTAGACCAGTGGGGGAGTGGTGGTGGCAGAGATATCAAACCATAGGAGAACGTGCAACCTGGCACGCCCCAGTGTCTAAAGCAGCCTCTATCGACTCCCTGGGTCGGAGACTCTGTGATACAACCCAGTAAAGGAGTAGTGGGGACTGAAATACCACAGACTCGAGATCCAGAGAACCTTAAGCGAAGTCATAGTGACCCAAGGGAAGAACCCAGAGAAGGCACAAACTTCCAAAATCATGGGAAAGAGGAATAACACTGGAACAATGAATGCCCACAACCCCACAACATCAGAACCCGATAAAACAGAAATTCAGAGATTTCTAGAAGATCAAATCAGGAAAATAACTGTAGAAATAATAGAGGTGCTTCGGAAAGAATTCAGAGAGAGCCAAAAAGAGATAAAGGATGCAATTAATGAAGTAAAGGCCTCAATTCAAAGCATGAACAACCGATTAGACCACA
This sequence comes from Muscardinus avellanarius, assembly GCF_963383645.1. Lineage (NCBI taxonomy): Eukaryota > Metazoa > Chordata > Mammalia > Rodentia > Gliridae > Muscardinus > Muscardinus avellanarius. The sequence continues at coordinate 66,628,076 of NC_137801.1, forward strand.
TGGAGAACAGAATCTTGCTCTTAGAAGATGATCATTCCAAAAATGAACGCATAGTTTCTAATCTAGAAAAAAATATCCGACAGCAGAAATCTAACATTGAAGAAATATGGGCCCATTTTAAGAGAGCTAACCTAAGAATCATTGGAATAGAGGAGGGAAAAGAAAGTGAAACCAAAGGGATCAACAATCTCTTCAAGAAAGTAATAGCAGAAAATTTTCCAAACATAGAGCAAGAGGTTGATACACAGGTCCAGGAAACTTATAGAACTCCCTTTAGACAGGATCGGAGAAGAGGATCCCTACGCCACATAATTGTCAAAATGACCAATGTGGAAGCCAAGCAGAGAATCTTAAAGGCAACAAAAACAAAGGGCCAAGTGACATTCAGAGGCAAACCAATTAGAATCACTCCAGACTTCCAAACCAAGTCATGAGAGCCAGAAGGGCTTGGAGTAACATATTCCAAACTCTGAAAGAAAACAACTTCCAGCCAAAAATTTCCTACCCAGCATAACTTTCTATCAAATTAGATGGGAAAATAAGAAGCTTCCATGACAAACAGAAACTGAAGGAATTTATGTCTTCAAAACCAGCACTAGAGAAAATACTCAAAGAGATTAACTACAAAGAAGAAATAGGTAACACACACCAGAACCAGAGAAACAAGATTTTCCATCCAACAGACAACTAAGATTGGTTATCTGTGGAGATTCATTATTTATGTTAGTCTTTTACCTACCTCTAAATTGTATTGTTTGCTTTTATTGTTGTTAATTTTTAGGATGTCTAGTTGGAATATTAATATACCTTCAGATATAGCATTTGGAAATATTTTCTCCCATTCTATTAGTAACTTTTAACTCTGTTTACATTGTCTTTGGATATACAATATTTTTTTTATTTTTTAGGGAGTTTGTATACTCTTCTGTTGCCTGTGCCATTGAAATCATATCCAAGAAATCACTGCCAATTTCAATGTTGTGAGGTTTTATGACCCAGATTTTCTTCTAAAAGTTTATAGTATTAAGATTTATATTTAGGTCTTTTATCTATTTTGAGTTAATATTTGTATATGGGATTAGGTAAGGGTCCAATTTTATTCTTTTCCATGTAATTATTATTTTTCAACAATATTTAGTTAAAAGATCATTATTTCCTCCACCAAATGTTTGTGGAAACCTTGTCAAAAATAACTTGACAATATAGGGAAGAATTTAGCTCTAGGCTTTTATTTAACTCCAATGGTTTATATATCTGCCTTTAGAACAGTACTACACTGTTTCAATTATTGTAGCTTTATATGGTTTGAAATCAGAAAATATATATCTTCTAGCTTTGTTCTTTTTCAAGATCATTTTGGGTACCTAGACTCCATATTCCATATTAGGATAGATTTTTTTTCTGAAAAATAAATATATAAATATATGATAGTTTCACCTAAAAAAAAATAGAAAAAAAATATTCTCTGGTAAGAAAGAAAGCAAAAAGAAATATTGAAATGTTATCTTTAAGTCATCAAAAGCTTGGTATCAGACAAATGAAACTGTTATGTGAAATTATCATTTTTAATTTTGGATAAATTGCTATAATACTAGATGTCAACCACTAAGCCAAGCATGGGAAGGAGAGATGGGGAGAGAATGGGGTGGGGATCGGGTGGGGGCTGACTGGGCGATATGTGCATGTATGTCTACAAAAGTTTGTATCCCACTATGATGTGTGAATACAGTGCACCAATAAAAAAATTAAATTAAATTAAATTAAATTAAAAAAAATAATAATTTTCTACACTTTTCTGAATTGCCTGTATTTTGTAAATATTTTTATATTTTGTGAATGGCATATATCACAAATACTATTTTTGATTTTTCACTTTTTTGGTCTACTTAGGTATTTTGCTGGAAGTTATCAATAAACTCAGATATAATTACACATAACAACGGGGTTTTTTTACTTTTTTTTATTGGTGCACTGTATTAATACATCATAATGGGATAAAAAAAAAAAACCTTTTGTAGACATACATGCACACATCGCCCAGTTAGCCCCTACCTGATCCCCACCCCGTTCCCTCCCCATCCCTCCTTCCCATGCTTGGCTTAGTGGTTGACATCTAGTATTATAGCAATTTATCCAAAATTAACAATGATAATCTCACAGAACAGTTTCATTTGTCTGATACCAAGCTTTTGATGACTTAAAGATAATATTTCAATATTTTTTTGCTTTATTACCAGAGAATATTTTTTCTTTTTTTTAGGTGAAACTATCATACATTTATTTATTTATTTTTCAGAAAAAATCTATCCTAATGTGGAATATGGACTCTAGATACCCAAAACGTTCTCAAAAAAGAACAAAGCTAGAAGATGTATATTTTCTGATTTCAAACCATATAAAGCTACAATAATTGAAACAGTGTAGTACTGTTCTAAAGGCAGATATATAAACCATTGGAGTTAAATAAAAGCCTAGAGCTAAATTCTTCCCTATATTGTCAAGTTATTTTTGACAAGGTTTCCACAAACATTTGGTGGAGGAAATAATGATCTTTTAACTAAATATTGTTGAAAAATAATAATTACATGGAAAAGAATAAAATTGGACCCTTACCTAACACCATATACAAATATTAACTCAAAATAGATAAAAGACCTAAATATAAATCTTAATACTATAAACTTTTAGAAGAAAATCTGGGTCATAAAACCTCACAACATTGAAATTGGCAGTGATTTCTTGGATATGATTTCAATGGCACAGGCAACAGAAGGGTAAACAAACTCCCTAAAAAATAAAAAAAAAATTGTATATCCAAAGACAATGTAAACAGAGTTATTGTATATCCAAAGACAATGTAAACAGAGTTAAAAGTTACTAATAGAATGGGAGAAAATATTTCCAAATGCTATATCTGAAGGTATATTAATATTCCAACTAGACATCCTAAAAATTAACAACAATAAAAGCAAACAATACCATTTAGAGATAGGTAAAAGACTAAAGTAAGTAATCAATCTCCACAGATAACCAATCTTAGTTGTCTGTTGGATGGAAACTCTTGTTTCTCTGGTTCTGGTGTGTGTTACCTATTTCTTCTTTGTAGTTAATCTCTTTGAGTATTTTCTCTAGCGCTGGTTTTGAAGACATAAATTCCTTCAGTTTCTGTTTGTCATGGAAGCTTCTTATTTTCCCATCTAATTTGATAGAAAGTTATGCTGGGTAGGAAATTTTTGGCTGGAAGTTGTTTTCTTTCAGAGTTTGGAATATGTTACTCCAAGCCCTTCTGGCTCTCATGACTTGGTTTGGAAGTCTGGAGTGATTCTAATTAGTTTGCCTCTGAATGTCACTTGGCCCTTTGTTTTTGTTGCCTTTAAGATTCTCTGCTTGGCTTCCACATTGGTCATTTTGACAATGATGTGGCGTGGGGATCCTCTTCTCCGATCCTGTCTAAAGGGAGTTCTATAAGTTTCCTGGACCTGTGTATCAACCTCTTGCTCTATGTTTGGAAATTTTTCTGCTATTACTTCCTTGAAGAGATTGTTGATCCCTTTGGATTCACTTTCTTTTCCCTCCTCTATTCCAATTATTCTTAGGTTAGCTCTCTTAAAATGGGCCCATATTTCTTCAATGCCAGATTCCTGCTGTCGGATATTTTTTTCTAGATTAGAAACTATGCGTTCATTTTTGGAATGATCATCTTCTAAGAGCAAGATTCTGTTCTCCATGTGGTCTAATCGGTTGTTCGTGCTTTGAATTGAGGCCTTTACTTCATTAATTGCATCCTTTATCTCTTTTTGGCTCTCTCTGAATTCTTTCCGAAGCACCTCTATTATTTCTACAGTTATTTTCCTGATTTGATCTTCTAGAAATCTCTGAATTTCTGTTTTATCGGGTTCTGATGTTGTGGGGTTGTGGGCATTCATTGTTCCAGTGTTATTCCTCTTTCCCATGATTTTGGAAGTTTGTGCCTTCTCTGGGTTCTTCCCTTGGGTCACTACAACTTCACTTAAGGTGCTCTGGATCTCGAGTCTGTGGTATCTCAGTCCCCACTACTCCTTTACTAGGTTGTATCGCAGAGTCTCAGATTGTTGTTGAGTGTGCAGATGGAGCTGTAGTGGATTCGGTGAATTCGCTGCTGTTGCCGCCGGTGGCAATATGATGCCACTGCCATGCCCTCGGCTGTGAGACTGGCATATTTCTTCTCTGGTTCTGAGCTCTGCTCTGAGTCCCTGCAGGGTGTGCTCAGCCCAGCCACTGGGAGCTTTAGATGCTTCCTGCGCCAAAAAATCTGCCAAATCCAGCCCAGCTGTTCCACAGCAGCTCACCTCGGCTCGCTGTCCGCCCCTCCTCTCTGGAGCCTGGTGGGCTGTTGAGTGCGTTGGTCTGGTGCCGTCCGGTGAGCTCGCTGCTGCTGTCGGCAGTAAGGTGCTGCTGCCGCGTCCTCGGGCGTGAGTCTGGCGTATCTCCTCTGTGACTCTGAGCTCTGTTCTGAGTTTCCCTCCTCTCTGAGGCCTGGTGCTGCAAGGAAAGACAACGTTTTATTTATAACTTTAAGATTTCAAGGTATCTTTGGAAAGTAGTTTTAAATAGAAATATTATGCAAAATATTCAATACTTTTATGGTTGGGTGAGTTATATTTTATTACCTAATTAATTGAAAAAATTATGTGATATAATGTAATGATAGACTCTGTTTTTCAAATATTTATTCAAATATTTTTACCCCATTTTATTTTAAAAAATCTTCCCTCATTAGTATGATTGCCACTGTTTTTTTTTTTTTTTTTTTTTTGGTGGTACTGGGGTTCCTGGAAGCCCTTCTACCTCGGGGCTACATTCCCAGACCTATATTTTATATTTTTATTTGGAAACAGGGTCTCTTAAGCCTGTGTGATCCTCCTGTCTCAACCTCCCAAGTGCGGGGATTACAAGTGTGCGTCACCACGCCCAGCTGATTGCCACTTTTTAACATTCTTAGTTCCCAATGTCTGTACATGCATCTATTTTATTTATTTATTTACTGGTGGTACTGAGAGTGGAACCCAGAGGCTTTCTACCTCCAGGCTATACTCCCAGACCTAAGTTATACTTTATTTGGAAACAGGCTCTCACTAAGTTGCTGAGAGCCTCATTCAGTAGCTGAGGCTGGCTTCGAACCTGTGCGATCCTCCTGTCTCAGCCTCCCAAGTGCGGGGATTACAAGCGTGCGCCACCACGCCCGGCCATGCATTTATTTTTATACTCTATTCTTTTCTATTAAACTTTTCTTCTTCTGTACCTCTATCATACAGTTTTCCTTGCGGTGGCTTCATAGTTCTTTTTGAATGCACATAAATTCCCTCTTCACATTCTTTTTGCAAAATGAGAATTGATTTGCCATGTTAGAATGTTAACAGTCCCTTTGTATTCTCAATTGGAATTAAATAAACAGAACAGTTTGGGAAAAATTGACATTTTTTACCCAACTAAATATACTCATCCAAGAACTTTTTGTGTCTATTTAGTAATTTGAACGTTCAATTGTGCTTTTTATATACTTTAAGAGAATATATAATTATATGTCATACATTTCTTGTTATTTCTTACTAATTATTTTAGAATCTTGCAAAATTTTAAGTTTGCTCTTTTAATTTTTTAACTTTTTCTTTTCTAACCGGTCATCATCAGTATGTAGGAAGCCTATTGGTTTGGGGCTTTTTACATTCATTAGGGTGGCTGCCTCACAGAGTTCCCTTATTGGGTTGATATCTAAGGGCTTTTTGGTCATTCACACCACCCATCATAATGACAATGTTTTTCTTTCTATTTGCTGTTTCCTTGCTTGGTTCTCTGGATTCTTGGCTGGAAACAACAGTGGTGGGTGAGCATCTTTGTCTTACTCCTGATCTTAGTGGTGTTTCCAGTGCTTCTTCATTTACCAATTTAAATTGGTTCATTTATTTTATCAAGTTCATACATTCTCCTTATTTTCCTTGCTTACTATGAGTTCTTATTTTTCATTTTATTTATTTTTTGAGGTACTAGGGGTGGAACCCAGGGGCATTCTACCTCTGAGCTACACCCTATTTTTTTTTATTCTTTATTTGCAAATAGGGTCTCACTGAGTTGCAAAGGACCTCCCTAAGTAGCTAAGGCTGGTGGCAAACCACGATCTTCCTGTCTCAGCCTCCCAAATGGTGGGATTACAAGTGTGCGCCATCACACCTGGCTTACTCTGAGTTTTTTTAGTCAAGAAAAAAAAAAAACTGAATTTTGCCAAATGGCATTTAGCTAACATCTAATGAGATGATCGTAAATTTTTCTTTAACCTAGTAATGTAAACTAATAGATTTCTTTTTCTTTTCTTTCTCTTTCTCTCTCTCTCTCTCTCTCTCTCTCTCTCTCTCTCTCTCTCTCTCTTTTTTTTTTTCCAGTACTGGGGATGGAACCCAAGGGCATTCTACTTCCCAGCTATATCTCCAATCCTATTTTTTAGTCTTTTTATTTTTTGAAGCAGAGTCTCACTAAGTTGAGAAGGGCCTCACTAAGTAGCTGAGGCTGTCCAAGAACCGTGATTCTCTGGTCCCCACCTTCCAAATGCTGGGATTATAAGCGTGCACTACCATGCCCAGCAAACTAATGGATTTCTAATACTGCAATGGTCTCCAACTTCTGGAATGCTTAGTTTGGTATATTTAATCCTTTAATACATTGCTGCACTGAAATTTCCAGTAATGTGTTTTGGATTTTTATACACCCATAAGTTGGTCTATATTTTGGTGCTATCTTTTTAAAATGTTAGCATCAGGGATAAATGAGTGTCATAAAACTATTCACAAAGGACTTCATCTCTAAGAATAGATGAGAAAATTTTGCCTTTTGGAGATATGAAAAGACTCACAAAATCATCTGGCCTGAAGCCTTTTGGGTGTTAAATATTTAAAACTCTTGCACTTTCTTCTATAAGCTTTTTCTTGAGCCAATTTTGCTACTTATATTAGTTATGAAAAAGAGCTCATTTCATCTAAAATTTCAATTTTACTGATGTAAATGATACACATTAAATTTTTAAAGATTCCCTCTATGTGAGTAGTTATACTCCCTTTCTCATGTATAAAATTATGTATTTATATTATTATTTTTTACTCGCTGGTTTTGAAAGAGGTTTGTCTCTTTAAAAATCTTTTCAAAATAAACTCCACAAGTACAGAGATCACATCTATTTTGGTCATCTTGGCATCTTCAGGACCTGGGCACACATTGGGCATGCAATAAATATTTATTAACAGGGAAAATCAATAGAGTCTTGTTTGGATTTTTCTACGTTAATTCCGTTTTTCTCCCCAAGCCTTCAATTTCTTCTTCCTCCTTTCTATTGGTGTATTATTGCTTCTTTTCTAGTTCCTGGGATAAAATTCTCAGCCAATTCTTTTCCATTTTTATTTAAAACAAAGCAATTGAAACAACGAATTTTACACTGAGTGCACCTTTGGCCTTTACCACAAAAGCTTTGATCATTTATGTTTTATTTGTTTGTTTGTTTGTTTGTTTGTTTAGTGGCACTGGGGGTTGAACCCAGAGGCATTCTTCCTCTGAGCTTAACCCCCAGCCTGATTTTATTTCTTATTTGGAAACAGGGTCTAAGTTGTGACAGCCTTGCTAAGTTGTCAAGGCTGACCTGCTATCCTCCTGTCTCAGCCTCCAAAGTACTGGGATTACAAGTGTGTGTCGCCACGCCCAGCTTCTTTGTTATTTGTTTTTTAAGCAGAAAATAATTTAATTTAATTTTTTGAGGAGACCCAAGGATATTTGAACTCTGAATTACACCCCCTGTCCTATTTTTTATTCTTTATTTTATTTTATTTTTTGTTTGTTTGTTTGATTTCGGTGATACTGGGGTTCCTGGAAGCCCTACTACCTTTGGGCTACACTCCCAGACCTATTTTATTTTTGGAAACAGGGTCTCTTAAGCCAGCGTGGCTGGCTTCAAACCTGCGCGATCCTCCAGTCTCCGCCAAAGCACAGGGATTACAAGCGTGCGCCACCACGCCCAGCTATTCTTTATTTTGAAACAGGATCTCACTAAGTTACAGAGGGCCTCACTAAGTAGCTGAGGCTGTCCATGAACCGTAATCCTCTGGTCTCAGCCTCCTGAATGCTGGGATTACAAGCATGCGCCACCATGACTGGCAGAGAAGAATTTTTTTTAATTGTTTTCAAGTGATTTTATTCTTAGATAACTTTTATTCTTAGATAACTTTCTAAATTTGTTTATGCTAATTATTTCTAGTTTTATTGCACTGTGATAGGTCTTAGAAACTTACAAAGAATTTCTTTATGTATTTTTTGTGTGTACAATTCTGTGAATAGTTCACAGATATTTACAAAGATTCTTCTATGTATTGGATATGAACGTCTACTGTATATATTAAATTAAAATCAATAATCATGTTATCAAAATCCTTTTGAGTGTCTCATTGTGAGAAAAGTACGCTAAAACTTCTTGCTATTACTTTTGTTTCATCAAGTTCCTGCATTTCTAGAAGTTTATGTTTCTATACCTACCTTTGAATACATAAAGTTTTACTAAAATTATATTTTAGTTGGTTATATTTAATATTTAATTATTATATCATTTATCATATCATTATTATTATAGTAAATCTTTAATATTTAATTATAGTTGGTTATAACATAAATTATTCCATTTTTCCACTCTTAATTTTTATCTCAAATTCTACGTATTCCGATATCACTATTGCTATCCCTTTTAATTTATTTATTTATTTATTTATTTATTTATTTATTTATTTTTGGTGGTACTGGGGTTCCTGGAAGCCCTTTTATCTCCGGGCTACACTCCCAGACCTATTTTTATATTTTTATTTGGAAACAGGGTCTCTTACGCCAGCGGGGCTGGCTTCGAACCTGCGCGATCCTCCTGTCTCCGCCTCCCAAGCGCGGGGATTACAAGCGTGCGCCACCACGCCCGGCCATCCCTTTTAATTTAAAAGTTTAATTTTGTTCTCTAACATTTTCTCTTTTTCTTACACACACATACACACACAGCCTAATATGTCTTCGCTCATATCATTGCTTTATTCCTTTTGATTTTGTTTGCTTAATTTTTTTTTATTGGTGCACTGGAGTCACACATCTTAATGGGGTACAAGATGGTAGAGGCATCCATGCACACATCACTCATTTACCCCTTTATGATCAGTGTTTCAGGTGTTTCTCTTATAGATGATGCAATTCTGGATTTGGCACTGATAATCAATCCGAAATTCATTTTCTTTAGATAATCTGACTTACTCATACTTATTGTTGTCACTTTTACATTTTATCTCATTCCTGATATTTTATCTTGTGGTTTGTGTCTAAGATTTTCTTTTTGTTTTTCTTTTCCCTAAGTTTTACTAAATAAAATATTCTGTTCCTTTTATTCGCAAGTAGGTTCAAAGTTCTATATCTTGTTTCTACTTTCTATCCTATTATTGATTAACTTTAAGTTTTAGCAAACAAAGCTGAATAAAATATGTACATCAATAAACACTTTCTCAAAAAGGGACATTTTGATGTTTTATTGTCTTCTCTCCATGTCTCCTTACCTTCCATATTTTTAATTTTTGTCTTTTTCTTCTTTTTTGTATCCTTCTCTAATACTTTCATTAAGTTTCAAAATTCTGTTGCCCCCAGGCATGGTGGCACAGGCTTGCAATCCCCACGCTTGGGAGGCAGAGACAAGAGGATCCCGCTGGTTTGAAGCCAGCCGTGCTGGCTTAAGAGACCCTGTTTCCAAATTAAAAAATATAAAATAGGCCTGGGAGTGTAGCCCGGATGTAGAAACCCCAGTACCACACACAAAAAAAATTCTATTGTCAACCCATATTTTGGACTCAGCTGTTTCTTATACCCTGGAGCTTCTCTTTATCTGGATTAATTTTTCTCTGATTGCTTTTCTGGCTTGGCTTACAACCCCCTCTGCTCCCTCTTTGAACATCAGTTGGGCAGGGGTAGCTTCTGGGCTACCATCCTATCTGCTAGTGATTGTAGCTGAGCTGTGGCTCCCAGGCTTCCACCAGCAGTGATGGAGGTTGAGCTGGAACACACTGATAGTGACCTGCCTTTAAAGGTGGGTAGCTGGGCAGTAGGCAGCAGGCCAGAGCTCCTAGTGAATGACTGGTGGCCTAATCGTTACCTGGTGTGTAGTTACCTAGTGGTAGCCTGGGGACTGGAGACCACATTGGCCCGCGGTGGGCTAAGGATCTCTGTGCCAGCCCCTGAGGATCGTCTGCTGTGCCCTGCCAGTGGATCCTGGCCCTCCTGCTCCAATACCTTCTGTGCCTGTGCGTTCCTAGCAAAACTATCGGTGTCAACGGGATGATGTCAACATGAAGAAGGAAAGGAGCTGCTGCGTGAGGCCCCGGGTTCACCAGCCTTTCCGTTCTCCATTACTTGTGGTACTGCCTAGAGCTCACAGAGGCACGGCCCCCACCTCACTGCAGGCTTGGGTCCGCTTGGTAAAGAATGCACACGAGATGAGTCTCACTTTAGCCAAGGGGAAGTGACCGGTTTCCAGGTTGTGTCCTTTTCAGTTGCCAACTGGGACTATCCCGCCGCAGGCCCTCCTAGGCAGTTCCTGTTGCAAAAGCACCGGGTCCTTGGATGCTCATGGGCTTCCTCCTCATTTATACACTTGCCTGTGTGCCCACCGGCTGCCCTTCGACCTGACCCCATCGGCTTCATTTCTTCCAGGAAGTCCTACAAGTGCCTGCTCTCTTCTGGTAGCCTCCCTTCTTCATCAGTGCTGCCTCAAACCTTTTCCAGTTTTGTTCTCATCCGTCATTTTAGAGGCTCTTGGGGAAGCAGAAGAGACTCCACTTGTCAGCCTGATTCTGGATATCCAGCATCTGCCTGCAATGGCCCGGAAGCAGAGAACAGCCAGAGGCCGCTGGGAGTGGACACCTGGTCCAGAGAACAGGCTGTGCAGAGAGAAGCAGAGTGAGGGGACATGGCCTGCCAGGGTGGGGACAAGGACAACTGGCCCCTAGGCATCCTCTGCAGGTCGGAGGTCATGTGGCCTGGGTCCGGGTTGGGAGACACGGGCAGGCAGGGCCCTGATTGTGAAGGCTCAGCATGCAAGGCCAGAGAGTTTGAACTTGGTTCTGCAGCTGTTGAGAGTTCATAGGAATGGGAATGAGGTAATTGGATTTTTCTTTGTGTTTTTGTTTTAGAAACATCACTGTGGTGACAAGGTGGGGGAGGATGCATGGGTGTTGGGAAGCCAGAGGCAGGGAGGAGACCATTGCACCACAGGAGGCTGAACCCCTGAACTCGGTCAATGGAAACTAAGAGGAGAAGATGCATCCCAGAGATAACAGAAATTATATTCAATTGAACCTGGGGACCTATTGGATGATGGGGGTAAGGCCGAGGGAAGAGTCAGGAGTGACTCAGAGGTTTCTGGTTTGGGCAACACACGAGGATTATGTTACTATTCATCAAGATAGAGAATACGGGAGGAGAAGCAGGTTTGGGGGAAGAGAATGAGCTCTGGCTTGAACTTACTGCTTTTAGTTGCCTGCAAAAATGACAAAAGGCTGATGTCAATAGGATGGGCCAATGGTTGGGTCTGGGGTGCTCAGGAAGAAGACGCATCCGTGCGACATCAGCACATGTAGTCCTTAACGCCGGCACAGATGAGAGTGTGCTGGAAGCGGGTACAGCAAGCAAAGCCGGCTTTGAGGTGTGCGGCCACACAGGGCCCTGTGCCCAAAGGCGCGCCACCATGAGTTTTATGCTCTGCTGTTGCCATCTTGAATTTTCTAATAATTTTGCACCAGGCCCTGCAAATGATGTTGTTATTTCTGAGAGTGTGGACAAAGAGGAGCCTTCGGTATCAAGCTGAAAGGGGGGTACAGGGCCAGAGGAGGCTGTCAGGCTATGGCGAGACCCTGTGCCAGGTAGAAGGAGCAGGGGCAGATCACAAACATGACAGAGGTGAGTGCCATGTCATGGCTACCATGCCATGCAGAGGAGTCGATGACCTGGGAAGAGATGTGGACAGCAGCTCAGCTGCACTGTTTGAGGTATAAAAGGCTCAGAGAACATGCAGACAGGGCTGGGAATGTAGCTCAGTGGCATAGCCCTTGCCTAGCATGCGCAAAGCCCTGGGTTCAATGTTCAGTACAAGAGAGAGGAGAGACAGATAGACAGACAGACAGGAATCATGTCACACCTGTGTGGAAGAGAGAGAGAGAGAAAGAGAAAGAAGAGAAAGAAAGAGAAAGGGAGGATCATGTCACACCTGTGTTCCAAGTTCATCCAGAGCTTCTCAGAAGCATCGAGTCTTTACCATGGCCTGCAAGCCCTACTCCCTCTTCCTGTCGCCCACCTCTCTCCTCTTCAGCCACTCAGCTGCAGCCAGGCTGGAGTCCCTCTCCCACTCTCAGCTGGAGCTCTGCCATCTGGTCCCTCCGGGATGTTCTCCTGCCCCAGGCATCCTCTTGCTGGGCTCTGCAAGATGCACCCTCTCCCCGGGCCTCCCTGGCCAGGATGTCCGAGCCTACTCCCCCTTCCCGTCTTTACTGTCCTCCCATCCCAACACCACCTGACTTACACAGTGTAGCTATGTTTGATTTTTGTCTTCTCACGCCCTTGGAGAGGAGACACTTGGCTTTGTACACAGTTTATCTGTTTGGCTGGTCTTATAGAAGAATGAGGCCCTCGGGGGGCATCAAGAGCTGTGTGGACCCTATTTCCCAAGCCCAAAATTATGATACGATGTCTGGTAATTAGACAGGATGCTTAGGATACTTTGTTTGTTTGTCGGTTTGAATATACACGGCTTTGTTTCAAAAAAGGATTTAAAGCAGCTTACAAAGATGCATGAAATTCGGCAAGAGGACATAAATTAGAAGCAGGTGAGAAAGGGGGGAAACGATACGAGCGAGGGGAAAGCCATAAAGTGGAGCCAAGGATGGGACTAATGCAAGATAAACATACCGTAAACTTTGATCCATTTGCTAGGGTGGGCCACAAATTTGGCTCTAAAATTTCTAACAGTCAGTGCCAAGATGAAACATGATCAGCTGCACGATTCCCAGGATCCTCAAGATTAAAGCAAACCACTAGCCCAGGAGAAACACAGGCATTCCTGATGGCCCAGAGAACAGAAAAAAACGCCTCCTTCATTCTCCCAGAGAGGACAGTGGAGAAGCTGGCGGGCAGACCCCCGGGGCTCTTTGCACAGGGCACAGCCACTCACTCTGTTTCTTGCCTTTCTCAGCCATGATTAAGGGGGAGTCTGATTTAGGGACTGGCAACAGGGGCTCAGTCCAGCTATGGACACGCCGGAGCAAATGCAGAGGGCGTCGACTGCAGAACCCCACACTGCTCTCCCTAGGGACACTGTCTCCAGCCAAGCGTCAGGCTTGGGGACCTACGGTTCTCCTGACTGCCACTTTGACTACTCAAGACATTGTAGGTGGCAAAGCTTTGTGTTAGACCCAATGAGCCTCCAGATTTTGAGCTGGGGAAAGCTTGGATGTCATCTTATAAAAACCAAATAGAAGCCAGGTGTGTTGGCACACTCCCAGCATTTGGGAGGCTGAGACAGGAGGATCGTGGTTCAGAAACAGCCTCTGCTATTTAGTGAGGCCCTTTACAATTCAGTGAGACCCTGCTTCAAAATAAAGAATAAAAAATAGGGCTGGGGGATATAGGTCGGAGGTAGAATGCCCCTGGGTTCCATCCCCGGTACCTAAAAAAAAAAAATCCTTATGAGGATTTTGGTCCCCTTCTGAAGTAGAACTAGAAATCCACGACCGACCCCCAATAATCAAGGATACAGTGAACATCTAATGCTTTTCCTCATCCTGGGGACATTTTAAAGCAGATCCAGCTGAACACCTACCTGGTTTTTGTAAAGTGTCAGAAAAAGCCTCTTTTCTGTTTCACCTTCCAAGAGAAACCATTTGTGAAATGCACACCAGGTCAACTGCGAGGAGACCTGCGTGGGATGGTTAACTGTCGTTCAAAGCCGAGGGACAGCTACCACAGACAACAACTTTGCTGGTAGAGCATTTGATCTGAAGTCTTTCTTACTGGCAATAATTAGGTGGCATGGCCAGCTGTGCCCCAGGACGGACTTCTCCAGCAATCTAGCCACCCCATAGGATCCAAACTACAGGCTGGCGGACACAGAACAGAGCCTGTTTGGCCCTCCCCAGCCCCAGCCCCACCCCTGATAAGGATCCCAGCCGCCTCCATGCCTCCCTGGGGTGTTGAAAGTCTCTAAGATAACAAAGTGCCCCTCCTCTGAGGTCCTGGGAAGGAAGGTGCTAGGCAAATAAGAAAAACCACAGCATGGTGTGGGGGTGAGGAGCACACAGAAGAATTGAATTGCAAAGCGGGCTTCAGGTCCAGCCAGCCCCTCCATACCACCCAGAGCCCTGGCTCCTGAAATTAGGATCTTAGCTCCATACAGCATAAAAAAAAAGAGTGTCTTTATTAAATTCTTCTTGACACAGATTTAAACACCCTGTTCAACCCACGAATGCTAAGTGCTTTTGACGACCAAAGGTCAGTGTGTCTGTCTTGCAAAGAGACCCCTGCCACTCTCCTGTCCACCTGCAGCCTCTCTGTGCTGCAGAAGCACCTCTCAACCTCTGCTCCCTGGCTCCAGGACAGCTCGGCCCTACCCCTCCCGCTATGTCCCCAGCCCCCATGGCCACCCCAGCGTGGCTCTGGCTGTCCCCTCTCCATGTCCACACCCTCTCACTTGCTCTTTGGGGTTAGTCATAATAACCTCTCACGTCAGCAGGGCTGATCACTTCAGATATGCCTCACAACCACAAGGAGGCGGGTGGCTGCAGGCTAATTATTATCTCAATTTTACAAATAAGAAAACAGGCTCAGAATCATCCCAGGGTTTTCCCACAGCTGGGTCACCGTGAGTGTCCAGTCAGGGAGCACAACACCAAACTGCAGGCTCCCGGCCTCGCTCACACCCATCCCAAAACCAGCCACCTGATCCAGGATGAGTCAACTTCACCAAAGGAGGTCAACCAGAGCACGGCGTGCAGGCGTGTGTATGCAGAGGGGCAAAGGGGGCGCAGGGAGCCTGGAGCCCCATTATCTCCAGATCTCCTGCTTCATATGATTGGAACAAGAACCAGCCAGAAGGAAACCAAGGATTTCCCCATTGCAGCTCTTTATAGGTGGGGGAACTGAGGCAGAGCGAGGGCTCCTTCACAGACTACCTACTCTGTGATCGGAGCTGATCCAGCAGGTGAGGGTCAGATCCTCACTCGGCCACATGTGTTCATGGTACCTCCTGTGCATCTCAGCCACCTGTGGCCATCCCGGCCTGGCTCTGTGCAAGTTCCAGCCACGGGTTCTGCCAAGAGCACCGGAGTAGTCCCCAGCAGCTCTGTCTCGCAGCCCAGTTTGGCAGCTCACCATCCGGACGGCCTTAGGTCAATCCTGCAAACTGTGGGTCTGTTCTCAGCCTTTAAGAGGTTGGGTTGCAGGAGCTCCTGGGTCTTCCTGGCCTCTGTGTTCATTCTAGAATTCCAGAGTTCTGGAGAGGTGTGCTGTGGCTGGGCGAGATGGGAAACCAGGGAGGGACGTATGTTGGATTGCAGCTGGAGGTGGGCAGGAGGGCGCAAGGTGCTGAGGTGGGGTTCCCAGGCCAGGAAGAGGACTGAGGCCAAGTCAAGGTCCACCTGGGGCTCCAGGAGGCTGAAAACTTTGAGATGCTGGGGTTCTAGCATATCCAGCCTCTTCTTTCTCCAGATGGAAAAGCCGAGGCCCACCTTTAACTTCAACCCATCCGGAATGACTCTTGCTGGTTTCCAGCGGGACCTCATTGTCCCTCCTTTAGAGTCTAACATGTCTCTGGGATGAGTACTCCCATTTTGCAGACAAGCAAACTGAGGCAAGAGAAGTGAGGCCAGGGCACAGCTGAGGCAGAAGCAGGGGCTGCAGAGCTTTTCCAGCAGGCTCCCCATGGCCAGGTCCTGAACCTAGGGATACAGAAGCTTAGCTCGTGGAGAGAGGCCAGGAGTCTACGACCGCTTCCAGTCGGGTAGGCAGGAAGCCCTGCCCCCAACGGCAGCATTTTGTGTTCAGTGCTAAACTCATCCATCCACTAATCTCTTCCCTTCTTTCATCAAACACTGACTGAGTTCCATCTGCGGGCCAGGCGCTGTGCTACACTGTAATTTTACAATTTGTTCAGAGAACAGCTTTAAATGCTCCTGTGTGGTGGTGTTATAGTATACTCCAGAGTGGCCAGAATCTTTGGGGGCAAGTTCCCTGCCTGAACCCCAAAGCTCTCCTGAGGAGAAGCTGTGTCCTCTGCCCGGGACTGGAGCAGGCGAGGGGTGGAGACTGTGGGAGGAACCGCCAGAGCCTGAGAGAGCTGTAAAAGTGAGGAGGTAATCGCTGGAGAAGTCCCTCTCCATCATTACAGAGGATCTTAATTAAGGTCCCCGAAATAGATACTCAAAACAAGCAGCAACTGTGGGAACCAGATCCAGCGGGAAAGGCACAGCTGCCCAGAGGTGCTGGGTGTTAGCTGGCCGGCTCCTCACCTGTCATTAGGGAGTGGGAAATCGCCCCACATCAAAGCCAACCAGGAAGGAAGGTGACAAATGCCACTCACCTTTAAAACAGTGATGAAAATAAACGCTGAAGTCTGCCAACCATTGTGTGTGAAAACTCCCGAGGCAGAAGGATGATCCCCAGGCAGGGAGAGAGGCGAGGTGTGTCCAGCAGGAAGCTAAGAGGAGATGCCTGGGTCTGGGAACAGAGTCCTCTCTGGCTGCAGCCTTCTTGACCTGAACGGGCCCTCTCAACCTTTGATCTTCTGCTTGCCAGGGAGCTGAGGCCCTGGAGGATTCCTGCCCACGGCCCCACCATCCTTCGCTTTCATTTCCTGTGGCCCCTGAGGAAGTTGGGGTGATAGGAAGGGGTCCGAGGACACTCCTGGCTGGGGACTGTGCCACTCCTGAAAAGGAGCACAGTCAGGTCCTGTCTTGCACCCTCTGATTTCCCTCTTCTGGAAGGCAGCGGTTTTCTTATTTTCTCTGTTTGGTTGGTTATATAGATGATCCCAGGCCAAAAATATAATAACAATAATAGATAACCCCCGAGTGGAGCGTTTCATTATAGCATAGTCCAGAATTGCAGAGACAATGCTGCATTGGCATTTAAAGATCAGTTTACGGCCCACACTGGCAGGAATTTGCCAGCAAGGACCTGGAAATCCAGGAGCAGGGAGTCAGCAGCCCGACCTTTTGCCTGGATGATGTGCGGATTCTGACCCTGATGTCACTGGTGGTACAGGCGGTGAAGCATCCAAGGCGTGCGTACACACTCATTAGTGAGTGTGGGAGAGGTGTTAATGCAGACGCTTGGGTGGGCCCATCTTAAAGCAGAAAAATCATAGCACCGAGACCAAGACACAGGAACACACCAAAGAGATCCACAGGGAACAGGGAGATGGACTGGGGAGGCGTCAGCCACGGACCAATCTTCACTGAAACAGTTTTCCAGATAGCTCTTTCTTGGCATTTGACCCCCAAATCCAACGGGGAGAGAGCCCAGCCTGCGGCCTTTAGTCCTTTGGGTCCCTGGCAAGTTCAAAGTCCCCATCCCTCCAGAAGCAAGTGTGGCCAGGGCTCTGTGGCCAGCTGGGGACGGGGGAGACCCCGGGCTCCAGGCTCCGCCAGAGTGGCCAGCAGGTGTCCTTCTAGACCTCCAAGGAGATGTCGTCAGACTGTGTCACTTCACTGACAAGACTTCGGCTACCCCAGGGGGAGCAGGGCAGCAGGGTTGGGTGGTCCCTAATCCAGATTTGGCTCACTTCGCATTTACACCAGGGGCTGGAGGACTTCAGAGAGCCTTGCAGACCAGAGCAATAGTGAGGCTTCCTGGTGGAGGGGGCGTGTGATCTGAGCTTGTAAGGTGGGTAGGAGTTGAACCAGCACAAAGAGGACACGTTTGCCATGACATCTGTCTAGGGCGTGAGTGAGCTGGCTGGCAGGGATGTGGGGGTGCCAGGGTTTGGATGAACCAAACAAAATGCATGTTGAAATTTAATCCCCATTGTGAGGAATGAAGAGGCGGGACAGGCGGGGCCTTTAAGAGGTGATTAGGGCTCTGCCCTCATGAATGGATTAATCCACTCCTGGATTAGTGGATTCGTGGGTTAATGAGTTATCTCAACAGTGGGTCTGTTATAGATGCCAGTTTGGCTCGGTCTCTTGCATATGCCCCTCTCACCGCGTGTTGCTTTGTGCAACCTCTGGACTTTTGCAGAGTGCCCATCAGCAGGGATGCCCTCACCAGATGCAGCCCCCTTCAGTCATGGGCCTCCCAATCTCCCAAACCATGAGCTAAAAAATAAACAAAACCTTCTATTCTTTATAAATTATCCAGTCTTGGGTAGTTTGTTATAGCAACAGAAAATAACTAAGACAGGGAGCATACACTCCTTGAGCCATGGGTGACAGTGAAAGCCATGTTAGAGGGACATTTACATGGCCCTTCGGTCAGAGGCCACTCTGGAGTGGGTGTGGATACAGCGCGGATTTGTATGCAAAGCCTTTATGGGCTCTCTATTTGCTCTTTTGAGTGGTTTCTGTTGTTCTAAGTGCTGGGTCCAAGAAAACAGAAGCACAGGCATCAGGTTTAAAAGGATGGCATGTCCGGAGACTGTGTCGTTGTCATCCCCTTCTTTGGGGCTCTGGTCACCGGGATACCTCATAGCCTGGGAAACCAGGCCATACTCCTCCTCTGCATCAACCACACGGGAAGTGCAGAGATGTGATTTGGCTGCAGTGTGCAGCTAGAAGTGTGACCCAAAGGGGACCTCCTGATGGAATGTTTGAAGCTCTCATAAAAGTTAAGGATAATCTTAGAAGCCTTTGCCCTGCAGGCTTTTAGCAAGTCTCTTGTCTGTTAGTGGCTGGTAACCCCCTCTCCACCTGAGAATTAACTTAGGTTCTGGGAAATGAAATTGGGAACAGTCAGAGGTGAACCCTTCAGCCACTTTTATGCCTGCAAATCTCAGTACTTGGGAGGCTGAGACATGAGGATTGGAGGTTCGAGGCCAGCCTGAACAACTTGGAAAAGCTCTCAGTAACTTAGCAAGATCCCTTTCAAAATAAATATTAAAAATGCTAGGGGCATAGCTCAGGGGTAGAATGCCCCTGGGTTCAGACCCCAATACCAAATTAAAGAAAAATAATTAAAATCACAGTTATTCCTATAG
This sequence comes from Muscardinus avellanarius, assembly GCF_963383645.1. Classification (NCBI taxonomy): domain Eukaryota; kingdom Metazoa; phylum Chordata; class Mammalia; order Rodentia; family Gliridae; genus Muscardinus; species Muscardinus avellanarius. The sequence goes on from NC_137801.1 coordinate 66,647,343, forward strand.
TAGATAGCACTCTGTATTCCAGGCACTGTTCTAAATGCTCTTCCCCAGCCAGGCGTGGTGGCGCACGCTTGTAATCCCCGTGCTTGGGAGGCTGAGACAGGAGGATCTCGCAGGTTCAAAGCCAGCCTCAGCTACTTAGTGAGGCTCTCAGCAACTTAGTGAGACCCTGTTTCCAAATAAAATAGAAAAAAGGTCTGGGAGTATAGCCCGGAGGTAGAAAGCCTCTGGCTCCCACCCCCAGTACTACCAAAATAAATAAATAAATAAATACTCTTCCCACTTCAACCCATGCAACTCTAACACAGTTCTATAAGGTAGATCCCCATCCTACAGTTAAGGAAACTAAAAAGAAAAGTCAAAAAACTGGTCCTCAAGCCCATGGCAAAGAAGCGCCAGGGCTGGGATTTGTTGTTTGTTTGTTTGTTTGTTTTGGGGTGGTACTGGGGTTCCTGGAAGCCCTTCTATATCCGGGCTACACTCCCAGACCTATTTTTTTTTTTGAAACAGGGTCTCTTAAGCCAGCACGGCTGGCTTCGAACCTGCACGATCCTCCTGTCTCCGCCTCCCAAGCGCGGGGATTACAAGCGTGCCCCACCACGCCCGGCTGCCAGGGCTGGGATTTGAACCCATCTTCCTAAGCTCCCTACAAAACTGCCTGTCTTCCACTTTGACCTCTGCAGCTTTTCCCAGGAATCCTTCATGTTCCCAGATCTGTGCAGCCAAACAGAACAGAATTTAACACAAAATCAACATCTACAGTGACTTCATGAACATCTGAGGGTGCCAGAAGGTATCTAAATACACGATGAAGTTGGGCATAGAAAAAACCGAGGGGGGATTCCCCAATTTCTAAATGTGGGCCCAGTATTGAGGAGATAGAAAGGAAATAGGCAGATAGGGAAAAGGCCTTGGTAGAAAAAAGTTTTCCTGAGGGGCGATGCCTGAAATTCCAAAGGCTCAGGAGATAAGAAGGCCAGAGCTTCACAAAGCCATCCTGAGTTTCCTAATTAACAAACCCACCGAGAGCAAGTCTGGCATTCCTGAAAGGAGACCCTTCAAAGAACTTGCAAATGTCCTATGCAAATTCTCCTTGGAATCTCAAAGTCACCCTAACCACAAAGGGACTTGCAAGCGGTCAGGCATTGGCCAGTCAGATGGCAAAAGTGGGGACTTCCCGCTCGGGACTCCCTCCCCTTTTGGGGAGCTGTTCTCTCTCTCTCGCAGGTCAGGTCGTGTTGGCCCTGAGGGAAGGCAGAGTGCATCTGAGGGCACGTGGCTTGGGTGACTCTCGAGTAGTGACCTGAAGGCCTCTGCTGGACATCATGGCTGACCAGGCCCCTAGGGGTGACCTGTACCTCTTTTCTGGCAGATCGTGTGGACTCTGGGAGAAAGTAGTTTGCAACTGATGGGCACTTGGCTAGGGCGACACTCGGGTAGTGACCCTGAAGGCAGCTACTGGACCCTGGAGTTCCGACCACCCCTATGGGGTGTTCGGCCACTTTTCTCTATTCCCTTCTGGCAGATCGCGTGGACTCTGGAAGAAAGCAGCCTACACCTGAAGGCAATTCGGCTTGGGCTACTCTCAAGTATTGTCCTGAAGGCAGCTGCTGGACCCAGAGTTCCAGCCCTTTTTGGGGGTGTTCAGCCACCCTTGCCCCATTCCCTGCTGCTTCCAATAAACCTTTTACTCCCCTTCCTGAGGTCTGCGGGTGTCATTCTTCGCACACCGTAGACAAGAACTCGCCGGGTTTTCTCTCAAGAAAACCCCGTTTCAGTATCTGGTAGAGGGTTGAACATTGAGGACCGAGACTTTCCGTAAAGGGGTGTGTGTGTGTGTGTTTGTGTGTGTGCGCGCACGTGCGCGTGCACGCTGCCAGGCTCATGTTCAAGGCCATGAAGACCCCAGAGGTATCTTAGTTGAGGAGTAAGGAGGGGACCTGGCCAGACCTGAAGTCTAGGAGAATGTTAGATGTCACCCAGACAGCTTCAAACAGGAGCGGCTATGGGGCAGATTAGGGGTGAACGCTATTGTCCATAAACCAGGTGACTGACTGTGGCCACTTCTGCAAGAGAGTTCATCAGGCCGGTGGGAAGGGTACCACGGTACCATGTTCTTGGGTTGACACAATAGCCCATCTCAGATCAACTTAAGGCAAACAGATGACAAAGAGCCTTCAGGCGTGCTTGGTCTGGACAGCTTTGGCCCAGTCTGTTCTTGGCTCTCTGGCTGCCAGCCACCTTGGGGCTGCAGGCCTTGGGAGATGCATCAGATTTAATGTTGGCTCCTCCACCCTCAAGACACCACTGTCAACTTTTCAAATGTGAACACCTTTGAAGAGTGAAATAAGCCAGCCATGCATCTGGCTGTCGCTCACACAACCAGTAAAGCATTTGCTGCGCTGCAGACAAGGAGTTCGTGTGGGGGACAACGAGGGGAAACTGGGCCAAGGCATAGGGGCAGGCTTTCTGCCAGAGGACTCCAGAACCTACTTGTCAATGGAATTTCCACTCCCATCCTGGGAGAACGGCGCACACGGGGCATGATTAGCTCACCTGTTTTAACAATCCCGATGTTTCCCCAGCTCAGAAATCACAGCTGGGCTGGTCCCCGGCGGGTGGGTGAGTGCGGGCAGGAGGGTGTTTGTGGTGGGCGGAGGCCCATCCTTTCTCCGGTGGAGAAAGCCATTTATGACCTCACGGGATGAAAGGAACCAACCCAGGCCGCTGAGCTGTTATTATAACAATTACCAAGACCTATCACCTCCCTTTGGGAAATGTCCCCTTTCAAGTTGCAGTGCCCCAGTATACCCTGGCTCACAGTTACTCACAATCATTACTTTGTGCCCAGGGCAACTTATTAATGCTTTCTTTCCTACGTGGATGGATGTAATCCTGTTTAAAGGGCTGAAGTTTGCAAGGGGCTCATTAAAGCCACTGCGCCATGGCGGTGAGGGGCGTGTGTGCACGGGCGCAGTGCTCCTCGGTCCATCCCGTGCCCCCCAGCTCGCCCTGGTGATTACTGTGCCAACGTCAGGAGGTGTGGATGGCTTTGATCCTGCTCATCCTCTCTGCTCCTGAGCTAGGAGGAGGACTAGGGGAATGCTTTCCCAATTTTATTTCTCCTGCTGGTGACTCACCCCTACCACACCCAGCTGCAGAAGCCTCTTAACACCGGGGCTCAGGGCTCCAGGGACCCTAATTTCTTCTAGAAGTTGATTCAGGGCCAGAGGGTTTTTTCTTCTTGGATCCAAGGCTGCTTAGAGAAGATCCCATATCCCTATCTCAGCCCCACTGGACTGTCCCCACTGCCTTGGCTCAGTGCGGGAGGGGGAAATCTCAATGGATTCTTGGGAAGCTGCAGGAAGCTTAGGAAACACCTATTACATCCACATGTTTTATTTATCTTATGGAAGGAGACACCACAACTCAGAAAGGTGGCTGCCTCGCCCCAGGGCACATAACAGCAGAGTCAGGTAGAAATCCAGGGTCCCATTCTGCGAGATCAAAAGGCATCTATAAGCTTGTGCAATTGCTTAGAAGGCTACCTGTGCTTTGCTTAAAAGTGTTTTTGAAAGTGTATTGTGTTTTTAAAAGTGTATTGGATCCTTTGGGACTCAGCCATTTAAGCCTCATGCCTACACTAAGAAGTTGGTATGAAAATTAACCCCATTTTAAAGATGAGCAAACTAAGCCCCAGAGAGCCACGTGGTCAGGGTTGCTCCTCTAGAAGGTGGTGGAGCCAGAACTCAAGCCCAGAGGGCCGAGGCCCGCTCTCTGCACTGTCACTAAGCTCCCAGCTCTTTGTGTCCAGTGGTGGCAAACCACTCTTTCCAGGAGATTTCTTGCATCTCAGACCCCCCACACACACACACACACCTGTAGTGAGAATTGAATTACTCACTTTGGACCTGGAAGCACTCTTTGTGGGCCCCCAGGGAACCCTTCTATTGGACTGGACGTGAGCTTTGGAGGATGGATGGGCAGGGCTGGCTGTGGCTCTCGACCCCCTAGAACCAGACAAAGTGTTTCAGACAGTGTTTTGTTTAAAGTGATGCTCATGGCAGTGTTGAACTGGGGACACAAAAGCAGACCCTGCCTACCCTCCTGTCTCAAATTGTCTTCTCCAATTCACCTCCCACACACTTTCAGATTTTTTTTTTTTTGGTAGCATTAGAGATTGAAACCCAGAGGCATTCAACCTCTGAGCCATACCCACAGCCCCATTTTTTATTTCTTATTTGGAAACAGGGTCTTGCTCTGTTACTGAGAGTCTCACTAAATTGCTGAGTCTGGCTTTGAACCTGAGACTTTCCTATCTCAGCCTCCCTAGTAGTGGGATTATAGGTGTGCACCACCACCACTCCTGGCTGGCCTTTTTTTTTTTTTCCTTCTGTCCTCATAAAGGCAAGAAGGTAGCTTGGTCATCTTTCCACTCTGATGGGCTTACCTGGCTTCTCAGGAGGGTTAAGACCAGCAGCTGCTGACCTACCTGGTCCAGGCCCACAGCTTCTGCCCATGTGGAGTCTAGAAGCTTCCATCTCCTGCAGATATTGAGGGTGTCCTTGTCTCAGATCTGGAGATGGAGGTACAGTGGGGGCCCATGGTTGGAAGGAAGGTGTTGGCAAGGCCTAATAGCAGAGGAATAAAGACAAGTTTAATGAAAGGTGGGCAAGAAGAAGAGAGAGGAGACGGGTGTGGTGGCGTACGCTTCTAATCCCAGCATTTGGGAGACAGAGACATGATGATCGTGGTTCGCAGACAGCCTCATCTACTTAGTGAGGCTCTTTACAACTCAGTAAGACTCTGTTTCAAAATAAAGAATAAAAAATAGGGCTGAGATATAGCTCGGAGGTAGAATGCCCTTGGGTTCCATTCCCAGTACCGCAATAGAAGGAGAAGGAGGAGGAAGAGGAGGAGGAGGAGGAGGAGGAGGAGGAGGAGGAGGAGGAGGAGGAGGAGGAGGAAGGAGAAGGAGAAGGAGGAGAAGAGGAAGAAGAAGAGAGATCCTGGTGGGCGGGAGAAGGGGCAGTCACTGGCAGGAATATGAGATGAAAAGAGAGAGAGGAGAAAGGGGCAGGGTGGGAGGTATTCATAATCAGGAAGACAGACATGGAGGCAGGAAGGTGGGAGGAGCAGAGGAGGAGGAAGAGGCAGAAGAAGAGATAGAAGGAAAAGAAAGAATGGTAGAGGAAGAAAAAGCAGGTAGAGAGGACCACAGGGTTCTGAGGAAGGGGCGGGGTGGACAAAGGAGTGGGTGGGACTGATTTCTTGCACCCTAGGCTTGACCTAGGGTGTAGCCAGGGAAAAGCAGGGCAGAGAGTGGGTGAGAGAGGGAGGCAGCAGATGGCCTTCCTGGGCAGCCAGAGACAGAGCGGAAGGAGAAATGAAGAGGGGA